>NC_133781.1:15412187-15588458 GCF_003597395.2 Chelonoidis abingdonii
CCGCCCCTGACTTTAAACAATCCAGTTCTCTGATTGGTCCTCTGGTCAGGTGTTTGGTTACCCTTTCCAGGTAAAAGAAACTTAACCCTTACCTTACCTATCTACTTATGACACTACCTGATGGGAAAGAAGGCATGTATGCCTTGGAATGAAGACTGCACATCTAGGCCTTGTCTACGCTAGGGCTGAGATTTTCACATGTGGGTGCCAAAAATTGGTCTCTTATGCACATATTACTTCCTAAATAAGTGGCTTAGTCTTCTAAAGAGCTGAGCACTCACCAGCTCCTGTTCTCTTCAGTGAACAATATTGGGTACTCGGCATTTCAGAGAATTAGGGACACGGTATGAATTTAGGTTCCTAACTTTTGGCACCTACTTTAAAAATCTTGGTTAAAGCAACTGACCATGCTCAGTAATTTGTGTCTTCTCCCCACAAAAAAATAAATGTGACTGTAATGTCACTAAAAGGGGGGCGAGCTCTTACGTATGCCAGAAAGCCATCTTAGTTCAGATGCTCCCTCCAAGTTCTAACCCAAGTGCAGTGCAGCTGTACCTGACTATCCAGTGCACAGTGCCCACCTCTAAAGTCAGCTTTTGCTATTTCCTATTCTGTATGCAGAAGAAATGGCGTCTCTTTCTGATAATACTGCAGGGTAACTGGAAAATGTTACTTCTAATTGGTGATGTGTGTGCACAAACCAGCACAGTGCATTGCAAGTTGTAGAACAATAGTAACATTTCCACTGACCAAAAGTGCAAATTCTGAATTTTACAATCTAACATTCAGCTTGCCTATGCTGACATGAAGGTGCAACTAAATATGTGGAACTTTGTTTTTGGAGACCACCTGAGCATTCAAGCTTATAAAAAAAAAAAAAAATCAACCCTGACTTTTCAAAACTATTCATGTGAGTAATTCTCAAGCACTTGAATGTTCGTAAAGTGCACACTGAAATAGAAGTTTACTTTGTATACAAATGGTTATTCACAGCTCTAGTAAGTTCAAGAAATGATCCTTCATGAAGGATTTCAGACATTAAATAACATTTTTAGAAAGTAATTAAATTTGTTACCAGACTTCTTGCAGTTTGGAATAGAGGAAAGAATTTTTGCAAGGCGTCCCTGTTTGCAATTCACAACTTCTACCACTGGATGGTGTAAAGAAATAGCTCTACCACACACAAAAATCCAAGTTAACTAGAAATAAGAGGTTTGGAAAGCAGAAGGCATTCCCTATCAAGGGGAGAGTGCATGTCATGAGTTTAGAGCAGAGAACCATGAGCCAAGATCCCTGTGTTCTATTCCTGGGCCTGCTACTGACTGATTGTTAGGGAACCTCTGGTTAAGTCACATTGGTCCCCATCTCCATGCTTCAGTTTCTTCATCTGTCAGATGAGTCCTACCTGCCTTATAGCAGTAGGCCAGGCTTAACTAATCTTAGTAAATCACTTTGAATTCACCCTAGGATAAACTGTTGTAGAAATAATGCGTGTGTAATTGCTAATATTTATCACAATCAAACGTAACATTTTTTGAGATATTTAAAGGTCATATGAAGTAAGGCCATGCCAACAAGCGCACACAAATACAGTAAAAAGTCCCTCACTCTCCAAAACTACTTCAGGTTGAATTGTTGTCCCATCCTAGTAGATAAGGCCTGACTGTAACGGTTGAAAGGTATCAAGTATCAGAGGGGTAGGCATGTTAGTCAGGATCTGTAAAAGCAGCAGAGAGTCCTGTGACACCTTATAGACTAACAGATGTATTGGAGCATGAGCTTTCATGGGTGAATACCCACTTCGTCGGATGCATGTAGTGGGCATTTCCAGAGGCAGGTATATATATGCAAGCAAGAATCAGGCTGGAGATAACGAGGTTAGTTCAATCAAGGAGGTTGAGGTTGAAAGGTAGATATTGGATTTTGAATACAAACTTTTTGAAGGTGTGTCAAGTGTTCTGTAAAGGGCCAAACTTACTACAAAGTATGTATAATGATTGCAGAGGGATACAGGTATTAATATATATTCATGCTAATTAAAAGAGCAACATTAATTTGGTCCCCTGGCATGTCAAGTGTCCACTAATTTTGGGTGCCTGACTTAACACACCTAAGACCTTATCTTTCTGGAGTACTTAGCATTTAGGTTTCTTTCTCCAACACTGCTGCAGAGCTTCAGTAAAAGACCTTGAAGACTAATCATACTAATTAGATCCTCTACTTGCAATTGCAGCTTTAGCAATGTAAAAAAAAATTGCTTTCTTATTCAGGTAGGCATTGGTACCACATCTTTAGATCAATCAAAAGTTAAACTTTAACAGCCAGATCCAATTACCCATATATAACTGTCTTGTATATCTGATTTCTCTCCCCTTGGCCCAATGCTTCTATCATTGGCATAGAGTTCTTTCAAGGTGTATCTTGAATATTTGTGTACACAGATTAAAGAGGAGCGTCTAACTGTGGTTTGATCTGATGTGCCCCATGATGAGGAACAAGGAATAGAATAAGGCACAGACAATTCTTATCTGTAGATGACATGAGATTACACTGAGAGCCAACTTCAGATTTCAGAGCCAGTGATGCCCCAGGTGAGCCTAGAGTATAAAGAACGTAGGATTTAGGGTAGAGGGAATGATTTTATCAAGGAGAAGAGTTATAATGAAAAGAGCTTTAGGATTTTCTCTCTTGGGAGAGATGTCAATAGAAGGGCAGCCTTTGCTTTGGCCCATTAGTGAAATATGTTTTTAAACTGTATTATTTGTAGCACAGTAGCACTTAAAGTCCCCATCCGAGACTGGGGCCGCATTGTGCTAGGTGCTGCACACCTAATGAAAGACAATCCCTGTTTTGAAGAGTTTTCACTCTAAATAGGCAAGTTTTGAGGGTGGGAGGGTAAAATAAGGCACAGAGAAGGGGAGTGGCTTGCCCGAGGTGTCACAGGTCAGTTTCAGAGCCAGAAATTGAACCTGGAGTTCCCAGCCTAGTGCTCTACTCACTGGACTGCATTGCTTCCTGAAATACAACAAACAGGTCGAATTCTTAGTCAAACCCTGAACTCCACACATGAAAATAGCAAACGCCCACAGCCTGATCACTAAATCAAAACATAGTTAATTATTTCAAGTGGATTAAAGCTAAGAAGTCTCTTTTGCGCTGAGAATAGCGCTGGTGTAAGAGACAAGAATTTGAAGAACAAGTTGTTTTAAAGCAGCAGGTGAGCTAGAAGGGGTACCAGAGTGATACACTGAATGTGCCAGTTCAACCTGCAGCGAAGGCAGTCCTTTTCCAGCCTGGCTTCCTCTGCGCCTTATCGCCCCACTCTAGCCTGAATACAACACACAGGCCTCGTCAGCCTGCAGGGCCCTTTCACGGAGTGTGTTCAGCATGGAGTTATGGTGTTCTTGTGTGTGTGCTCTACCATTAAATGCAAGGAGTCTGAGACTAGAGATTTGAGTCTGCTATGAGCAGGTTCCAGATGGGAAGTTGCCTTCTCTCATTCTCTCCCATGGAGGGCTCACTCCTCTCCTTTGTCTTTTGTTTCCACCACTCCCAAAGAAATCCCCTAGACTGAAAGTGCCTTTGTATGGGAAGCCTCTCGGGGAAACCTGTCTCTGCTCCTGTGGGTCTGATGGGGAGAGTGAAGGGGTGTGGTACTTATGCCAAATGGAATGGAGCCAGGTGCTGACGGGCGTAGAATTCAATTGGAATTCTGATCCAGCCTTTTCCAGGCTGTCCTCTCATCTGATGCTGCAAATAAATCTGATTCAATAACCATCCCATCCACCTCCCAGCGACTTCTTGCCCTCCCAGCAGCCTCCTGCTCTGGCCCCAAACTGTCCTGGGATGAACAGAAATTGTATATTCTGACATCATCATGCATGCCCAGCAGAGGGTACTGTTGCTTTGTTTTAAGCAAGCAGCAGCATCACTGTGCAAAAGGCAAGAGTTAGTATAATGCAGACAGGTATCCAATGCCAGAATGTCAAAGGTTGAAGTTTTGTTTTTTTGTTTTTGCTTTTTAAATCCTTCAGTCACTTGCTTTATTACTGTATTTACTGTGCCATTGGGAAAAAATAATAGAATATTTTCCATATGTAAGTGAGGTGGATATATACTTTACTGGTACCTTCTTTGGTATCTAGAGACAGCAGGGCTGATGAGAGAAGGGAAAAGGGGGGACTGTGTTACCAAGCCCCTGAGCTTGGGTGAGGGGGTGAAAAACATCTAACATCTGTGTAAATGAAATGAGATGGGGTGGTACCCCAGCGAACTTGATATAATTAGCCCCAAATTTCTCTCATACGACCTGAACATCAGTATAAGAGGGACAGTGTAGGAGCAGGTTTTGGCTTGAGCAGGTTTCTCTAAACAAAGGGTTGAAGAGTCACAGGGGGAACCTTTTTTGGTTTTGTTTTAAAGCATACTGGGATTTTATTTAACATCAAGTACTGGAAGTCTGAGGAGATCAGCAATGTTTGAAGATAGGGAACCCCTCATTTCTAGGCTTAATCCAGAATATTGATTGAACCCCTGAAAGTTGGATACAGTCTGGGTTGGTGGTAAGGGCTTTTTGAGCATACGTAGATTTTAGACACAATTTGGAGCTGATATTTATCATTAAGGGAACACCTAGTCCTGTAGAGGAGAGGATTGTAGCATATGTCCATTCTCTCCTTGCTCCCTTGTTTTGCTATGCAATGCAGCTTTATTTTGTATAGGTTTTTATCATATTTTGTCGTGCTGTGTCAGGCTATCCCTGTCTGCCAGTAACTTTGGGGGTGTGGATGAACAATGCAGTGTTTCCCATTTGTCAGTTCTGGGCAATGCTGCGTCAGAGGGAAGCTCAGATCTAAGCCTTGATTCTCTCTGCACATAGACCAGATACCTCCCTCCTTTGCCCACAGTTGTGGGGCAGGGCTAAGGCCCTTAACCAAATGCTTTTGAACAAAAAGTTTCCATTTGGCATTCGCATATGAAATGGGTGATGGTTCAGAGAGTTCTGATCTCTGCCGAACTCATTCACATGTCCCCAGTTGTGTCAGGCGAGAGAGTGGATGGATGACTGAACACCCAAACAGTTACACAGGCAGTGCACCGGGCTGCACAGGAGGCTCTTAGAGAGCAGCGGAGTGGTGGTGACAACTGAATATACAAAGACTCAGGCCAGCAGGGTCATGGTGCTACATCAAGTTGCGTGTGGAGAGAGGGGAACAAGAGCAAAACTGTCTCCAGAGTTCTACTCTCTATGCCCAGCATTTGCTCATGTAAGCAGGGTCTGAATGAACTGTCCCCTGACAGCTAGTTGGGGAGGGGAGAGACTTCAGGAGCAAACTGTATTTACATGAACACACTTACTCTGCTTGGGTATCTAGAAGACAGTATCTGTGTAGCTCGAAGTGATCAACTTTGGCTGGTGTCAGGTTACAGATCACTTTAGTACTGAATGCCGGGGTAGTGAAATGTTGTCATCAATGTTGTTGTCTTTATTTTAAGTGCTGAAATCACCTGTGGTGGGACAGCATTTCTGCCCAGCCTGCTGAGAGCTAAAAATCCCGAAGAGCTGACAGTCACTAAGGGACTGACCTACAGAGGTCACAGCAGAGAGGCAGGTGTCAGCAGAAGGTGACTGGTGGGAGCTGCTGGTGAAAGTGGTGAGCAGTTGGCCGGCGGGAGCAGCTGGCAGGAGGCTGCGAGGAACAGCAGCTGACAGAGCAGCCAGACAGAGCAAGTGCTCAGATGGCGGATCAGCCAGGAGCCTTCTTCCCTGGGTGGGAGGTGAACTCACACAGCTGCACCTCTGAACCTGGGTCCTCACTATGTGTGGGGTACGGTAAGGGAGCAGAAGGGGGTATGGTAAAGGAATTTTTGGGGTTAGAACTCAAGAACATGAAGCAGAAGACTCTGCCCCATGCACTCAGGGGTAGGTGTCCTGCTCACAGTTTTATGTTTATGAATCCTGCTTGAGGCATTTTCCCTAATTAGTGTTGGGTGACTTGTCTCCTTTCATTAAGTTTCTTGTCCGCACTCAGACTCTGCTTGTGAGTGAGGAAATATTGCCTCAGAGGCGCCCAGGGATGGTGTATCATTTTCCCAGGTTACTGGGTTGGGGCGCAAGCCAGTTCTGTGTTGTATTGTTGAAAAGGAACCCCTAGATACTGAACCTGACCCTGGTTGCTGACCACTCTACCTGGCAGAAGGGTTACACTCACATCCTCCAATCCCTGCTAGCCTGGGAGGGAGATGAGGAGAAGAGACCAAATCTAAGCTCAGATTCTCACCTGGCTGTGTAAAATGCTGCTGACATTCAGCCACTCTCTGCTGGGGAAATCAGCATCCTAGGAGCTGATCCAAAACCCTCTGAAGGCAAAGCTAGTGTACATTACTGGTAGCCCCCTTCCCACATTTGGATCTCTCTGGAGACCACCCACTCTTCACGTTCAACGCTTAAGCTAGCATTTATCTTTCAAGCCTGCCCCTGAGCAGAAATCTTATCATACAAAGACAATTTAAAAACAAAACCAAAAGCCTCCCTAACAGCCAAAGTTCAAGAGAGATTCTGACAATGACTTCAACTCAGCAGCAAGGGAAACAAAAGGGAAAACCTTGACAGGAGATCAGAGTGTTTTAGCCCATTGAGTGCCTGTGAGCCCCTTGGCCCTGCTAGACTAAGGGTCAGCATTATATGAAGCTCTTCCTGCCCTCCATCTAGCTGTCTAGTCAATGCACTCCCCTTCCTAACCCTTGGACATGTTAATGTCTGGCCCACCCAGCTCAGAGCTGAGGGCCATTGCTCTCTCTCTCTTGTACCAGCCTCTGTGTTCTGATTTGCTTTGGCTTCAGGAAGTTTTACATTCAGCCACACTTTGGAAGATGATGCCAGGTGATCCCATCAGTCTCAGAGAGGTGTGACCTGTGTCTCCCAGCTTGACTGCATTGGGTACAGCGAACCTGGAGCGTGTAGCAGTTTGTCACCTTCCTGTTGCAGTGTGTGGATGGCCAGATTTCCAGTTAGGCACCGTAGGCATGTGCCTAGGGGTGCTGGCGTTCTAGGGGCCCCTAAAAGTGGGTTAAATGTTAATACAGTAGAACCTCAGAATTACACACACCTCAAGAATGGAGATTGTCCGTAACTCTGAAATGTTCCCTATCTCTGAAGAAGAGGTTACAGATTTCAGCCACAAGGGGGGCTGGGGCTGCAGCCGCAGGCTGGGGGTGGGAGGGGTGGGTCAGGGCTCCAGGCAGAGGGGAGAAGAGTCAGGGATTCTGACTGTCAGGGCTCCAGGCGGGGAGGACTCAGGGCTCCTGTCCCATGAGAGCACTGGAGCTCAGCACTTTAGACCTGGGGGAAGCAACTTAAGCTCTGCTCCCAGTTTTAGCTTCATGCTGGGGCTCGGGGCTCCCCATGGATCTGCTCCCTGCTTCAGCGGCGGGAGCGGGGAGAGAAACACCAGGGCTCAAGGTTTAGCTATGTGGGGAGCGCTGGAGCTGAAACTGGTACTTCCCTCATAGCTAAAGCCCTGGGCCCCAGCACCCACCGCAGGACTGAAGGCAGGAACAGAGCTGTGGGGCTGAAGCCGTGAGCTCCAGTGCTCCCCCAAGTCTAAAACACTGAGCCCCAGTGTTCCCATGGGTCAGAAGCCCGGTGCCCTGACCTCCCACCTCTCCCCAGTGGCTGAAGCCGTGAGCCTCGGGGCTAAAGGCCAGAGACAATACAGGATTGATTGATTGGTCTGCGCTGCTGCCTGATTGGTTATTTCTGTCTCCACAGGTTGTCCAGTTGCCCGGTAAGTCCATAACTCTGGTGTTTGTATCTTTGAGGTTCTACTGTATTTAAATTACCTTTTATATTTCTTTTCATTTCATTTTTTACAGAAAGCATGAAGGTCAGCTGTAGGCAGGGGGATGCTGAAAATGCTGTGCCAAGCGGTACACAAGGCGTAAATCTGGCCCTGAGTATGTGGTCCTTTAGTCTATTCACAAATAGAGGTATTCATTTTGGGAGGACTATATGATACACCAGAGCCTATCTGGGTACAACAGTGATGGGTGTGTTGTGCCTAGACTCATGAGTCACCTGGCCATCTGTGAATCAGTGTATTGTGACGGGGGGGGCGGGGGGAGTCTTTACACAGTTGTCAAGTGAAAGCAATATATATATACAGCCATAGAGCTCAGCACCCAGCAACTCCTATTGTGACACCAGATTTTTCCCAAGAGCTCAGCTCCCATCATGCTGAGCCCCTCTAAAAATTGTGGCCACTTATCTAGGTGCCTATAGAGGAGCTGAAATCTTTTGGAAAAAATCTATCCCCACTTACAGACATTAAGCACTCTTGAAAATTCTGGCAATAGCGTGTGTAAGAGGGACGATGAATCAATGGAGCATACAGTAAATCACAGCAAAGTCTGCCACTTGCCTCTCCTCTCCCACTCCATTTATTGCCTTCATTTTAATGTGTTTATGGTTTTATTTCAGCAGATCAAATGCTTTTTAATGGCTTCATTCTTGTTATACTTTGATATGAGGAGTGCTGTTTTGTTTGTAGCTGCTCACTGCCTGGTAAAACGTTAGTGGCTAAATTACCAGGAAAAGCCATAAAAAAGGAGGGGAGGGGAGGGTGAGTGTCATAAAGTACTGGGAAGCCACCAGATAAGGACAGTGTGTGGAAGAGAAAATGCAAACACAGTGATAAGAGGTCCAGCTGGGTAAGGATCACACCTGGTACTACTTTTCAGAGAGCAGAAGAAAAACACACCTTGAGTTTGCAGTGTACATTTTTTTTATTGGCTACAACCTTAAAAAACAAAAGAACAAAATAAAAACCAGACAGTTCACAGACTGCCTTGCCATGTGCTCTATGATCCTACCCAAAGTGCAAAATCAAACTACCTTGGACACTGGTTATTTCATTGTAAACGAAGCTTGTACAAAAACGTGTGTGCAAATGCACAGGATTAGGGGCTGGTGAGCACAGAACCCAACACAGGGGACTGGGACCAGTGAGAAGCAATACAGATACAAAGATGCATGTGTGCGCTTTCCACTCCGTGTGACAGAAGAGCCTCCCACGTTTGTTTCAGGGACATAAGGTATTTACTAACTCTAATGGTGGACGCTAAAAGGCTTCACAAATGCAACATGCTTTCTAACAGCCCTCTCTCTAAATATATACTCTCTACTCTCTGCCTCAGTCACTTGCTGCCCCCTCTCCACCCTCCCCCATGAAGCACCGTGGAGACAGACTGCAGTGTCTCAGGCATGCCCAGTTCTTGCCTTTAGGAGACTGCTGCTGAACACTCCCTGTGGGTCAGTCACTTCCCCCTCCCCAGCCCCTGGCCAGCTGAGTCAAAGTGACTAGGGCCCCTGCCTCATTTGATCTACAAGTTTAACAGCCTTAGCAGGCTGGGTAAGGAACAGGAGGGGGAAGGGTGCCACTTTAGTGGATGCAGCCTCATCTCTGTACCCAGCCCACCTGAGTTTCAAGTCCATCCTGCTGCTGCTCCTCCTCCTCCTCCCGGCCTGCCCCAACTCAGCAGACAGTGCAGCTGTTGGTCTTGTTCATGGGTGGTCTGAGTCCGTTCTCCTTTGGGAAGGTCTCCCTCCTCCTGCGCAGTGCCGGGCTGAGCCGGCTGGGCAAGTTGACTTGCTGCAACAGCTCCCTGAAGACTTCCACCACATTCTCGTTTTCCTTGGCCGATGCTTCCAGGAAGCGGTTGTTCCAGTCCAGCTCCACCAGGGACAGGGCATCCTCAGTCAGCACCTGCCTCTCTCTGTTGGCCTCCGCCTTGTTGCCCACTACCACGATGGGGGGGAATTTGTCTTCCTTCACCTCCAGGATCTCCTCCCGTAGGCTCTTGATGCTCTCAAAGGACTCTGTGTCATCCACTGCATAGACCAGGGCGAAGGCATCACTGTTCTGGATGGACAGCTTGCGCATGGCCGGGAAGGAGTAACTGCCACTGGTGTCCAGGATCTCTACCTTGATGGTGGCCCCACTCACCTCGTATTCCTTGCTGTGCAGCTCTTCCACTGTCCGCCGGTGCTTGGGCTCAAAAGTGTCCAGCAGGAAGCGGCGGATCAGAGCTGTCTTACCTACGCCTGCCGCACCCAGGAAGACCAGACGCACGTGGTTCTTCTCCTTCACTGCCAGGGACATGGCTGCACGCTGGAGCTCCAGGGGCTTTGTGGGAGGAAAGTTACAAATCCCAACTTTTGCTGAAGCTTTGGGTGCTTCTGGTCTGTCTGCAACCCAGGGCTGCAGGGCTTCTTCCTCTGCAGCTCAGAGCCTGGTGTCTCCCTCGCTTTGCGTTGATGAGCTCTGCACACCCCTCTCCAAGTTTGCTGCTGCTCTCAAGTCACCTGGAAACTTCTCCCGGCTGGATCTGGATCACTGCTGTCTCCACACTCCCTCAGCTCAGCTCACCATTTATTCACACTCCCCTTCACCATGTGTCATAGGCTTTGTCCAATCTCTGCAGTTTGGAGTATAATGGGGGAGGGGGAGAGAAGGATGCTCTGAGCCAATCCGCTGAGATCTGTCCTTGAAAGACATCCCCATACCTGGAAAGGCTCAGCAATGCTGTGCATCACACTCGGCTCATGCTGCTGCTTGTAGCTCTGGGGAGCTGGCTGCCTTTTAGCAGCTGTCCTTGTGTCTTCCTTGGAGATGGAGACTCACCGAGAATAACAAATGTCGCTGAGCATGAGTGAGAGTTCTGAGCCTTCAGTGCTCCTCTATCCTGTTGGGGGATTGTGTGGGGACAGACCAGGGCTTTATTTTAAATTATCTGCTGAGTTTCTGTGACTATTTGCTTTGTGGCTTGTGTGCTATTAGGTGGTTGTGAGTATTGAAAAAAGATAAAAACAGCCTCTATCTGCATCCCTGCCAATTTCTATTCCCATGCCCCGGAATTGTATCATCAACCTAGAGAAAGCAACTGTAGCTGCTCCTACAGCACCAAATGCCATTCCTCGCCCCACACCTGCAATGCATCCCAGAGCATGATTCTGCCAAATCCTTGATTCAGCATCAGGATCCAGCCAAATGTTGACCTGGTCCAGAGCCCCCACATTCTAATGCCTATCTAGAGAGCAGAGGTAGCCCATTCCTCATGCCGCAAAACATTCTGGGCTGTGGTACATGAGTGTGGCAAAAACCCAGATGGGGCACATGGATCCCGCCGGATCCACCTAATTTTTGGTCCTCACCCACCAAAATATACCACATGAGCAGAGAACAAGTGCAGCTGTTTCTGCTGATCAAAACATTCTGGACACTGATCCATCACAGTGCATAACTGTCGCAAAACCTGGATCCTGACAATATTTGGCTCAAACCCCAAATTGTTCACTCCAAATTAGAAAGCATACGTAGCCACTTCTGCTCCACTGGAAAACGCTGTACCCTGGTACATCCCAACCCAATTGTACTGGAAAAACACACATTTGGTATCTAGAGCCAATTTTTAACCCCCAAACTCTGTCTAAATAAACAATTGTACCAGCTCCTAGTGCACCTAAAATTTCACATGCTTTAAAACTAGAGCCACAGCACTGCAAGCCAATGTTTCTGGCCCCTGGATTATGCTGGATCCAGCTTGGTTTTTATTTTCTTTTTATCCCATCTCGTAAAATTCTACCAGTTAAACAAAGAAGTGCAGCTGTTTTCAAGCTCCTGCAAAAATCCAGACCCTGATGCATCCTTAGTAAATAACACTACAGCAATCCCATCTCGCACCTGGAACTTCTAGGAGAGTGTGTGAGACACAGATGCTGAGCTCGAGGCACACTGCCTTTTTTACACACACTCATGTACATGCACATATTCTTTCTCTCCCTTTCAATCTATCCTTCTATATTAACATATTGTGCCCATCATTATAGCATCTGACTGCCTTTCCTTCTGTGAATCACAATGTTAACTTACCAGCTCTGGACTTTGCAAGGAACCTAGTCCACCCAGCTCGTACAGAAGAGAACAGTCACAAAACACTTGCTGTAAAGTTACATACCCAATAGTCTTGCTTAGGCTTTGGAAAATGCTATTTAAAGTCTGGACTTTTTTTAGAAAAACTTTGGGTTATGCACCTTTATATTTATTGCAGCTTTTTAAAAAAAAAATACAAAGGGAGAAGATTAAATATATTCCTTTATCATTTCTCCTGGTTGGGTGTAGGACATAATGCTATACATCTCGGTCACAAGAAGATCCCGATAAGAACTTGGTGAGGATGTATAGTAATTGCAATCACAATTGAATTCACAACCCCTTATTGAAAATATGTGGTTTTATAACAGTACTGTGCACTTGCACAGTGTCTTCCATCCAAGAAGCTCCAGGTTTTATATTTGTTCAGCCTCATGGCACCCAATGAGGTAGGTAAGTATCATGATCCCTCTTTTATGGGTGAAGAAACAGAAGCACAGAAAAGTTAGAGGATCTGCTAAAGGTCAAACAAGGAGTCTCTGGCAGAGAGGGGAATAGAACCCAGGTCTTATGACTTCTAGTCAGATCACTAAACCATAAAACCATCTTACCTCTCTGATCTGGGAGGAAATGTGAACTTGAAGGACGTGTGAGGAGACAGCTTTGGAAATTATACATGATACATCTGTTCCTGGAGGACTCATCTGAATTCTGGGCATAAGTGAAATGAGTGTGGTAGCCTTCTGGTTCACCTCATAAAATCACAATACAACTCATTCTAGTTTGATCCAGCTGGTGCTGTATGTGCACATGGGTGGGTGTGCGTGTGTGGGGGGGGGGGTCCTTTTGGCATGTGAGAGGAGATGATGACAGGTGGAGGAGGAATGAGACAGTAACAATTCTTCCATGTGGCTGGCAATATGCAACAATGCAGTACAACCACTGTGATCTCTGGTAGGTTTTTTTTTTTAAGAGAGCTTCTTCACCCCAGTTAGCAGCATACGTATGCAACTCGTGCAGATTTTTTGAAAAAATGTTTCATGGTATTAAACAAGGAAACATGGTGCACAGGAAAATCTCCCCAGCTCCATTTCACACACAAAGACTGGATCTTCCCGAATGATCTTTCACATTGATTGTCTCCTTGTTTCCTGCATCTGCGCTGCCATGGCTACTACAAGCCTGAAAGGTTTTAAATCTCCCTCAAAGCAATGGAGGACTTCAGAAGTAATCTTGTTAAGTGATGAGCAATGAATATTTCCAAAAGCATTTTGTGCTAATATCTTATTCCATCTTGGTTTATGTCCAGTAACAGAACAAAGGCAAAAGATGTGAGTTTGTCCATAAGAATAAGTAAAAATTGGGGTAGGGAATGCAGAAACTATTCTCCTGTTGCAACTTTTTGTAGCCAAAGAGACTTTGTATTTTCTTTTTTTATATTGCTGAGTCCAGTGTTTATAAATGAGGGGCTAACAGAGCTAGCAGGGGCCAGGTATGTTGCAGGTGGACCTCACCTGGCCTCGCTTGGCTCTGTCAATTCACCTTAATTCAATCTGGACCAGTGGCACCCACCCCTTTTCCAGTCAGCTGCCTCCTCAATGCATCTTCTGTGACCTTTATCCTAGCACAGGGTGGAGCAGTTAAGAAGACTGGTCACCATCCACTCATTACCAGCTGATGTTTGTCAGTGGCTATGTGAAGTGAATTTAGGGCACTCAGGCCTCTGGGTGCAGCAGAGCAATGTACACCTCACAAATGAGGGCTGTTGTTGCCCAGTGGCTAGAAGACTGGCTTAGAAAAAGAGGAACTTGGCTTCTATTCCTGGTCCTGTTGTGTGCCCTTAGTCAAATCACTTCACTTCTCCATGCCGGTTTCCCCTCCCATCTTTTGTCTTGTCTTGCCTTTTAGATGGTTAGCTCCTTGGAGCAGCAGCTGTCTGTAACTGTGTGTGTGGCAACACCCAGCACAATGGGCCCCCCAACCTCAGTTGAGGCCTCTAGTTGATACTCTTATAAGAGGAGCCTAACTAGTGCTAATAATTGTCAGTCTCCATAGAACAGCTAAGACCTAGCTCGATCCTGGAGCCTGAGTTCTTCTCTTAATCCTAGAGGAGGAATGGTACCTAGAGGCACAGGCTGAGCCCTATTGGCAGGTCAGTGAGTGGACACTTGCTGATGTGCTGTGCCTGTTTTGTGGCTAAATGAAGGATTTTATTCCCTATTGATTATAGCCCAGAACCTTTCAGAAGCACTTAGTTCCCATCCAAATTACAAGGGAAAAATAGATGGCACCTGTCCTAAAGCCAACAGTTATACAGATCTCATCCTCGCCACTTACCTAGGGCTGTAGCGATTAATTTTTAAAAGCCTGATGTAACCTGAGGCGATATCTTTTACAGGCCCTGGAGAAGAGCTCTGTGTAAGCTCAAAAGCTTGTCTCTCTCACCAACAGAAGTTGATCCAATAAAAGATATTACCTCACCCACCCTTGATGTAACTTGAGGCATTTCTTACTGTAGTTTGATGTAGGTGGTGACCTCAAAAACTCCTCTGGCTCAGTATGTAAAATCAGGGCCTGCCCATGAATGGCCTCTGCATGTGAGCCCTCCGTAGAAGTCAGTGAATTTCAGGAGCATTGCCATGTTCTTTTCTTTTTTAATTCCTGGCATTTGTCTTTGAAAAGTCCCTCTGTGGGACACAGACTTGGGTGAGCAAAGGTTCAGAGGATTAAAAAAAATGTGTGTTTTGGAGCCTATTGGGTCAGCAGAGGATGGGCTGGGAAAATCTCTTTCAGAGTGGCTCTTCCACGAGACCTTGGCTGAGATTGTCAAAGTCTCCAGAGATTTGGATATCTAAATCCCATTAATCGCAGGCCTAGTCTACACCCAGAAGCTGCACACATTTAACTGATTGTAAATTAACCAGTGCAATGAATGCGCTTATTGCTGTTTTGGTGCAAACTAAACTGCTATATTACAGGTTTAAATTCACTTACTGGCTAGAGCTGGGAAAGGCAGAGGCTATATTTAAGGTGAGCAAAACTTTTTGAACCTCCCAAAGTGTTTGGTTTGAGTGTGGAGAAGTGGTTCTGGATGGGGTCGAGGGAAGGGAGGGGCTGAGCCAGTTCACCCTCCCTAACAAATAACCGACTACTGGGAACTGTGATGCTGAACTAATGGGTCTTATTGGCACTTAGCAAGAAAAGTATTTTCTTAAAAAAAAAAAAAAGTCTACAGGACATGCAGGCATTATGCTGTGTATAGGACTATTTCAGACCTCTCAGCGCTGAAGTTACTCAGCATTGGTGTGACGGGGAGATACCCCTGAGGTCCCCTGTTGGAGGCCTCATGGCTCTGCCACACCCCACCCCAGAAAAGGGCAGTGGAAAGTGTCTTCCAAGCCAGAGGCAGATTAGGGGTTTGTGAGGCCTCAGGCCAGAGCAAGCGAGGGCCCCTCCCCACCCCTTCTGCCTGCAGCTTCCCCCAGCACCCTCCCACCCAGCACTCTTGTGGGCAGTGCGGTCAGGGTGCAGGGGCTTCCCTGATGCCCTAACTTTTCTCCTCGGCAGGAGTGCCAGGTGGGCAGAGAAAGTTGGGGCGAATGGGCCCTATTGGCCCAGTGGCTAATCCGCCACTGCTCCAAGCTGCCTAGCATGGCTGTATGAGATATATACTAAGCTGCTGGGCCTTGATTGGCTAAGAACAGCTGCAGCATCAGCAGGTGTTCAGTTCCTTGCTGGAGCTGGGCAAGTGTGGATGGTATGTGACTCATGATGGAGCTGCAAAACCTCCGAGAGGGCCGTGCTGCCAGAAGCTGGGGAAAGCGAGAAGTAGCCCTGAGCTGGTTGCTAGGACTTCATTAGGACAAGGCCCTGAAGTAAGGGTGAAAATAGGACAGGGAAGTGGCTCAGAGGATTGTACCAGTGACACAGTGTGTTTACAGGGATGCAGTGGATGGTTGCCATCTATAGGGTCCCTGGGCTGGGATCCAGAGTAGGGGGTGGGCCTGGATTCCCTTTCCTTCCCGCCCCCCTCCAGCCACTGGGAAAGTGGCCTGGACTTTGAAGCACCCCAGAAGGGGAGTTGAACTGTAGTGGCCTAGCTGGAGAGCTGTAGCCAGAAAGGACCTGAAAGACCGAAGACATTTCCTCCAGGAGGGAGCCCTGGTGCACCTCTCTATTCCAGAACAGGGTTTCCAAAGGAGTTTCCTTTGTTTTTATTTCACATACAGACTGTGTGTGATTCAAACGGAGGGCTAAATCACCAAAGACCCACCACAAACTGAGAGAGAGAGCAGGCACGCACACACACAGACATGGGGGGTGCTCGTGAGAGGTGAGTGCACCCCATTACACTAAGCCAGAGTTACCCAATGTTATACCCTTTTCATCCTGCCTTGTCTTGTTGCTACAAAATAGGCTATCTCTGTCCCATGTCTTTGTAGATCTACCTTCACTGGTCATGCTTGGGAGGAGGGCCCTACCATGGCTAAGGAGTGTTTTGCTGGTTCCCTGTGGACATCTCTCCACAGCTGGGTTTCTGAGGCTTCTGCCTTCTGTGAAAGACTTGGCAGCACAACAACGCACCTCTTCTCTCTGTAAAGCGCTGGACACAGCTCCATTCTGGTGCTTGACAATGGTCCTCTGGCTAGAAGTGGAAGTTTGAATGTGGCCAGCTGGAATCTGAGCCCCTGAGCCGGCGGAGTGGAGCGGGTTGGGGTTGGGTCGCTCCACTTCCTGCCACATGGTGATTGCAGGGCAGGCCCGACCCGCATTCATGGGGTGGCGGGAAGTGGAGCGACCCAGCCCACTTCACTCTGCTCCCCTGTCTCCCAGACTTGGGGGGCAAGGGGGAACTGCTCCCCACCCCCCAAGTACTCACCGGCAGAGAGGGCTGGGGCCAGGTCACTCCACTTCCCACTGCCTGGTGAGTGCAGAGCATGCACGACCCCTGATGCAGTCTCCCGGGATATAGCTCAGGGGAATGGGTGGAGTGGGGATGTTGGAGGGGCGGGGGCTTTGGGGAAGGGGTGGAGTGGGGGCAGGGGCAGAGCAGGGGTAAGAAGAGGCGGTGCAGGGGCAAGGGCAGCTTTCCTGGCTGGCTGAGCCATCTGGGGGATCGGGCTGGCTGCTGGAGCAGCATGCAGCTGCGTAGGGCACTAGGAAATTTGGTGGCCCAAATTTCCTGGTGCCTTAGCAGCTGTGTAGTTTGCGTAATGGTAAGGTCGTCCCTGGGTTTAGAATCTCTGTTAAAACACAAACTAGTGTGTCACTTGATTCCCGGAAACTGACTTCTCACAGCTTTAACTGAGCAGAGAAATGAGCACAAAGGGCCATTTTTTTTTCAGTGTGCAGCCTTCAATCAGAGCTGTGGGCACTCAGCACTTCAGAAACCCAGGGTCAGTATGACCCACGGGGTTATGGATAGAGGTGTACTCTTTTTCCTTTCTCTCACTGTTCGCCGGATATTGCATGGCACTCAGCTATTGGGCTTTCATCCCACCATTGCTCAGGGATGCCAGTCTTCAGGAAAGCCCTAGATCCAATGAATCATTTGCTACATATTTGGCCCAAGAGGGAAATACTGCATTGTAGGTCCTGAGGGAGGAAACAGCCTGTCCTACTAGGGAAGTGTGTGCCCTTGTAGAAAGAAACCACCATGGGGTATTCTTTTGTCCTCTGTGAGGCAAGGCGCTGCAAGGCACTCTGAGCAATAGCTGAACTTCTGACCCTATGTGGGCTGGAGCAGCCAGAATCCAGAAACTCAGATTAAATAATCCAAATGCGGTGTGGGAAATGCCTGCGCTTCCTGGAATGAGGCATTGGGGGAAAAAAGTACTATCTTTCATAACTAGCATGGGGTAGGCAGAGGGGGCAAGCCAAGCATGCTCCATGATTCCTAAAGAGCTGAGTCTGCCTCCTTCACACTGGCGGGACCTCAGCCGCACCTGCAGTGCCCCCGTTGGAGTCAGTAAGGCGTCTTGCTTAAGTATAGTGAGCAGGAGATGACTGCTGGAACTAGGGTTGCTGGGCTGTGGCAGCACCCCCTGGCTTGAAGTGGTTTCCATCATACAGAGGTTTTACAGTTTGGTTCAATGGCTCTCAGCACTATCCAAATTGTTCAAGCACCGCTGCCCATGCCGTACTGGATTTTTACTGGAAAATAAATCAGCTGAAGGAGGAGTGTGGAATAGGTTCTGGTGGTTTGATCTGGTGCTTTACTTAAGGGTAGAGCACAGGCAATGGCGCTGAGGAAAAGCTAAATCTCCCTCACAGAATTCCTTGAGGAGGGCTGGATTCTGAGCAGCAGTATCTGTGCTCTTCCACAGCAGCTCCCCAGGCCCATAGGCCTGTGAGCTGCTCTTGACTGGGAAGGGAAACAAATGATTACTCCTGGCTCTGAACGGCTGCAAAGGGCCATAAAGGCCTCAGGAGGGCTAAGACTCTCTTTTGTTTCACCATTTGCTTCAGGCAGGCATGGGAGTCTCTCCAGGCTGACTGCAGTGTTGGGACTCAGGTTGAGTGTTTTGGAGGGAAAATAGCTGTTATTTGACATGGGGGAGGGGGATAGTGAGAGTGCATGCAGGGGGAAGGCGAGGTGAAGGAAAGATTAAAAATGAGTATAAAGTATCCCTGAGTAGGAGCTAGGCAGGAGGGGGATAATCAGTTGCGGAGGTCTGGGATCAAAATGCAGAATCCCTTAGTCAAATCTTTGAAAGGAAGGAAAGATGGAAGCAGAATGGGACTTGGAAGGAAAATACTAAATATATTTTTTTAAAATTAATCAAAATGAAGGGACCTGAGGAGAAATGCGCCACCAAAAACGCCCCCCTTTATTTTAAGGGGGAAAAAAGAGTGTAAATAGAAAACCCAACACCAAGGGTGAGCAATGTAGAAATTAACTCCTCTTATGAGAGAAGAAGAACTATTTGGGCATAAATGGATGACAGAAATGTCTGTGAACTCAGAGCAGTTATGGGGAGGCAGTGCAATCTTGTGGTATCGTCACTGGCTAGGAGTCAGGTGCTCTGGGCTATGCTACATGCTGTGTAACTTTAGGCAAGTCTCTTTGCCTTTTTGTGCCCTTGTTTCCCCACCTACTCTGTGTCTGTCTTCTCTGTGTAGACTGTAAGCTCTTTGCAGCAGGGACTGTCTCTCAGGAGATGTCTGTACGGTGCCTAGCACAGTGGGGCCCTGATCCCAGTTGGAACGCCTAGGCACGACTGTAATAACTTGTTGCACCCGTATGCTCTTTATTGCTGTTTAGTGAATTGCAAGAAGGGAAGAAACAGTGGTGAGAAGGAAAAGGTGCATGAGCTGAAAGAACAAGACAGTAACAATAAGTTAATTCTTTGTGTAAGCTGTCTTAGAAAACTGGCTGCAAAAATATTATAAACATTAAGCTTAAATGTTCAGCTGCCAGGGGACTCAATTCAAGTTGCAGATGTTCTTCACTTCTGACAAACTCAATGTTGCTTCCCCTGAGATGACTTAAGTGGGTTGTGGCTGCTGAAAAGGGGAGAGAATCCTCCATTGCATTAGTGCTGTCACAGGAGCTGCAGCACAAGCAAATTAATTTAATCAGCTCCTTTTTAAGCAACCTTCTGCTTGACATTTGCTTTCTACAGTAGGGCTGCATCACTTTCACTCCATTTGATTGCAGGATTCAGAAAATGTGATGTTCTGCTATGAAATGACTCTGTTGTTTTGAAGTTCAGTGTGATAAGAATTGTCATTACATCTAGAAAGCAGCAGAGTGACTGGAATGTTCCTAGAACTGCACTGCCAAGAACTGACATGTTTGTGGAAGATAATGCATGGGCCACCTGTAATTGTTTCTAATAAGGGAACACTGGGGGATGAAGAAGTGGAATATAGCTGCCCTTCTGAAAAACCCCTATAGGATTTAATAAGGATGAAATGAATAGGGTCAAGCACAAATGAAATAGATTTATTTCAAATTATTTCAAGCCTCATAAAAAATTAAGATACAATGATACCTTTTCTATAATTTGTAAACCAGCCTATGGAATTGTATTATGTTTTCAGTGTTGTTGTAGCTGTGTTGATCCTGGAATATTAAAGAGACAAGGAGGGTGAGGTAGTATCTTTTATTGGACCAACTTCTATTGGTGAGAGAGACAAGCTTTTCACTTACGCAGAGCTCTTCTTCAGGTCAGGAATTATATGACAGAAATTTAGTTCATCATATTGTAGAGGTTTGGTTTAAACTTCCTACACAAGGGCTTTAATCTTCTATCATTTGACAGGACTCTTCCATTAACATGGATCCTTAAAAACAAAAAAAAAACCAAAAAAACAAAACAAAACAAAAAAGTCTTACATTCACTATGTTCAAAATGATCGTGAGATTAAAAATCTGAGTTACTGTCTTAGAATTTCTCACTAGCTAGGGGAGCATCTGCAGGCAGACACAAAATTCCAGGCCAAGAGTTGAGTCTAATGTTAGTGAATCAAATATATCATTCAAGTCTGTGCTAGGATCCGATAGGTGAAGAACTCCCTCGGTGTGTTGCTCCTTAGACTGTAAAATTCATGGCAAGAGGACTCCACAGTCAATGCTGCATCTGGATAATTTTATATCCACTTGGGCTCAAATAAGGGTAATCAACTTTCATGCTTCAGGGTGGAAGCTGATCTCTACCCTGATCAGGAATTATATTTTCCTTCCTTGGACAGCAACAGTATTATTCAACTGGTCAGATACATTAAGAGTATTTTTGCCATCTGCTGAAGCATCAGGTGTTGGCCAGTACCAGAAGCAGAATACTGGATTTGATGTCCCAGTAGTCTGAGCCGGTCTGGCAAATACGATAGAGCTGTTTATTTTAGTACAAAAGAGTCTGGCCATATATTCACATTAAAATGCTCTTCCTAGCCAGGATCTCCTAGGGAGCAGTGGTGCTTGACTGTTGCTAAACAATAATAATCACTGTAAATTGGTGTTCAACTATAGCAACAGCTAATGTATAGTGCTACACTGTGTTTCTATGAGTAAGGAGAAGGATCTGGATTGGATTCCCGTGCCCACCAGGGTCTTGATCCAAAGCCTCCTTATACTGACTTCTATGGGCTTTGAATCTGGCCTCTAGAATAGAACAATACGACCACAATGGGTAGGATGAATCTGAACTGGATTTATTGTCTCACGTGGAATGGAATGCTAGATACAAATTGCTGAGAGGAGAGGAGCTCACAGATGGAATGAGATCTGAGGAATTGCCAAACTCCATCCCTGAGATCCCACTGCTTTATGCATCAAGTAAGAAAAAGATAAACAAATGCAGAGAATCAGCAGCCCTTGGAGTGGTACGAACAGTCCATTTAAATAGAACTTGTCACCTATCCTGCTTTTGTCCCCATGTTCCATTCCTGACAGTGCTTTAGTTCATGACAAGCATGAAGGGTGGATAAACCTCGGGGTGTGTTGAGCAGAACAGGGCTAAGTAAGACTTCCCTTGGCAGAAAAATGTTCACAGGTGCTTTCCATCACAGCAAGGATTACAGGGAACATGACTGGGCCCAGCTGGAACAACTTACTCCATTAAGTGGATAGAGGGTTGTGAGCCATTTGTTCTCTAGTTTTGGATGGAACTAAAAACAAGCCCTGGTTTGAGACAGAGAAAGATGCTGGCTCTGGGAAGAACCCTTTCCTTTGTGATTAGGAGCAGTTGCCTGAGCTCAACAGTGGGACTTGTTTCTTCAGCATTTGGCTCTTCTCACTTCATCTGCCATGGTAGGTCTTAAGCTTTACATATAGAGCTTTAGCAGTCACTTAAGTGAGAGGGGTTGTTCCAAATCTTCCTGCTATTCAGATTGTTAACTGTGTGCAGTGCTTTGCGTGGTTTCTGTCTGGAAGATTGTTTAGTTTTAGACAATAGGCAGACAAAGGTAGGGAAGTGACATCAAAACATGTACATTGCATTACATAGGACTGGCACGTGTCTCTTCTGGTTCTAGGTTTTTTCAGTTTGATGTGAAGTGTGTATAAAAGTATAATGATGTGTATAATTACACATGTCCGACTCTCACCCCCATGAATGATTTTCCTTTACGTTCAGCTTCCAGAATAGAGCTTATAGCCAGCGACAGCTCCAGTCACCAGTCCTCCAAGTGCGTGCCTGGGGTGGCAAGCCATGGGGGGCACCCTGCTGGGCCCACCAAGGGCAGCAGTCAGGCAGCTTCGGCAGCATGCCGGCAAGAAGTCCCCGGTCCTGTGGATTCGGCGGCAATTCAGCAGCGGGTATGCTGAAGCCGCGGGACCAGGGACCTCCCACAGGCAAGCCACTGAAGGCAGCCTGCCTGCTATACTTGAGGCAGCAAAAAAGCTAGAGCCGCCCCCGCTTATAGCTCTTCTATGCTTACCTGGGTTGTATGTGCCATATTCATGACACCCAATGGTGCTGCTCTCTACAGTAAATCATAATGAGCATGGACAAAAAAGGCCCATCGTAAAAAGAACTCAATAGGACTGCTCTTATGTGTATAGTCAGGCACATATGTAAGATATGGGTACTACAGCAAATGAATACCAAACCCACAGGATGTCTCATTCATTGTCTGCCCATCTCTGGTAAATTTTGTAGTTCAGTCAAAAAGGAATAAAATTTCTCTGGCATGACTTCATCTTTATAACTCTGTGCTGCTTGCAGCTCCATTACCCTCTAAGTTACATGTCTCTCCTCCCCTTTATATTTTCTCTATTTTGTTATGTATAAAAAGTTGCCAGTGCTTCAGTTAGGTCCCTTCTTAGGGCCTTGGAATGTATATCTCCTGGCCCGATAACTTACTTATGTCAAAATTTCTTCCAAATTATACAAACCCCTCTCCTTTGTATTACTGCAAACACGCAATACAAATATAAAATCAACTAGGCAGCTATCATTGAACTCTTCACATCTTAAAACAGTTATATGCTGCCAACATTGTACCCACCAAATATCTGAGCAATGAACTTGTTGGGGAAAAAGCAGAGAGAGGAGTTAGATCCCTATAATCCATGGTTTATAGTAGAGGACGGTGACTTCCTGGTGCATTACCAGCCACCACTACAAAGCACTTGTCGTGTTGCTGTGTCCATATGGAAATATCATGCAGTTGGTGCAGCAAACCTGAAGGAAAGTCAAACCTTATTTAGTCATATCCAGTAAAGATCACCAGTCCCCCCTTCACTTATTAATGGGTCTGCTTTCATGCTGGCATTTCTTCTTGCTGAGATTTATCTCTGAAAGCTATTGTTGTTCTCCTCAGCCCTCCCTACGACTGAAGTGTTGCAAGAAAGCAGGTGAATTTGGGCCTTGTAAACCTATCTAGCCCTTATCTCAATTTCCGGCCAGATACCTAATAAATAAACAAAACTCATCTGATAACATTGTTTGATCAGCTCCAAAGCTCACCTGGCCACAGGGGGTTGGGTACAGTATGTGCTAGATGATTGTGGGTAATAAAATCTAGTCTCCCTGTGAGCAAATGTCTTCTTTAGAACTACAGGGATTTAGCACAGCTGTTAAAAGGCTCAGAGGGTTTTCTGTAGCAGTGGTTCTCAACCAGGTGTACACAAACCCCTGGGGGTATGCAGAGATCTTCTAGGGGTACATCAACTCATCTAGATATTTGCCTAGTTTTACAACAGGCAACATAAAAAGCACTAGCGAAGTCAGTACAAACTAAAATTCCGTACAGACAA
This sequence comes from Chelonoidis abingdonii, assembly GCF_003597395.2. Classification (NCBI taxonomy): domain Eukaryota; kingdom Metazoa; phylum Chordata; order Testudines; family Testudinidae; genus Chelonoidis; species Chelonoidis abingdonii. The sequence goes on from NC_133781.1 coordinate 15,435,822, forward strand.
TGACTTGTTTATATTGCTCTATATACTATAGATTGAAATGTAAGTACAATGTTTTTATTCCAGTCAATTTATTGTATAATTATATAGTAAAAATGAGAAAGTAAGCAATTTTTCAATAATAATGTGCTGAGACACTTATGTATTTTTATGTCTGATTTTTGTAGGCAAGTAGTTTTTAAGTGAGGTGAAACTTAGGGCATGCAAGACAAATCAGACTCCTGAAAGGGGTACAGTAGTCTGGAAAAGTTGAGAACCACAGTTCTATAGCATGTCTTATCTCTCTCTGGCCAGGTTGTTAGCAGGAGCTAAAGGCGTCCATCCATTCTGGCCACTGTCCCAGCTTTTCCCTAGCTGCTGCTGTGTAATATGCTATCTGACAGGCTTCTCTGTTTATTAGTGAATAAATATCTGTGTTCCCTTGCATTCAAACACTTCTCAGTGTAAGGCACTAGGCTCAATATTTCCATGTTTGTGCTACCAGCTTGTGAGAGTTTCAGTGGGTTTATGTGACATGGCACTTTTTTTATTTGTATTGGGTTAGCACCTAGACCATTGTGCTGGGTGCTGTACAGACACATAACAACAAGACATTCCCTGCACCAAAGAGCTTGTAATCTAAATATTAAAAAAAATGACAAATAGATATGACTGATAGATGAGGAGAAGCATAATGTAAAGTGTTGACTTGTGATGTTTCTTACAGCCTCCTAGAGCAGTGGCTCTCAAACCTTTTTTACTGAGGACTCCTTTCACATAGCAAGTCTCTGAGTGCGACCACCCCCTTATAAATTAAAAACAGTTTTTTATATATTTAACACCATTATAAATGCTGGAGGCAAAGTGAGGTTTGCGGTGGAGGTTGACAGCTTGCGACCCCCCATGTAAAACCTCGCGACCCCCAGTTTGAGAACCCCTGTCTGAGAGTCATGTGATTATATGAAAATCTCAGCTTTTGTTTTAAAAAAATCAATCTCAAAAGCCTGAAAGAATGTCCACTTTTTTTAAATTCATTATTTTGGGGGGCCTGACTCATGATTTTAGGAGACTGGGGGTGGCTTGTACCAGGAAATAGATTCATCCTTTTTGCAGGGCAGGAATGGTGCAGGGAGTAAAAAAAATGTTTTGAAATTGCCTCATTTACATATCACCTTCATAGGCTGCAGGGACAGGAAAACACAAGATAACCATGGAACTATGTAGCCGTTAGCAACTCCATAATCAGATTGGGTTTGGGTTTTCCACTTAAAGCTTATATTGAACATCTTTGCTTCATTCCTGTTCTCTGTTCCAATGCTGAATTCACCCTCCGTCCCCAGCCCAACCACTTCTTTCTTATAGCTAACTATCGCTCTGTTAGCTGCCCCAGTGTTTCAAATCAAGCAGAACCTCTTTAGACAAAAGCATATGGCTTCCAATTAGAGCCGATCAACTTTTAGGGCCAATAAAGCCAGTAGCCAGTCACCTGATCTGGTATTTCAAGGTACATTAAGCAGCACATTTCCTCCATGCTGCTCACTGGTGTTCCAGGCAGGCAACTGCATTAGCAAAATTAAACCTCATGCAAGTGAAGCAGCAGCGTGACTAATAGAAATGACAACAAACGTGTAAAGGGGGGACTGGGAAACTGTGAACTTAAGGGTTATTCCTATTCCTAGCCCCCCACCCCCTGCCAAATAAACCTAGTTGCTGGTGGGGCTTTGACATGCTCCCACACCACCTTCGTCGTGTTATTGTTACTTTAGCACTTAGAGAACCCAATCAAGATTCAGGATCCTCCCATTGTCCTAGGTGCTGTATAAACCCTTAGTGTGAGACAGTGCCTGCCCTGAAGAGCTTGTAGTCTAAATAAATGTGTCTGGAGAGAGAAGAGGAATCAGGCACATGATAGGGAAGCAAGTTGCCCCAGGTGACACAGTGGGCCAGTGGCAGAGCTGGGAATAGAATCCAGGTATTCTGAGTCCCAGTCCAGTGCTCTAGCCACTAGATTATGCTGGCGGAGTTTAGCTCCAACCTTCAACTTCAGACATTTGTAATCGCAAATTCTGGGCAGGTTTGTGAATCAGGGTCAGTTAAAGGCCCTTCAGGTAAAATGTAGGCTTTCAACGCACAGCCTGACATTGAAACGATCTGAGATGGTGTGCTGAATGTTGGGTTCATTTGAACCCAGAGCAGACCCCTGGTTGGCTGGGCTGCAAATACTTGCAGATGAAAACTGAAGGAAACATTTGCATGGACCCGTTGGGGTGAAACCACAGAGTCCAGCACTACTCTGCTTTAAACTGCTGTGCTGAAGGAGCCTTCCTAATCCACCTTTCCATCTCCACTTCATGCGCTGGGGGGAAGGATAGCTCAGTGGTTTGAGCATTGGCCTGCTAAACCTAGGGTTGTGAGTTCAATCCTTGAGGGGGCCACTTAGGGATCTGGGGCAAAAATTACTTCATGCACTGGTTTTGAATGCAGAGTCTTGCAGATGCATTGGTCTGCGCTTAGCACAGATGTGAAGGATGATGTGCTTCCACTTAGTGGCTGGAACAGATAACTTGAGGTTTGCTAATTCCACCCGGCTGCTGCACTGAATTATCACAAGGAGTAGTGCCAGATGCCCGAGCCTCACTGTCAGATTTGTGTCCATTTATTCCTTTGCATAGAGACTGTCCAGTTTGGCCAATCTACATGGCAGAGAGGCATTGCTGGCACATGATAGCATATATCACATTGGTAGGTGTGCAGGTGAACGAGCCCCGGATCATGTGACTGATAAGGTTAGGTCCTATGATGGTGTCCCTTGAATAGATATGCGGACAGAGTTGGCACTGGGGTTTGTAGTAGGGTTTGGTTCCTGGGTTGGTGTTTTTGTTGTGTGGTGTGTAGTTGCTGGTGCATATTTGCTTCATGTTGGGGGGGCTGTCTGTAGGTGAGGACTGGCCTGTCTCCCAAGGTCTGTGAGAGTGATGGATTGTCCTTCAGGATAGGTTGTAGATCACTGGTGGCTCTGGTCAGCAAAGCTGACCGGGCCATTAAAAGTCCAGTCAGCAGTTTAGTTGGCCCAAGGAAGGCTCCCTGCCTGCTCTGGTTCTGCACAGCTCCCTGGAAGTGTCTGGCATGTCCAGGCCCTAGGAACAGAAGCAATCAGGGAAGATCCGCATGCTGCCCCCGCCGCTGGCTACGCAGCTCCGATTAGGTGGGAACCGTGGCCAGTGGGAGGTGTGGAGGTGGTGTCTCTGTGCACGAGCAGTATGCACCACGCAAAGTCGCGTGTCAGCGCCTCTGCCTAGGGACCAGACATGTCAGCCACTTCCAGGAGCAGCACAGAGACGGCGCATGCAGGGAACCTGACTTAGCTCTGCTGCGCCACCAACAGGGAGCAACCGAAGGTAAGTGCTGTCCAGCTGAAGCCTGCACCCTGAACTCCCTGCTCCAGGTAGGAACCTCCTCCTGCACCCAAACACCCTCCCAGATCCCACACCCGCATCCCAACCCTCTACCCCAAGTCAGAACCTCCTCCCTAACCCAATCTCCCTCCCACAGCCCTTCCCGCACACCTACCCCAGCCCTGAGCATGCTCCCACACTCCAAACCTCTCATCCCTGGCTCCACCCCAGAGCCTACACCCCCAGCTGGAGCCTGCACCCAGTCCTGCACCTCAACCTCCTGCTCCAGCCCTGAGCCGGCTCCCACACTCCAACCCCCTTGGCTCCAGCCTAGAATCCCGTCCTGCACTCCAAACCCCTCATCTCCAGCCCCACCTCAGAGCCCTCACCCCATCCTGCAACCCTGCTCCAGCCTGGAGCCCTGTCCCACATCCTGAACCCCTCATTTCTGGACCCACCTAAGACCCTGCATCCCCAGCCAGAGCCCTCACCCCATCCCTCACCTCAACCCCCTGCCCCAGCCCGGTGAAAGTGAATGAGGGTGGGGAAGAGTGAGCGCTGGAGGGCGGAGAGCTGGAGCCTCAGAGAAGGTGTGGGCCCTCAGGGGAAGGGGCGAGGCAAGGGTGTTCCTGTTTAGTGCAATTAGAAAGTTGGAAACCCTACAACTACCCCTTTCCCATATGATGATGCTCTCTGACATGGAGTAACCTGAAATCGACAGCCATGAAAGCCAAATTTCTCTCTCAGTTTAAGTCAGTGGCTCGATGGGGTTGCAGTTGTAATCTTCATGAGCATGCACAACTGCTTGAGCTCATTAATGTATATCTCACAGCACTGCCTGTGCTCCAGTCCCTGTGTCCTGGAGCTGCGAAATGAATACCTGCATAATGTGGCATAACACAGCTTTAATGTAATTACAAAGCCTTCTGATCCTCTTATTGGTTGATCCCTCAGTTGCTTTTGACTTTAGGCACCATTTTTGCAATCTGTGTAATCTTTTACATCTGTCAAATAGGGCAAGCAGGAGTGTGGGCAGGAGTCTGTTTGTTTTCATGCTCTTAATGGTGAGTTGAAGGTAGTGATGGACTCCCAATATTTTTAAAAAGGGGCTCCCACAAAAAATCTTTATCATTCCCTTCTTAACCTGTTATCGGAAAGCCTTCCTTCTAGCACAATAGCTACCTTTGGCAACTAACTTCTTCTTTTAAAGTTAATACTTTTGTGCTACGCTCTTACGCAGACACATGTGAATCCCCACTGTATTGTCCTGTCCTCTAAAATGCTAGGGGAAATAATGACAATTTGGAGTGCCTCAAATTTTGGGTACCTAACTAGAGCCATTGAGGGTTTGATATTTTTTCCCTCAGTCCTGCTTAACAGTCTCGACTCCAGCTGAAGTCATGAGGAGCTCTGCACCTCTGAAAATTAAGCCCAAGACATCGTAAGTTACACACCAAAAACTGAGGTCGCCCTTGAAAATTTGACCTATTGGGTGACTTCTGACTGGCAGACAGAATCTTTCTGTTCTATTTAGATTCGAATTCTATGCCCATCACTCTGGTACCTGGACACCTTCCAGAAAGAGAGTCTTGCTCAGTGCTGACTCCAGATTTCAATGTGAATGGATAGAAAGGTAACCTCCACTTTGGTCCTCTATCCTTTTGCAATGCTCATCCTCAACCCAGCTGCTTGATTTTGCAGCAGCAGCTCCTGACCTTGGCTTATATTGCTTATTAACATAGCTAAATTGGGGGATAATTCTTAAAGGTAAAAGCAGCCAAGCCCTGCTGCATCATCCTAAGCACTATTGACAGCCTCAGCTGGACAGCTGCTGTCTCTGCTTTACAGACTATGCTAGAGGTGTAGCACAACTGAGGGGGTCTCGCAGATCTGTCAGGACATCTCATTTTTAAAATATCTTTTCTGTCCATGAATATTAGCAGCACACTCTCGCTCTCAAGCTGCAGTTCAGTCCCTGGGTTACGGTTCTGTCTGAGCTCTTGTATATGTCCAGCTCTGTGTTGTCCGCTCCATTTCTGGCTTCCATCCAGCACTTGATCCCCCTTTGTTGTTGTTGTTGCAGCTGCTCCGGTTGAATTTTGCTTTGAAAGAAGCGAAATGCTGCTCGTGTACAAGAGAAGAATGGAATCCACCAGCAGCCACTAGGAGGGGGGTATCCGAGGGAGAAAGAGGAGAGGGTGACTGGACAGTATGTTTGGGAGAGAAGAGGGTCTGGGGAGAAGGGAACTATCTAGCAGGGAGAGAGGAGGAGAAGTGGTCCAGGAAGAATAAGTACAGACAGTAGGGTCAGGGGAACAGAGAAGTGGGGGAGTGAATGAAGAGCAGATATAACCAGTGTGACTTTCTTTTTCTCCCATAAAGAAAATAATCCCCTTATGTGAACAGACATAATATATTAATCCAGAGCTTCTCAAACTGTGGTCCATGGACCACCAGTGGTCCACGAGCTCCATTCAGGTGGTCCGCGGATAGTGTGCGCATGGGCGGCCGCACACGAGAGAATGAAGGGCCATCTACCTAATCAGTGGGTTCCACATAAGCCATGGCTGCATCTGCCAAGCCAGTGTGATCATGAATGGGAGAGGGGGTTGTGAATAAGGGAGGCGTGCCTGGGAGGACCTCTCTGTGTAGATGCAGTCCATGCCATGGAAAAATTTGAGACCCCCTGCATTAGGATAACTTGCTCTCCCTCGGGCCAGATGCTCTTCTAGGCCTCAATCTAACTCCCATAGGAGCTGACAAGGGAGGTTTTCCATTGATTCCAATGGGAGTTGGATCAGACCCTTGTGAAACAGTCTGAGCTGTGTTCAAGCAGGAAGCCAGTGGCTCTGCCCACTACACAAGTACTCTTATTTGGGAGTGAAGAGGGAGAAGGAAAGGATAGTTAATGGAACAAAAGAACAATGGGAAGGAGGAGAGAGACAGCGAACAAAACAGGAGATGCAGATGGAGAAAGTAGCGGAATGATGAAAGCTAGAAGATGGGCTGGGGGAGGAGAAACCATCTGCAGACGCATTCATGTGCCAGTGCACATCTGAGTTTAAGGGAGGTACTGAAGGTGGCAGTGAAAACTGTCCCCTCTGCTATCCCTCTTTGCACAGAGATTGAGCAATTGCAGACAGCAGCCATGGGCCTTGTTGTCTCATCGCATCAGGTTTGTTTCCATGTGCATGAACAAAACTCTTTAGTCTCCATCTTAGTTTTAAAGACTGGGGACAATGTGCAGTTCATTTTGTTAAGTTTCCTTCAGGATCTGCTTGAAACATAAATGACTCATCAGTTGTAAGATACCACATGCACCTGCTTAAGATCTTCATTGACTTATACCCCAAGCCAGCCCATGTGTATGCCAGCTCAGACCTGTCTCTGAACACTCTCAGGTGAGGTCTGTCAGTGTCTTAGCAAGGATGATGGTTCTGCTTTGCCACACTGTTTCTGTGATGAGGATGGGCACCTCTCTCTACTTCAGTAGAAACTAAACAAATGCAAAGCTGGAGACTGCAGGTCACTTGAGCTGCTCTATAGTCATCTCTCAAAGCAGCAATTTGTTCTGCATTTGGATGTAAACCCTCCTTTATGATAGTTTTAACATTACCTTGGGGCCTAATGAGTTTGCTCTTGTAAATTTCAACACTGATGAGGGTGTAGATGTTGGGCCATTGAAAATGTACATACAGGCCTTTGCACCTACCAAGTGCACATGCTCAAGCAAAGTTCCCCTTGAAAACTTACCCCTCAATGCCCTATGCGGCACTAATTACTAATGACAATTGGTGTAAGTACATCCCACTTTCACAAATGAAGTCAATAATGCAGATGACAGTTATGCTGACACAGATGACTATATTTATGGCCATTAACAAATTCAGCAAATTTACCTCCATTATTCCTCTAAAGCAAAGGCCTCACAATTCATTTGCAATTGATTTCCATAAAAATCGCTTACAAACTAACCTAGTTTCACAATAACACAATTTTTTCAGCTTCAGTGGTTGGAAGATCACAAAGAAAACATGTTAAACCCAAGGCTGTAGCAGAAAAATAAAGTTCCAGAAAAACAAACCTTTAGGCAACTTTGTAACTATCAATTTATTTCAGAACTTCAAAGGGCTAAGACATAACACAGCATGTTTCTCCATCTGGTAGGTAACATCACAAAAATGCAGACCAATTTGTCTCTAACTTCCCTGGCCTGAAAACATCTCTGAGCTGAGAGATGAGGCAGGAAAACTACTGTGTGTCAGAAAAATTATGAATAAGAGTAATGCTTAAAACGCATTCTCCTGCAGGGCATAGGGAGGCAGATCTTGATGTTCTGCTACTGAGTGAAACTAAGCTAGGCTGACCAGATGTCCCAATGTTATCGGGATTTTCCAGATATTAGGGACTTTGTCTTATATAGGACTCTATTACCCCCATAGACCTCCTGTCCTGATTTTTCACCCTAAAGTAAGCTGAAAGGAGCACTATGTGTAACCTGAAAGCTATTTAAAGGAGTGATATTGAGTGGTTGAAGTGGAAAAGATGCATAGCTTTTCTTCTCTTTCAGTTCCTCTAAAAGAATCCAATGTCTCAACTCTGCCATGTCCGGAAGTTATTACATCTAACAACTGATTGTAAGCAGGTCTCAGTCTAGTTCCTGGAAAAGACACATCCACCAAATCACAACCGCAATTGCGCTTGGCACCTTTATTGTCATTTGCTACAGCGAGAACAAGAACTTGATGGATGCTGGTTCTGAATTCCCTGGGTTGAGACACATTGGCATGACATTGTTGGGGAAGCTTGCTCTACTACAGCCTGTTGCTGAATCTGTTCTGTGACTACACAAATGACTCTTGTCTCCAGAACGTTGAACCTGGCACCTTTCACTGGGACTAAATTAACTTCAAAGGAGTTTCTGTAGAAATGGTGCCATTTTATGAGAACTGTAAAGATAAGGCAAGAGTAGTGCAAATGGCTGGCATTAGTGCTTTTGGAGAAACTGATACTTAGGGTGTCTACTTTCGGCATCTATTAAAATAGTGAGGCAGAACCATGAATTTCTGCCTCCATTCTTTAGTCCCGTCTGGAGGTCATCAACTTAGCAAAGTAGGCTTTCAGAGGTCAGTGGAAGAGAAAGTGTGGTTTTGTGCTGAGTAAGTAAACTTCCTTATGTTTGTGCTTGGGTGGACATGAAATATAATGAGCTTGGAAATCTTCCACCATATCACTTATGTTTTGAGGGATGTGTGGTGTGTATGTATTGTGTGAATCAAGAGCATGAGTACCAGCCTCAAGGCAGACTGTTGAGAAGCAGGGCACAGATCCAAAATGAGCTGTAAGTTCTATACTTAGGACTTGTCCATACTTAAAATCCTGCAGCTGCCCTACTGTAGCGCTTCACTGAAGATATTACCTATGCTGAGAGGAGGGCTTCTCCCATTTCAAGGCATTTATCCATTTCTAAGGGCATGTTTACTTACAACAACCACAGCAATTACTGTGGTTGTTCATATCCATACTACCCTCCCTCTGTCAGCGGTACGCATCCTCACCAGGAGCGCTTTCACTGACTTAAGAAGGGCAGTGGGGGGGCTGAAAGCCCAGGCTCTCAGCTCCATACGCAGCTCCCCGCCAAGTTCCCAGTGCCACCTCTCAGCTCCCTGGTGTAGCGAGGCTCCTGGCTGCAAGCTCTGCGCCCGGAGTCCAGGGGGCTCCTCATTCCCAGCCAGGCTGTGGCCTGAGCTCCTGGTGGGGAACCTGGTGGCTGCACTGAGGCTCCTGGCTCCCTGCTGGGAGCCTGGCTGCAGCAGGGAGCTGAAAGCCCAGGGAACAGCCGGGCTCCCCATGGGGAGCTGGGAGCCTCTGGACAGAAGCTGGGCTCCCTGCATGGAGTCTCCAGGCATTAGCTTGGCTGGCAGCAGGGAGCCAGCTGGGCACAGCCTGGCTGGAAGCAGGAAGCCTGGGGCACCCAGACACTAACTGGTAGAGCCCTGCATGGATACAAAATTTTTATCTGCAGATATCTGTGGAGCTGCAGGTTTCTAGCGACAATGAGCAAGACCAGCAGGGCCATGGCCAGCGACCAGCCCAGGAACCACAGCGACAAAAGCAGCAGTATGTTGGGTCACTGGTCACAAGAACCAATGCCCAGCCTGAGCAGCTCCTCTGGTGTGGCTGTACTGGCCCCAGTCCTGCCCGCTGGGGCTGGTACCAGGCTCACCGGCAGCTTTTCCTGTGTATGCAAGCATCCTGTATGCTCCCAGGCAGGAGTCCTGTCCACGCAAGCACAGATTGCTTTGAGCATTTGCTGTTTGTAAGGTGCTAGTGGTCACCTGGTGCCAATTTCTGTTCCCTAGTTAGATAGCTGAGATTTACCAACAGGAATAATGTGCTTTGGGTACAAGTTTGTAAAGATGCCAGCAGCCATCCTGATAACCAACGGGCTGAGCGCGAGTATTCCAACAAATCAAAACTGAGCTCTGTGCATTTGTGAATATAGTCACAAATTCATCCTGAATATAGTCACAAATTCATCTCTGAGCAGGACAGGCCTTCACTGCAGGTTGGAAATGTATCCCGCATCCACTGGCTAGTGCCAAAGGGTTGGCTATTTACACTTAAGCAACGCATGGATAGCTCATCATGCCAATGACATTTTTTGTTTTATTGACTACAGACAAATAACAGTCCTACACAAAGGGCAGAGTCAAACCCAGATCACGTGGCCTTACTGAAGCTTCCTGAACATGGATCTTTTCAATCACTCTCCCTAACAGATTAAACAAAACACTGATTTAAGAAGTTACAGGGCAATGACAGATCCCAAAGCATAATGGACGTCGTGGGACCACTTTGCCCTTCTAATAGTTCTCTTTATCAGAAGCCAGCTTCTGGGGGTGGGGGAGTCCTCCGTTTGCTTCAGTGATTTACTGCCCACGATCTTGGGGAAATCAGAGGTTTAAGGCATCTGAAAAAGGATTTCTGTTTTGCCTGCTAGAAGGACTAATAGTAAGTAAATGAGAGGGGGCTAGAGTTAGCTGTGCTTTTGAAATGAATCACGGGTCTACTCCTTCCCCAGCTAGTTACAGGGAAAATATGTTCAGTTAATACAGCACATTCCACACAACAATTAGCAAATGCTTCATAAACATTAGTCATCACATTACTCAGGACTTCTCATTGCATTTGGGGTTTTCTGTCCTGGGTCTACTTGTCATTACTGTCCATTTCCATGGGTCAATAGGATGCTACATGGTGTGGCTGCTGTCCCTTCCCTTTCTTCCAGGGATACATGCGTGTCACCTGACCACCTCCAAGATTCCCTGGCTGTGTAGTCTTTGCTAATATAGGGAATAAGACTGTACCAAGATGGCTTTGTGATGTGTGCTTCCTGCATGGTGAACTGCACAGATTGTTACATAGTGGGAACCGGCTCTTAAATCTCAGCACACCCAAACTCAAGTTTGTTAGAGAATAGTCAACTCACTTATTTTTTTCAAGGATGCAGCATCTTGTCACTTTGTTCTGTTCACAGAACTTCCTCCTAACTATAAACCAGCCCCATGAAGCAGAAATGACACATTCTGGCAGCTGACATCTCTAGGGTGAATTTAGCATGAAGACAGAATAACCCTGAGGTGAGTTAACATGTCACCAAGATGCTGCTCTGCTAATCTCAGAAGCCCAGCACCGGGGTGATGCCCAACTAGGAGCAATAATGCAGAGCATTTGCCCTAGATCCAGATGCTGGACATTGGTGGCTCAAAGAGACCTGACATCTCCAGATGTTTTTGGAGTACTTTTTCCCCTTTTTGTTTTGGAAGTTCAATTTGCCACAGCCATACTGTGCTAAACTTGTTGTGTTGTATCCTGAAGATTTATGTGGAAGTGAGTCACATGTGGAATACTGCCTGATAGCATCTGATAGATACTGACATCTGCTACTAGCCTCAAATGTACTTCCATCTCAGCTAGAAAGGGCTTTTAGGGATTCACATTACATATGAAAGAGGAAAATAATATACACACACAAGTATAGCGATTATACCCTGCAACATCACAAGCACTAAGCATATCCTCATGCAAAAGCAAGATAATAAATGTACACTGTTGAAAATGCATTTAGGGTGAACACAAACTTCTGAAGCATATTTCTATTGTAGTTGGGGACTGTTTGACCTTTCTTCTTTAAGGTCAAATCTTACATATACCTTATAGGCAGCCTGCAGGAGAATGACAATTTATAATGCATCCTATAAACTCAATCGGCCTCTGATTATGTTTTTAATACACATGCACTCCCTCCACTTACCACAGCTAAAATAGTTTGTGAGGCTTCGATCTAGCTGTCCCTGGCCATTGCTGTTCTGACTCCAGCAGCAGTTTTGTGACATGGGCCAATTTGGTTTTGTGTTTCTAAGACAAAATGAGGTGAAGGTGCAATCTCCGTATGAACTAATATCTAATGTTTCCTTTCAAAGTCCTGAGCAGCCTGCACACACATTGGCTGGAGAGATGGGGAGCGCACTCCAACATGGGATAGTCCAAGGGATCTGATGTTGCAAAGGGAAGAGCTATGGAATCAAAGCAATCTGCTTGAGCCATATTTGCTTCCTATGGCTTATCCATTTCATGAAGGGTTTTGCTTTCCGGGATGCTTTAATGTATATTATAGGATGGATGGGTGGTGCTCCAGTGATTTGTTTTGAGGAATCAAGGTACCCATAGCTTTAAATACGCAGACCATATCCCAGAGATCTTTGCTCAGCCTTTATGCATATAGGGGGAGTCTTCTGAGGTTTTGAATGTACTGTACTGCACTTCTATCAGGGAGAACGTTGTGGAAGCAAGTAGGCTCCAAAGCAGAGGAGGATTGAATTAATCATTCAGGGCAAACCCCCAAAGCCATTAGTCAGGGAAAATCTCCCACAGAAAAGTGTTGCCAACTCTTGCAATTTTATCGCAAATCTCACAGTAATTGGAGTCTTTCTTAAAGCCCCATCTCCTCTGTGTCTTAAAATCTCATGGCTTTTTTTTAAGCCAAATCCAGTCTCTTGATTTTTGGGAGCCCAGACTCATGATATTTGAATGCTTGGGGTTGGTAACACTGTCACCTGGATCCCTTTTGCTTGCTTCCTCAGCTGTGCTGGGCTGGGCTGGGCTGCTGTTCTCCCTGTGACTGTTTCTTATGGGGCAGTCACTTTTTCATGCCAACCATTCACCTCTCCCGGTTTCAAGATAAAGAATGGTTAAGACCAGTGGCTATTTGCTAGAGTTCCAATGCATCTAGAAATGTCCCTGAACTTATCTTCTCCCAGCCACTGTCTTCTCCCAGGCACTGTCTGACTTACCCTCGGCTGCAGTGTCCTCATTAGCCTTTCCCGATGTAATTCAAAACCCACTGGCTCTCTCCACACAGTGGTGCACCAACAAAATCCCCAGCTAAACTGAGGCAAGCTCAAACATTGCTTGGCTTCTAGCTAATCTGCAACCTAAAAATAAAGGTTGCATAACAGTCCTCAAAGGCAGCTCATTACATTCTTCCTAGCTTATTTATAGTCACCTGTAGGGCTTCCTATAAACTCAGATGGTGCTATGCCTCTTGAACTAGATATGTGCACAGTGAAGCTGCTGCAGTTTTGCTGAATCTGTTATGCTGCCACAAGAGACTCGAGGTGTGTGATAAACCACAGTAGCTCTACGGAAATTGGAGTACTGCAGGTTTTCATTCACAGATCTATTTTTATCACACGCTCCTTGGACCTATTTAACTATCTCAAAAAGAAAGTGCTTCGTATCCTACTGAGGTACTTCTACATTGGACACAAATTTCATTCGGTATCACTTTAAATGGGATCTGTGACTATTTACACCAAGTAGTCCATGTCCCATTTCAGCTACGGAGTCCTTTCTCACTATACCTACAGAAAAGAATAAAGCAGTTCATGTGACAGTGGTGTTAAATATTCTATATTCTAGTAGTTCCCTGAGGCCCTTATGAAGAACAGGGCCCCATTTTACTGGACATTGTACAAACAACATTGTCCCTACCCCAATGAACTTATAAAACGAGAAGACTCATAGACTCATAGACTCATAGGTCAGAAGGGACCAATATGATCATCTAGTCTGACCTCCTGCAAAAGGCAGGCCACAAAACCCTACCCATACACATTTATAACAACCCCTAACCCATGACTGAGTTATTGAAATCCTCAAAATTGTGATTTGAAGACCTCCAGCTGCAGAGAATCCACCAGCAAGCGACCCATGCCCCACGCTGCAGAGGAAGGCGAAAAACCTCCAGGGCCTCTGCCAATCCGCCCTGGAGGAAAATTCCTTCCCGACCCCAAATATGGCGATCAGCTAAACCCTGAGCATGTGGGCAAGACTCACCAGCCAGCACCCAAGAAAGAATTCTCTGCAGTAACTCAGTTCCCATCCCATCCAACATCCCCTCACAGACCATTGAGCAGACTTATCTGCCGATAATCCAAGATCAATTGCCCAAATTAAACTATCCCATCATAACATCCCCTCCATATACTTATCAAGCTTAGTCTTAAAGCCAGATAAGTCTTTTGCCCCCACTACTTCCCTCGGAAGGCTGTTCCAGAACTTCACTCCCCTAATGGTTAGAAACCTTCGTCTAATTTCAAGTCTAAACTTCCTAATATCCAGTTTGTACCCATTCGTCCTCGTGCCTACATTAGTACTAAACTTAAATAATTCCTCTCCCTCCCTAACGTTAATCCCCCTGATATATTTATATAGAGCAAGCATATCCCCCCGGAGCCTTCTTTTGGCCAGGCTAAACAAGCCAAGCTCTTTGAGTCTCCTTTCATAAGGCAGATTTTCCATTCCTCGGATCATCCTAGTAGCCCGTCTCTGAACCTGTTCCAGTTTGAATTCATCCTTCTTAAACATGGGACACCAGAACTGCACACAATATTCCAGGTGGGGTCTCACCAGCGCCGTATATAACGGCACTAACACCTCCTTCTCCTTGCTGGAAATACCTCGCCGGATGCATCCTAAAACCGCATTTGCTTTTTTAACAGCCATATCACATTGGCGGCTCATAGTCATCCTGCTATCAACCAATACCCCAAGGTCCTTCTCCTCCTCCGTCGTTTCCAACTGATGCGTCCCCAACGTATATCTAAAATTCTTATTATTAATCCCTAAGTGCATGACCTTGCACTTTTCACTATTATATTTCATCCTATTACTATTACTCCAGTGTACAAGGTGGTCCAGATCTTCCTGAATAGTATCCCGGTCCTTCTCCGTGTTAGCAATACCCCCCAGCTTCGTGTCATCCGCAAACTTTATTAACACATTCCCGCTCTTTGTGCCAAGGTCAGTAATAAATAGGTTAAATAAGATCGGTCCCAAAACCGATCCTTGAGGGACTCCGCTAGTAACCTCCTTCCAGCCTGACAGTTCACCCTTCAGTACGACCCGCTGGAGTCTCCCCTTTAACCAGTTCCTTATCCACCTTACAACTTTCACATTCATCCCCATCTTTTCCAATTTAACTAACAGTTCCCCATGCGGAACCGTGTCAAACGCCTTACTGAAATCGAGGTAAATTAGATCTACCGCATTTCCTTTGTCTAAGTAATCTGTCACCTTCTCAAAGAAGGAGATCAGGTTGGTTTGGCACGATCTACCTTTAGTAAATCCATGTTGCAATTCGTCCCAATTACCATTGACCTCAATGTCCTTAACTACTTTCTCCTTTAAAATTTTTTCCAAGACCTTTCCTACTACAGACGTCAAGCTAACAGGCCTATAGTTACCCGGATCACTTTTTTTCCCTTTCTTAAAAATAGGAACTACGTTAGCAATTCTCCAGTCGTACGGTACAACCCCCGAGTTTACCGATTGATTAAAAATTCTCGCTAACGGGCTCGCAATTTCACGCGCCAGTTCCTTTAATATCCTTGGATGGAGATTGTCCGGGCCCTCCGATTTTGTCCCATTAAGCTGTTCAAGTTTGGCCTCTACCTCAGATGCGGTAATATCCACCTCCATATCCTCATTCCCGTTTATCATCCCTCCATCATCCCTAAACTCCTCACTAGTCTTATTAAAGACTGAGGCAAAGTACTTATTTAGATATTGGGCCATGCCTAGGTTATCCTTAACCTCCATTCTATCCTCAGTGTATAGCGGCCCCACTTCTTCTTTCTTTGTTTTCTTCTTATTTATGTGGCTGTAGAACCTTTTACTATTGGTTTTAATTCCCTTTGCAAGGTCCAGTTCTACATGGCTTTTAGCCTTCCTCACTTTATCCCTACATGTTCTGACCTCACTAAGGTAGCTTCCCTTGCTAATCCCGCCTTTCTTCCACTCCCTGTAAGCTTTCTGCTTTTTCCTAATCCCCTCTCTGAGATGCTTGCTCATCCAGCTTGGCCTACAACTCCTGCCCATGGTTTTTTTCCCCTTTCTTGGGATGCAGGCTTCCGACAGTTTCCGCAGCTGCGACTTAAAGTAATTCCAGGCCTCCTCCGCATTTAAATCCACAAGTTCCTCCGTCCAATCCACTTCCCTAACTAATTTCCTTAACTCTTTAAAATTAGCCCTCGAGAAGTCGAAAACCCTAATCCCAGATCTACGTTTGTTTATCCTTCCATCTAATTTGAATTGAATCAGCTCATGATCACTCGAACCAAGGTTGTCCCCTACCACCATTTCTTCTACGAGGTCCTCACTACTCACCAAAACCAAATCTAAAATGGCATCCCCTCTCGTAGGTACTTCACCTACTTGATGAAGAAATCCATCCGCTATCACATCCAGAAAAATCTGACCCCTATTATTCTTGCAAGCACTCGTCCTCCAGTCTATATCCGGGAAGTTGAAGTCTCCCATAATCACACATTTCCCCTTTGTGTTTACTTCATTAAAGACATTAAAGAGGTCTCTATCCATATCCAAATCAGATCCCGGCGGTCTGTAGCACACCCCAAGCACTATCTCAGGGGAAGCTCTAGTAGCTTTTTTACCCAGCGTGATTTTTACCCAGACAGACTCCGTCTTATCCATTCCATCACTTCTTATTTCATTACAGTTCACCTCATCATTGATGTACAAGGCTACTCCACCACCTTTGCCTTTCTTCCTGTCTTTTCTAAACAGCACATAGCCTTCAATACCCGTACTCCAGTCATGAGTACTATTCCACCAGGTTTCTGTTATCCCTATAATATCCGGTTTCACTTCCTGCACCAGTAGCTCCAGTTCCTCCATCTTGTTCCCTAGGCTCCTCGCATTAGTGTACAGACATTTTAATTTTTGACGTTTGTCATCAGTGACATTCTTTCCCCCGTCGTGCACAGACTTTCTACCACCAGCATCACCCGTTAGGCTAGTTTCAACTCCGCTTTTCCTCCTGGGGTCAATTCTTCGGTCCACAAGGGTATCCCCTCTCACTTCGTTTACTTCCCTCTCCAGGTTAAATTCCGGCGTGGAGATCTCCTGAACATCTCCCAACCATCTCCCCCAACTTCCTAGTTTAAAGCTCTCTTAATGAGGTCGGCGAGCCTCCATCCTAGAAGTCTATTTCCCTCCTTGCTTAGATGAAGTCCATCCCGAGCGAACAGTCGTCTATCCGTAAACGCTTCCCAATGACCGTACATCCCAAAGCCCTCCTTATAGCACCACTGCCTGAGCCATCTGTTAATCGTCATAATCTTGTCGCTCCTTCGTCGCCCCGCTCTAGGAACCGGCAGAATCCCACTGAAGATCACCTGAGCCTCGATTTCCTTGAGCGTCTTCCCCAGTCTGACATAGTCCTCCTTGATACAGTCCAGCGAGTGACTAGCCGTATCATTCGTTCCCACATGAAGGACAATCAACGGATTCTTTCCCGCTCCCGCTAGGATCCTTTTCAGCCTCAGGTCCACATCCTGTACCTTAGCCCCCGGCAGACAGCACACCCTTCTGTTCTCCCGATCAGGTCTAGTTACAGGCCTGTCTATTCTTCTCAGTAAAGAGTCTCCAATCACGTAGACTTGCCTTTTCCTGGCGACAGTGTGATTCTCCGGTCTATCCCCCGCACCAGCTGGCCGCAAGCCCTCTCGATTCGTCTTCGCCCTCGCAATCCTCCTAGGGCTCATACTGGGTGTCGCCTCCATTGACTCCTCCCCTCCTTCTGCAGGACTAGCCGCTCGCCTCTTTTTCCTCGCCCTCTCTCCTTCAGCGAGCACCTGCTGTGCTCCATCTTCATTTTCCAACTCACCAAACCTGTTCCTGAGTTCTATTTCTCCGTCGCTGGCCCGTCTTTTCCTCTGCCTGGTTCTCCTAGTCACATGCTTCCACCGTCCACTTTCCTCACCCAGCAGCTCCTCAGAATTCTTTGGTCCTGCTTCCATCTGCTCGTCTGAGCTTATCCCCTGTGCCTCATCATGTCTGTCTTCCATCATCTGCTCAAACCCCCTTCTAAACTCAGCCAGAGTTTCCACCTGCATCTCCAGTCCTCTTATCTTTTCTTCCAGCAGCTCTATCAGGCGGCACTTCATGCAGACAAAACTCCTTTCAAGTGCCCCCTCCAGGACCATGTACATGCCACAACTACCGCATCCGGTCATCCTCAGTGCGTCTCTACCTGCTGCCTCTGTCTCAGTCATGCCCTTCCAACTCTGTGCCTGGCAGTCCAAGCCTCACACCGCACCACAGGCCACCAACAAGGCCTGGGCTGCTGGCAGACCCCTGCCCCTTCCCTCTTCTGGCTTGTTGGTTTCTCTGCTTTAGTCTCCTCTGGAACCTCCCCCTGGAAACTCCCACTGAAACTCCCCTGTTAGCAGCTCTGTTTGCTGGCTCCTGTGCCGCTGCAGCTGTCTGACAAATGACAAAGTGTCAGCTGGTGAAAATCAGCTTAGGAACATTGACTTCCAATGAGGTACATTAATTTGAACTAGCTGAGAATCTGTGTCAAAGTGCCCTTCGATCCACTCATTGTTAATTAGCTGGTTTCTTATAGGCATCATAACAGAGGTGTGTCTTGTAAAGGGATTTGAAGAAGTTGAGGGTAGGGGTCTTATAGAATATTTTTCTTTACAATAATGCAAATTACTGGATAACAATTTATGTTTTTGGCTCTAAGATAGTGTTGATGAAACAGGCTCTGTTGCTTAGTGCACTTAGTGGTTTTTGTTCGTTTTTGCTGGGGAATCTGTGTTCAAATCTATTTTTGGATAACCAGTGAAAATGTTGGGTGGTTTCTTGATCCTAGAAACAGGGCATAGTATAACTTGGCATAATTGGCAGCATCTGTTCAGGAAAAGCCAATGACTAGAACAACAAAGGGGCTCCTGGAGATCAGAACAGAGAGATATTAAATAACTGAGCTGTGTCATGTCCTAGCCCCAACCCTGTTCTGCTATACAATGGATTGGCTCCTTGAACATATCTCTACAAATGTCAGTATTAACTGTCCGTTCAAACTCTTTTACCAACCTGGATTATGCAGATGATATCATCTTCTTTGGTCAGGATGCAAACGATCTCAAAGATGTAGTAGAGAGCTTCTAGCACAAGGCAGCTGCCCCTGGACTAAGAGCTTCTTGGGCAAAAACAAAAATCCAGAGTGCCAGTGCAAAAGTTGTGATAGACAGGATCTGTGCTTCCAGACAAACTGTGGAAGTATCTAGGCAGTAAACTGTCATCAAACAGATGCAGCCAGCCAGACAAACGAGAGAGTCCTGTGGCACCTTATAGACTAACAGACATATTGGAGCATGAGCTTTTGTGAGTGAAAGCTCACGCTCCAATACATCTGTTAGTCTATAAGGTGCCATAGGACTCTTTGCTGCTTTTACAGATCCAGACTAACACGGCTACCCCTCTGATACATAAGGAGAACTAGTTTAGCAATCTCAACCATGAAAGACTTACCTAGGATCTGGAGCCAAAAAAAGATGAAACTATATACAAACTACAGATGTATCTAATCTGTGTACTTTTGATCCTCTTCTATGGATTTGAAACATGGGTGCTACTTAAACAAGATAGCGGGAGGTTAGAGGCATTTCATATGCATTGCCAGCAGCAACTACTGAGCATAAGATGGTTTGATTTTTGTCAGTAAAAGGGATGCATCCCTGAGAATGAGTCTTGAGAGGACTGAAGTCGTCATTGCCCACTGCCAGTTGGCCTCTTTTGTCATGTTGCCTGCCTCAGAGACAGAGACCCCCACATTGAGCTCTGAAGATCAGACTTGAGGTCAATAGGAGACACTGCCTAGTCACAAACTGACAGTGGTGATACAATTGCCCGCTATTAACCTAGTAGCACCAGATAAGCAATAACCCTGTGGAGTTCTTAGCCATCTGGAATAAAGCTGTGCAGTGTGGTCATGGACACTCAGCACTGTGGACCTCTGCTGTCTACACATGTTGTTGTCATGGGGACTCCAGGACTGGAACAGCAAGGAGTGCATACTGTGATGAGTCTGGACACAGAGACCCCCTTGGGACTGTCACCTGATGTGCTGAAACAACCTCTGAGCCTGTTTTCTTTGCCAGTCTGAGACTTCAGAACCCTGTCTTGTTGAGCAAGACATGCTAGCCTGTGGCAACACAGACCCAGGGTCTGAACCATGCCCCTAAACTGCAGACTTAACTGAAAATCGCTCAGCAAGTACTCCTGTATCCAGTGCCCAGATACCTAGCTCCCAATGGGATGCAAACCCCAAATAAATCCGTTTTACTCTGTGTAAATCTTTTACAGTGTAAACTCATAAATTATCCGCCCTCTAGAACACCAGTAGAGAGAGATGCATAGCTGTTTGCTCCCCTAGGTATTAGTCATTTACTCTGGGTCACTTAATAAACAAAAGTGATTCTTAAGTATTAAAAAGTAGGATTTAAGTGGTTTCAAGTAATAACAGACAGAACAAAGTAAGTTATCAAGCAAAATAAAACAAAACACGCAAATCTAAGCCTAATACATTAAGAAATGGAATACAGGTAAATCTCACCCTTAGAGATGTTTCAATAAGCTTCTTCCACAGACTAGACTCCTTCCTAGTCTGGGCCCAATCCTTTCCCCTGGTACAGTTCTTGTCAGTTCCAGCTCAGTTGGTAACTAGGGGATTTCTCATGACTGGCAGCCTCCTTTGTTCTGTTCCACTCCGTTTTATAGCTTTGGCACAAGGCAGGAATCCTTTGTCTCTCTCTGAGTTCCCACTCCTCCTTCTAAATGGAAAAACACTAGGTTAAAGATGGATTTCCAGTATAATGTGACATGTTCACATGTCCTGTGAGCCCCCCTCCATTCTTCCAGGACTGGCCCCCAGGTATGCAGTGGAGGCTTGCAAGTAAACAGAGCCATCTACAGTCAATTGTCCTAGTCAATGGGAGCCATCAAAATTCTAAAACACCATTAATGACCCACACTTTGCATAATTACAGTAGGACCTCAAGAGTTATGCTACATATTCCTAGTTTCAGATACAAGAATGATACATTCCTACAAATAGGATGAACATATTCAGTAGATTATAGGCTTTGTAATGATACCTTACAAGAAACCTTTTGCATAAAGCATATTTCAGTTACATCATATTTGCACTCATAAACCTATTTCCATAAAACATTATGTAGTGCAACGTCACACGTATCAAGTTAGGAAGAGCTATAACAGAGCTGTGAATAAGAAACTGTGCCTGGCTCAGTTAAGTCCTCATCCCAAAGCTCAGTGAAGTCAATGGAAAGACTCCTATTGACTTCAGTTGGCTTTGGATCAGGCCCTTAGGCTTTTACCTTTCTTAAGAAAGGGGATTGAAATGAATGCGGCATAATACTAATGTAGACCTGCAGCCCTGGTTAGCCCTAACGGATTTAATATAGGAGTCTAATCAAGGTCTATCAAGTGACAAGCACACATCTTTCTCTGAGTCACTGCAGACAAAAGTGTATGTTTGCTTCCATTAATATATGATACTGATTAATATTTTTGTCATCAGAACACAAAATCAGTTTTACAGCAACAGAAACTTCAAATGTAATCTCCATTATCTATCCAAGTTGTTTCTGTAGTGCCCATCACAACAATAGCTGAGTAATGAAAAAGTTAGGTTAGATCTGCAAAATTTTACCATTAGAAGATTTAGTTGTTCTACTCGTAGCCTTTGCTTGTTCCAGGTAGCTCTGTTTTGTTGAGAGGGCAAGTGTACACACGTAAATATAAACTTCTGTTGTGTCAGGAAGGTTTTGGTTTAGAAGTGTGTAATGAAGACAGGCAGCTTTGGCGCGGTCTTCTCCTCAAGTAGTTCAT
Organism: Chelonoidis abingdonii; assembly: GCF_003597395.2. Lineage (NCBI taxonomy): Eukaryota > Metazoa > Chordata > Testudines > Testudinidae > Chelonoidis > Chelonoidis abingdonii. The sequence continues at coordinate 15,457,484 of NC_133781.1, forward strand.
GCCAAAGTGGAGTGCCTTTCACCGAGAAGTTTATTTCCGGCTTTTGCAAGTTTCATCCTAGGCTTTGTTATTTGCATTGTGTTTTAAAAACTGCAACTCTCTCTGGGGCTGGTGGATGGCCTAAGACATGATGTTTGCATGCAAACAGTCTGGGTAGACATGAAACCTCCTTAGTAGACTAGAGCTGGGACTACACTAGTGAATGCAAAAGCAAATCCCGTTAGATGCTGCGGGAGTTGGAATCTGTATAGGAACTTTACAGGTCAGGCCAATATTTTATATAGGCTGAAGGACACACCCAGTCCAACTGCTTCAATAGTTTTACTGTTATGTAATTAGAAACAGCTCTTTGGGCTGATCAGATAGCTGATAAATACACCCCTAGGAAATAACTTGCCCTCTCTCTCTCTCTCTTTCTGGCAGCTGTTCAGTGGTGATTTACAAGCAGGAACTTTGTTCTCTGTGCCTCGGATTTCTCTTGCCAGACTTTGATTAGTGTTAATGTGCATAGAGCTCTGAGCTTGGTTTTTGGTACAGAATTTCAGTGCTCCTAGTGAATCTGCCAAGCTGTCCATTATTTATGCAAAAGAGTTGTAATAATTCTGTGCATTTCAGTGATGCAGTTCTGTGCATTTTGAGGATCTCGGGACACACTCAGCCTCACAGCAGCACCGCAGCATTAAGGGGTGGAGGGATTGCTATGCCCAGACTGCATATACAGCATTTCCAAAATGTGGGACAGTAGGGGGAGTAGTTGTTGAATGATCATCAGTTTATCTCCATCTGGTTCATGTACCACGTGCTGGGTAATAAAGACAGGATGCCATACTTTTAAAACTAAAGTGGCTCTTTAGTAAGAGAAGTACCTACAGAGATGATGTAACTACAGCTAGCATTCCAGCCATGTGCGCACAGTCTGACTTCCTGCTGCCTCCTCCAAACTCTTCCCTCCTGCAACCTGTGCTCTTCCCTCCAAGTTTCATACAATTTCCTACAGCATCCACGCTGGCACTAAACCAGTTTGAATGGAGCCCAGTGAATTTTAACCAGCTTTTAAACCTGCTGAAAGATAGTCTGTTCTAACTGGTTCTTAGGCCCCTTGTAACTAGTGCAGGGCAAGTTTGTGTGTTAATGACAACTGTCCTGCCAATGTGCTGAGGACTTGAGCTGGTTTAATTTCTCTAGTATATACAAAGATGTCAATATACCACAGTGGGTTCATGAATCTCCTCTGTAATGGACGGCATTCAAATTAAGCACAAAATGGCAGCTGCCTCAAGCACTGGCCTAGAAATTTAAAGGTGCAGTACACAGAAAACAGTCCATAAGTTACACATTTGCATACCTCATACTGCTCTTCCTGGGTCTTCTGGCTAGTGATTACATGCAACACTGCCAGAATTTGTCCTATCTTTGGACCTGAGCCTCCAACCCTTTCCCACATGAATAAGGACTCCTGGCTCAGATCATTGAGTTTTTTCCTAACATAAGAAAGGCCATACTGGGTCAGACCAAAGGTCCGTCCAGCCCAGAATTCAATCTACTGACAGTGACCAATGCCAGGTGTCGCAGAGGGAGTGAACCTAACAGGTAATGATCAAGTGATCTCTCTTCTGCCGTCCATCTCTACCCTCTGACAAATAGGGGCTAGGGACACCCTTCCTTACCCATCCTGGCTAATAGCCATTAATGAACTTAACTTCCATGAATTTATCCAGTTCTCTTTTAAACCCTGTTATAATCCTAACCTTCACACCTCCTCAGGCAAGGAGTTCCACATGTGCACTATGTGAAGAACTTCCTTTTGTTTGTTTTAAACTGCTGCCCATTAATTTAATTTAGTGGCCCCTAGTTCTTATATTATGGGAACAAGTAAATAACTTTTCCTTATTAATTTTTTCCACACCACTCATGATTTTATATATCTCTATCATATCCCCCCTTAGTCTCCTCTTTTCCAAGCTGAAAAGTCCTTGAATTTCTCCTCATATGGGACCTCTTCCAAACCCCTAATCATTTTAGTTGTCCTTCTCTGAACCTTTTCTAGTGCCAGTATATCTTTTTTTAAGATGAAGAGATCACATCTGTACACAGTATTCAAGATATGAGCATACCATGGAGTTATATAAGGGCAATAACATATTCTCCATCTTATTCTCTATCCCTTTTTTAATGATTCCTAACATCCTGTTTGCTTTTTTGACTTGCCACTGCACACTGCGTGGACATCTTCAGAGAGCTATCCATGATGACTCCAAGATCTCTTTCCTGATAGTTGTAGCTAAATTGCCCCATCATATTGTATGTATAGTGGGTTATTTTTTCCAATGTGCATTACTTTACATTTGTCCACATTAAATTTCATTTGCCATTTGTTGCTCAATCACTTAGTTTTGTGAGATCTTTTTGAAGTTCTTCACAGTCTGCTTTGGTCTTAACTATCTTGAGCAGTTTAGTATCATCTGCAAACTTTGCCACCTCACTGTTTACCTCTTTCTCCAGATCATTTATGAATAAGTTGAATAGGATTGGTCCTAGAACTGACCCTTGGGGAACACCACTAGTTACCCATCTCCATTCTGAAAATGTACCATTTATTCCTACCCTTTGTTCCCTGTCTTTTAACCAATTCTCAATCCATGAAAGGATCTTCTCTCTTACCCATGACAACTTAATTTATGTAACAGCCTTTGGTGAGGGACCTTGTCAAAGGCTTTCTCAAAATCTAAGTACACTATGTCCACTGGATCGCCCTTTTCCACATGTTTGTTGACTCCTTCAAAGAACTCTAATAGATTATAAGACGTGATTTCCCTTAACAGAAATCATGTTGACTTTGCCAACAATTTTGTCTTCTATGTGTCTGACAATTTTATTCTTTACTATTGTTTCAGCTAATTTGCCCGATACTGATGTTAGACTTACCAGTCTGTAATTGCCGGGATCACCTCGAGAGCCCTTTTTAAATATAGATGTTACATTAGCTAACTTCCAGTCATTGGGTACAGAAGCTGATTTAAAGGACAGGTTACAAACCATAGTTAATAGTTCCGCAATTTCACCTTTGAGTTCTTTCAGAACTCTTGGGTGAATGCCATCTGGTCCCAGTGACTTGTTATTAAGTTGATCAATGAATTCCAAAACCTCCTCTAGTGACACTTCACTTTGTGACAATTCCTCAGATTTGTCACCTACAAAGGACGGCTCAGGTTTGGGAATCTCTGTAACATCCTCAGCCATGAAGACTGAAGCAAAGAATTCATTTAGTCTCTCTGCAATCACTTTATCGTCTTTAAGTGATCCTTTTGTGTATCAATCGTCCAGGGGCCCCACTGGTTGTTTAGCAGGCTTCCTGCTTCTGATGTACTAATTAGACATTCTTGTCATATTGGAGAAGATTTTCCTTTTCTTTGTATTTTATTTTTCCACAGTTCTGCAAAAGCAAAAAACATCAGTGCCTGTGGGGGAAGAGGGGAGAGACAGGCTAAGAATGAATCTATTTCTGGCTGACATGTAGTAGAGCATTAAATATCTTCAAAGAGAATTATTTATTGCAGCTGTTCCAACTCTGTGGGAATAAATGAATTCCTGCAACAAACACAAACCCTGTAGTCAGAGGAAGAGGAGGAAGATTCTCTGAGGGGCAGGGTATCAAGTCCTCTTTCTCCTGCCAGCAGAACTGATCGTGTTGATGGATACCCCTTGTCACCATCAATTATTTAAACTACTACCAGACACTGCTGTGTTCATCCAGAAAACCAGAACATGTGCAAACTCCTCCTTGTCCCTCAATGGCAGTACAAGGGCCTTATGTGTGTGTAATGTAATTACCCAGACCTATTTTGGAACTTCCTTAGAGGTTCTGATTTGGTTTGAGTTTGGGTGATTAGCCGAGAGGAGAAGGAGCAATTTATTTTGTGTGAACTGGTTCATCCATCCCCTACTGCAGTCCTAGCCCCTTGCCTGCTGCTTTCACTGGAAAAGAAGAATGATATTAACCTTGACTGAAAGCTGCTAGCAACTTCGTCTTTTTTACTCCAGCCCCTGGATTGATTGCAACTGCAGCACTCTAGCACGGTGGGAGAGATATGGCCTGTCAATCTGGTCCCAAGCCAGCTAAGGCTTTATAGGTCACCTTTTAAATGCTATCAGGAGGCCAACAGGCCATCAGTGCAGATCCAGAGCATTAGCTTAATTGCTCACAGCGAGATATCCTCCTGCCAAATGGACTGTTGCCTTCTTTGCCAGGTTCAGTTTCCAGGTCGATTTTAAATTGTAGTCCCATGTAGGACACAGTACAGTAGCCTGCTCTCAAGGATACAAAGGCAAGGAAGAAGGTAGCAAGGCCCGCATCTGAAAGAAACAGTCACAATCTCCTGGTAAGAGGAAGATGAGAAAAAGCTGTTCCAGTCACTGATGCTGTATGATTTTGTGACAGCAGCTGGGTGTCTGTTAAAGCTCTCTAGATTCCAAAGTCTAGTGAACAAAGTACAGGCAAATACTTGCAATTATAGGGGAAGCTATGTTCTCCACCATGGCTTTGAGCTGCTCCATCCCTGTGCTAGCAATATCTTATCTGTGTCATTGGATCGAACCCCAGCCAGCTAATCCCCATCCATGCCTTGCATGTTAGGAGGTGAGTGGATTAGCTGTGCATCTCCTGGACTAAACCTCAGGATGGAGGACAAAACCCATTTTCATTGTCAGGAAGTGAATCAAAAGTCCTAGTGGGAAAGGATGGTGCATTAATCCTTTGCACCAATATGTCACCTAACCTCCACGCTACCACCTTTTGGAGCATAAAACTAGCCTATGATGACAATCCTGCAGTTCTGACAAGGAATGAAGTGTCTGGATGTTGACAGGCAGCATAACAATTCTTAGCAATTTATTTCTCTCCACCCCATCCCCAGTTCTTCCTGGATTTGGGGCAGCACAAGGGACCCAGCTATCTAAACCAAGCCATTTGAAACCTTTGTTCCTTCTGAATCCCTGGAGCTGTTGGGCCTTTGACTCATCCAGCTAGAGTTCTGGGAGTTCTGCTTGTTAGAGGGAGAGAAATGGATTTCACTGGGGCAAACCCCAGGCATGAAGCATTCCATCTCTTGGAGAAATGAGCTCCTAGGGAAAGCTGGGGGGGGGGGAATAATTTAATTGGATATGAAGAAAAGAAGCTAACTAGGCAATGACACTGGTGAACTAGAAAGGGGCTATGGACACGTGCTAATAGTGCAGATGATCCTTCCCTGTAGTGCAGACAGAAACTGATGTGATGTGGCCTAGTGTTTGCAAAAGGAGGCTCCAGCAGACTACTGGAAGCCAGTTTATGAATATGCATGTTCTTTTCCCCCAGGGCTTGCTCCACAACCCACTGGGGAAGGGAGCAGAAATCTGAAATCATCAATTTAAAGGCCAGGCTGAAAGTTTGAGAGAATGAGAGGGGGAAGCTGCCCGAGAGGGGAAGGACTGAGCTGAGATTAAAATAATTGAAGGAACAAAGAGCCTTCTCCAGTACAGGGGCATGAGAAGTGAGAAGCTGAGCGATGCTGAAGGGTCAGCAGTGTTCGGGTGGGAGAGGAGGGATCCAGGGAGTAAAGAAACAGCAGGAACTGGAGAGTGCCAGACAAGCACCATTGGGAGCACAGTACTAGCTAAGTGGTGACTGTTCAGTATAATCTCTGTGCAATATTCTGGGTAATGTCGGATAGTAAAGTACACCCTGTCCCGAGCAATGCCGTGCCCGCTACAAAACCATTAACTGGTTCCTTCAGTAACCTCTCTTCTTGCTTCTCTCTCTCCCATGTGCTGAAGACCCTAACCAGCCCTTTGCAAAGAAGAGCAGGGGTCATTGCTGCTGTGCATCATCTTAGTCCGTTGCCCTGTCTTGCTGCCCTACATGTTCATAACCTGGTGGAGTGACTCAGCGGCAGCGGACGAACCAGCTGCAGTCAGCATGGCCTTTTCTCCTAAGGTTAATGTCTTTAGCTAGGGGCTCTGCCTAGTCCTGTGTATAGAGCATGAGCTTCCCAAAGTCTGTCTCCTAACCAGCCATGCTTATAGCCCTTGAACACAGAGAGAAGGAAGCTGAACCAAAATTAACCTCTTGCTGACTGGCCACAGTGCAGTGTGTCCGTGCCCTCTCTCCATATCCCTTTCTATTGCCGTGCCTGGGTTTGGGGATTTGAGAACTCCAATTTGATTCCATGTCTTGGTATCTCACCCCCATGCTAGCAGAAGCTGGGAGCGCTACAGAGGTGGCATGATCATCCCTGAGGACAGATGGTGTGGCTCATCACACTGAGCAGACACACTTCCAGCTAGTTAAAACAAAGTACTGATGGGCTCAGAAGAGAGTCCCGTTCAATTCTCCTTATCCAGATTTCTATTTCCATCTTCCAGGCTATCAAATGTTGGCAAAATCATAAATGACATGATGGGGGTTTTGCCAGGAGCATAGATGACCTCTTAGCTGTAGGCAAACAGCAACCTGATCTGATTGCTGAAAAAATGGCCAAGTATGTTTATAATTTCTTTTTGCTTTGCTTCTGACTAGCTCTTACCTGTGAGGTCTCCTAGTTCCTCTCACCTTCCTGGTAGCTATATGGCTTGTGATTGGAAACTCCCAGCTGCTCACTGAGGCCTAGTGAGACAACAGCAAAAATGTGAGCACAGGATCTCTAAGGACATGTGGAAAACACACACATCCCCCCTCTCTCTTGCCCAAGACCTAGTTCATGTTGTCAGTCATTGCAGATGGTGCTAGTGACTCACAGAGCCTATTTGTGGATAGCGGAGTCTCTTTCCATCCTGATGCTTTCCCCTTCAGTGCTCTCTCTACAAGGAGATTTTGCAACGAACTCTGGCGTTTTTTTATGAAGGACAAATAGACACTCAACTCTGTTGCCGCTTGGAGCGTGCTTGAGGCAGCAGTAGAGTCATGCCAGTGTGTCCTATTTTATCCTCAAAAAGAAGAGGAGCATAGCCAGCTCGTTAATGAGCTTATTAAAGTCTGTGATGAAACAGTCCATCCCATAACAACTCTTTCCTGCTCAAGGATGTGGCATTGCTAAAGGGACTTGCAAAAAGAAGGGGTTTGATGGGAGCTAGTGATAGGCTAAGTGCTGGGATCCATTCCAAGCTAGGGTTTGGCATATGGGTTGGATTTAAGCCTTAACTAGGGCTAGAATTTAGGAAACTGTTATGATAAAGACCTTGACCCCAAATAGCAAAGGGCTGGCCAAATCCGCTCGCTACCCTCTCAAAAGTCTCCCTTGACTGGATGCATTGTGGTCCAGTGGATAGATTACTGCATCTGGATTTAGGAGAGATGTTCTATTCCCAGCCCTGGCACTGATTTGCTGTGGTATCTTGGCCAGGTCACTTAAATTCTGTGCTTCCTTCTCCCTCTATGTGAAATAATCTAATGATACTTAGTCTTCCTTTGTGCCAGGTTTTGCAATTTTCTGAGGAAAGGGGGTCTGTAAGCACTCAGTACTTTTATTGTAGGGAAATGTTATGTCAGCTGTTTACATAAGATTTCTGCCTCCTGGATCATTTAAAACAGGGGGCCTGATTCTGATCTCATTTGGGCATAAACCAGGAATGAGACTGTTGAAATTCTTGGCGTTACACCAGTATTAAACCCAGCTGAGAAGAGAATTTTACAGGTGAGAAACTGAGGCACAGAGAATATAAGTGACTTGCCCAAGAGCAGAGAACTGAACCCAGATGTCCCATGACCTAGATTAATGACTGGGCCATCTCTCCTTTCAGATTGGAGCCCCTCTCCTTGCACTATGAAATCCACAAGGATTTTTTTATTTATGAATCCTGCTTGTGGCATTTTCCCTAATTAATGTCGGGTGACTTCCCTCCTTTCATTAAAAGTTTCTTGTCTACATGCAAGACTCTGTGCTTGCGAGTGGGGAAGTATTGCCTCTCAGAGGCGTTCAGGGGTGATGTGTAATTTTCCCAGCTTACTGGGTGGGGGCTCGAGCTGGTTCTGTGTTGTATTGTTGAAAAGGAACCCCTATATACTGAACCCCACTTGGTTGCTGCCCGCTCCACCTGGCAGAAGGGTTACACTCACATCCTCCAATCCCTGCTAGTCTGAGAGGGAGATGAGGAGAAGGGACCTGCATCTAAGTTCAGGTTCTCACCTGGCTGCATAAAATGCTGCTGACATTCAGCCACTGTCTGCTTGGGAAATCAGTGTTCTAGGGGCTGATCCAAAACCCCTTTCCATTCACTTCTGCGGGGCCTTGAATCAGGCCTCTTGTGAATTTGCCACGGGTGAGTGGTACCCAGCAGGAGGCTTGAAGTCTTTAATTTATCTGTGAGGAGCATCCCCACGCTTTTTCTGTCAATGACTTGTGCCTGAACTAGAGGGGCCATTTCTATGAGTGAGGCAACAGTTTGTCCCTATGACTCCTTCAGTTCTTGGCCTCGAATGGAGGGAGGCTTACTGTGTTGGGTGGAATGAACAAAACCTCCTGGTGGTTTCTTTCAGTATCAGGATCTAGTCTGTTTTATAGACACCTTCAGTAAGAAAAGCGAGCTGACCCCTCCCATTCTCCACTGCATGGGCAAGTGGCTAATCATCTCCCTATGCCTTGGGGGTGGGTTTCTGAAGGATACGATGCTCATTGGTTGGCCTTTTCCCTGTGCCCGGACTTTGGATATGTTCCTGGATCTGTGCTAGGTCATTGCTGTGCTACCCACTTTCCCCATTCAGAAGGGTGCATATTCCGCCCCCCCCCCCTCCTTCCATTCATAGTTCACTCAGCTGTAATACAGAAATGCCAGGTGTGGTATGCTCTCTCTGTCTTGCAGTAACCAAATGCAGGCTGACATTCAGCAGCCCCCATTTTCAGCATGGAGCTGTGCAATCTCTTGGTGGCTTTCCTTCCTGAGGTTGGTGCAAATGCAACTTCCTGTTGATTCAAAGCCCCTGATCTTCCACCTCAGCTTTACCCCTTCCTTACCCAGTGCTTAATTTGTGCCCAAGGCTTAGCCCCAACACCTCTAGGCTTGGCAGTTCATAGCCCTGGCATCTCTACTTGCTGCATCAGTTACATGACACTCAGCAGCCAAAGGAACATCCTGAGCCCCAGCACCTCTTTCATTACAAATTAAGCGCTATCCCTACCCCACCCCTCACAGTTTACAGCAATTGCTTGCAACCCAAATGAAACCTGCCAAGACATGCTTCAACCACTGGTTTTGTTTTGTTTTGGACTGTCTTTAAAAGGCTCCATAAAGCCGAAGAACTGAATACAGGAATTTCTTCACCACTTCAGAAACCCAGTATCAATGGAATTATGAGCGCTTCTTCCAGTAAAAAAAAAAAAAGGGGGACGATATAAACATTTTCAAGAACCGCTCTCGGAAAGTTTTTGCAAATCTAAGTTCAGGCTCAGTTACATCTCTCAGGAAAAATACCTTTTGAGTCATGATTAGCTGCATTTGTTTGGTGGAGAAGAGGCCTGTTTACTCTGGGCCAGCTGTGAATGTACATGAGCAGAGGAGAGGGGTGCATCTTGACCTTTCCTAATGATAATTGCAGACTACTATTAAGGGCCCACTTGAGTATTTCTCAGTTTGATTAGCCTAGAAGATTCACACTGAGGCCACGTCTACACTACGGGATAATATCGAATTAGCTAAAATCAGTTTTATAAAACTGATATTATAAATTCGATTTCATGCGGCCACACTAGGCACAGTAATTCGGCGTTGTGCGTCCATGGTCCAGGCACAGGTAATTCGGCGTTCGTGGCGCTCCATGGTCCTGAGCTAACGTACGATTTCTGAAGCGCTGCCATTGTGGGTAGCTCTTCCGTAGCTCGTATCACCATAGTTCCCGCAGTCTCCCCTGCCCCTTGGAATTCTGGGTTGAATCATTATTGTCGCGGGTGGTTCTGGGCTAAATGTGTCGTCAGTCCTTCCTTCCTCCGGGAAACATCAAAGCTGACAATCCTTTCGCGCCGTTTTTCCCTGGGATTGCCCTGGCAGACGCCAGACATAGCACAGGCAACCATGGAGCCCAATTCAGCTTTTTTTTTTTCCGGCACCGTATGTGTACTGGGATGCCCGGGACAGAGAGGCGATACTCCAGCGCTACACAGCAGCATTCACTTGCTTTTGCAATGATAGCAGAGATGGTTACGGTCGTTCTGTACCGTCTACTGCTGGAGAAAACTGGCAATGAGATGACGGTTCTCTCTCCCCCTCTGTACTGTCCGCTGCTATCATGAGTGCCCTGGCTGAAATCGGCCGGGGGCGCAACGCAAAAGCAAAATTTGGATTGACTCACTTGGGAACTGAGTCAATCCCTCCTCTTATGGTTTCTAAAAATAGAGTCAGTCCTGCCTAGAATAAGGGGCAAGGGTATTAGAGGACAGTGTATCAGAGCACAGCTGCTCCGTGTCAGTATTCACAGGGGTGCCCCTGCAACAACCCACCCGTTGCTTCCCTCCTCCCCCAACCTTCCTGGGATACCGTGGCAGTGTCCTGCCCATTTGTGTCATGAAGTAATAAAGAATGCAGGAATAAGAAACACTGAGTGTTTAGTGACATAAAAATGAGGGGGAGGCAGCCTCCGGCGCGATGATAATCCAGGCAGGACATTTAAGCGGTGTGGGGAGAGAGGAGCCCAGCATGCTGCTGCTATGACAGTCCAGGCAGTACAGAATCTTTTCTTTACACACAGGGGGGAAAGGGAGGGGGCTGATGAAGCCCCCCAGTTTGCTATGATGAAGCTGGTTATTAGCCGTTCTGTCCTATTCTACTGGGAGTAACCAGCAATGTTGGCTCTCGCATGATTCAACATGTTAGATATTCATGAGGACGGGAGCTTACTAGTCCTATTGCACCGTCTACCACCGGGGAGGGGAGAGGGAGAGGAGGCGGGAATACTGCTCTTCACTGCTGCAGCATCGCGTCTACCAGCAGCATTCAGTACACATAGCGGTGACATTGAAAGTAGTCAAGAAATGATTTCTTTCCCTTTTCTTTCACGTGGTGGTGGTGGGGGAAGAAACTGAGGAGCTATTCCCTGAACCACGCCAGACACTGTGTTTGAACCTACAGACATTGGGAGCTCAGCCAAGAATGCAAATACTTTTCAGAGACTGCTGTGGACTGTGGATAGCTGGAGTCCTCAGTACCCCTCCATCCGATGAGCGTCCATTGAGTCTCTGGCTTCCCGTTACGCTTGTCACGCCAGCGCTGTGTATCCTGGAGATTTTTTTTCAAACGCTTTGGCATTTCGTGTTCTGTAACGGAGCTCTGATACAACAGATTTGTCTCCCCATACAGCGATCAGATCTAGTATCTCCCCGTACGGTCCATGCTGGAGCTCTTTTTGGATTTGAGACTGCATCGCCACCCGTGCTGATCAGAGCTCCACGCTGGGCAAACAGGAAATGTAATTCAAAAGTTCGCGGGCTTTTCCTGTTTACCTGCCCGCTGCATCCGAGTTCAGATTGCTGTCCAGAGCGGTCAGTGGTGCACTGTGGGATACCGCCCGGAGGCAATAACGTCGATTTCCGTCCACACTAACCATAATCTGATATGTTTAATATCGAATTTAGCGCTACTCCTCTTGTCGGGGTGGAGTACAGAAATCGATTTAAAGAGCCCTTTATATCGATATAAAGAGCGTTGTAGTGTGGACGGGTACAGCGTTAAATCGATTTAACGCTCTTTAAATTGATTTAAACGCGTAGTGTAGACCAGGCCTGACATAAGGAGAATTTAAAGAACATTTGAAAAATGCGCGTGCTGTCATTTTTTCTGTTCATCTGTTGCCGCTTCTCTTTCTAGTCAATCCTGGTGTTCTCTTTGTACCGCCTCATGACACATGAACCCCTGGAACTAGGAAATACACTGTCCAGCCATGGCTGCTTGTGAGATATCAGACCTTTTAAGGCTGGGGCTTTCAAAGATAAAGGAGTTAGCTTTCGATCAGAGTTGGCCGTCTATTTTGCCTTTTTCCCACTCTCTTAGCTTCTAACATGATTTTAGTGGCTGCTGTCTTGTACTGTTAGAGATAAACTAATTCTTTATACCAGTGGTTCTCCACCTATTTACCATTCCGGGCTGCAAATGCAGTTCTCTGTGTTATGTGGGCTGAATCCACACAATATATATACTACCTTTATGGCCCCGAGGATTTCATAAAGGCTGCAGCTGTGTGCTGATTGGGCTGCAAGTGGCCCACAGGCCATGGGTTGAGAACCACTCCTTTATACCATCTGATTTCAGTTTAAGTGCAGCTACGTTAGGAATTTGCACCTATTGAACTAATTTGTTCTAGTTAACTTGTACAACTTACCCGCCAGGATTCCCTCTCCAGTGAATTGTGAGAGGCTGGACCCTGTGTTGCTACTGATGTCACAAGCTGCTTCTGTTTGAATGCTCAAGAAGTGCATAACAGTTCAGCAAAGAGGGGAAAAAATACTGGATGGAGGTGGCGGGAAAGATCATGTAATCTGATTTTCTCCTTGTGGTAATGCATCCATTTACTAGCAAAACCAGCTGCGTTAAAGGGCCTTTAGGAAGGCATTTTTCAAAGGTCAACCAGAAAATGTATAGGACTAAAGGTAGTGCATGATGGCCAGCTGACTTAACCCACATGTGGAGCTGGGCAATCTATTGGTGGCTTTGCTTCATGAGTTTGGTGCTGATGCAACTTCATGTTGATTCAAAGCCCCTGATGTTCCACCTCAAACAGATGCCCAAACTTCAAGTGAAACAGAGTCAAAACTGCCCAGTTTGCTAGGATTTGAATTTAGACTACATGAATGCACAAATCAGGATTACCATTGACTTTGGTGGGAGCAGAGTTAGATCAACACTGGGTGCTTTTGAAAACTTCCATCCACATATTTTATCTTCTATAAAAGAGAGTGATTGAAGTTTTCTTGCCATGAATAAGACCCTATCCCTAACTCAAGTGGGTAGTCCTTACTCACACAAGTTGTCCAATGAACCATTGGGACTGATTACTCTTGTGAGTAAGCCTTGGCTGGATCAGCCTTTACAATTAACTGGCAATGATTTCTGAGAGCCTGTTCGGATGGAGACAAGAGTTAGGGACTATTATGAGTACAAACTGATATTGCAGTAAAGTTAGCTACTGTTCACTCTGTCACTCCTGCATTCTGGGACAGGAACAGGACATGATGCAGCTGCTCTGTTCAGCAGAAAACGCTCGTATAGTTATGGGCACTACACTTTAGAAAAGATGTGGACAAATTGGAGAATGTCTAGAAGAGAGTAACAAAAATGGTAAGAGATTTAGAAAATGTGAACTTTGAGCAAAAGTTGAAAGAAGGGCATGTTTAGTCTAGAAGAAAAAACCTTGAGGGGAAACCTCTTAACAGTCTTCACACATGTAAAAAGTTGTTATGATCAATTTACATCCACGCCCTTGGCAATGTACTTGTACTGACCTAACCACAGGTGTAGACAGTGCTATGTTGACAGGAGGGCTTCTCCCATCCACATAGTTACCGCCTCTCAGGGAGGTGGAGTACCTATGCCAATCTCTTGGGAGACGCTCTCCTGTCGGCATAGGTAGTGTTTTCACTAAGCACTATACAGTGGTGCAGCTGCACCAGTGCAGTGCTCTAAGGGTAGACAAGCCCTGAATCCTATAATTTTGTTTGTTTCCCTTGAGACTGTAAAACAGGGAGGGGAAATAGCCAGAAGGCCTCAGACAGACATGGAATGCTCCACTAGAAGGACCAGACTTGTGAGTGTGTGCTTGCCAAGTAATAGCCAAAGGGGGCACTCTGATGGGGACAGATCCTTGACTCCTGCCAACACCATTGCTACTCCTGGTGGAGGTGCACCGAAGCTGGATCAATGTTGGGGAAAGTGCTAGTTTAGATTCACCCATGACACAGTATAACAGAATCTTACTGAATGTGGCTGTGAAATGCAGGGGCAATGCTTAGCAGTGGTATCTTTGCAAGGGAACAGGTTTCCCCCTCTCTCTCCCCTGTAGCAGCATCAGAAGCAAGTCAGCGTCAACTAACTGCCTGTGAAGGGAAAAAAGAGATCACACGTAAGTGTGAATGATGTGGGACTGGTTGCTATGCACTTGTGAAAAGCTCTATCTCTTTCTGAGCCGTGTGCACTGCTCCACAATAGTAATTAGCTGAATTTAGACCTCACGGTGGAAGCAATTTGTCAGGACCAAAGAACACACAACATTTGTCCTCATAAATATAAATGAAAATTAAAGAGTCTAATGAGGTGAAGCTTGAACTGCTGACTTGACTCATGCAGGCAAGAGAGACAATTCCTGCTGGAACTGCACAAGAGCACAACTACACTGATGGCTGATACAGATTGTTTACTCGGGATCTACCACTCGCATCCTAAGGGCTGTAAAGGGGCCGCAAAGGTCCAGCCCAAAGCTTCTGTACCACGTTTCTTTTTTTGTTTTGTGTTTGGTTTAATGTGTTGGGCGAATGTGATTAATTATGGAGTTAGCGCTCAGGATAGTGAAGGGCTGAAGCCAGGCACCAGGCAAGCAGATCCTGTCTGTGCTTCTCTCTGTCCTGTACATCTGCGTTTCCACCTGGAATGTCTTGTGCTGCTGTTCCCTGGCACTCCTGAGAAGGGACTGACATCTGCACTCTGAATTGCATGATGGTTCATGAGGTGACTAATAGATTAAACAGAGCCTGCTGTGCTTGAGACTAGCGTGAATTTGCACCTCATGTTTCCAGAGGAGCCGGGTGCTCTAACCAGTCTGCTCTAGTACATCTGCTGTCCACACACACCTGAGCCCAGGAATGATTTCCAAGGCACCCATCATGCTGCATGAAATTTCAGAGGGGTGCAAGGGCCTTGTTTTTACCATTCATACTATCCTATTAATGCTGCTTTCCTGGATGTGCTGAAGGCCCATCTAACACTGAGCAGAACCAGGAGGGAGCTGGGCATCTCATCCTGGAAAGTGTTGAGGAGATGAGTGCTGTCCTTTCCTATTGCCCTCCATGGGAGTTGGGGAGATGATGACTTCCCACAAAGTGCTCTCGCCCTGGCAGTATGATGCACTGTCTGCTAATAATACTTTACCAGAAGTCCTGCTAGTTGAATTGCCTGAAGCTTTTTATAGCCCTCAAAGGACTTGAGACCCAGTCCCAACCAAGGTTGTGTGTGGATTAAACACACGCTGGTCTCATCTGACAGGATGAGACAGTCCACTAACTGGCTACATTTTTCTCAGACTCACTGAGCCAGATGATCATGTATTGCTGTGCTCTCACTGCTAAGCGCTGCTCTGGTGACACAAAGCCGCCACAGGCCCCATCTTATCTTGCCAGTGAAGCTAAGTTTGGGGCTACTTTCCATAACTGAAGAGGCCTAAAGAACCTGTTATGTACCAGTGAGCCTAGCCCTGTTTGGAGGAGAGTTGAATGAATCAAACTAGCCAGGTGGCTGGATTCATGCACAAACTGAATCTAGACTGGCAGTGTGTCCCGTCCATAACTGACATGCCACCTTCTATCTGAATCATTAGCCCTTCAGAGACAGCACAGAAGCTAAGGCCTGATTAGCCACTGTTCTTGGGATAGACAAAACCAAAGGTTACAGGTCATACTGGGTTTTAAGTTAGCAGCCTGTGCTGCTTTTGCCACCTACTCTGGTCCCTTTCTCAGGTTCAGCTCACTTTCAATTTCCATACCAGTCTATACTTCAGCACTTCAGAGCTGATGAATGTGGATGTAAGAGGGAAGAGGGAATGTTCACCGGGCTAATTACATAGATAGGCTTTGACTTTCCTAACTTCCTTTCTGTGGCACTTCTTCAAAGTCTGATTTTCCCATGGATTAAAGGTACTATAGATAAAATTTTCAAAAATACCTAAGTCCCAATGAGATTCAGGCTCTGAAGCGACTTGGGCATTTTTGAAAATGTTACCCTTTGAGTAAGTGCAAAGTACTATTGTTTTTACGTAGACATTTGGTGTTGTACATGGGCATGTAGGCAAGATGAGTGTCATCTAGCGTGTGGCAAATGTAGTCCATTGAAAGGCATATTTTGTTTCTCTCATTTTCACGAGTCGGGTTTACTATATTTTCCAGAGAAACAATGCCATGTTTGAACAGCCTTGTGCATCTAAGTTATAGTATTTGCACTACTACCTGCTTCATACATAGGGCTTCTGTTTGTCAGGGTTTATTAATTTTCTTTTTCTGCATATATTTTTAGCAATTTTTGAGTTTTATGCAGATGTCCAAATACCTGGGTTTTTCAAGGCTTTCACTTTGTATATATTATTAATTCCAGTAATATATACTGTAATAAGTAGTCTCCTTGTAAAGTTGCCTAGTGCAGTGGTTCTCAAACTAGGGCCGCTGCTTGTTCAGGGAAAGCCCCTGGCGAGCTGGGTTGCTTTGTTTACCTGCCGTGTTCGCAGGTCTGGCCAATTGTGGCTCCCACTGGCTGCAGTTCGCTGCTCCAGGCCAATGGGGGCTGCAGGAAGGGCAGCCAGCACGTTCCTCAGCCTGTGCTGCTTCCTGCAGCCCTCTTTGGCCTGGAGCAGTGAACCATGGCCAGTGGGAGCCGCGATTGGCCGAACCTGCGGACCAGGCAGGTAAACAAATCGGCCCGGCTCGCCAGGGCCTTTCCCTGAACAAGTGATGGCCCTAGTTCGAGAACCACTGACCTAGTGCATTTAAATGTAGTACTGTTCCAGTCAGCACTATGTTCAGGGGCGGCTCCAAGCCCCAGCAAGCCAAGCGTGTGCTTGGGGCAGCAAGCCGTGGGGGAAGCTCTGCTGGCTCCGCAAGGGCGGCAGGCAGGCTGCCCTCGGCGGCTTGCCTGTGGAGGGTCCGCCGAAGCCGCTGGACCAGCGGACCGTCCGCAGGCAAACCACGGAAGGCAGCAGAATTCCTAGAGCCGCCCCCACTATGTTAAAGCACACTAGGGAATCTTTAGTGCACACCAGCGTGGTCTATGCAGACCAATTAATGAGCAACATGTTAGCAGAGTTTAGTAATCGCACATCCATAGTCCATGTTTCTGTTCCATATAGACTCGCCCTTAGGTAAAAGTAACAGTTTCTGATATTTTTCTAATTGTTGGATAAACACAGATTTTTTTTTAATTTTTATTTTATTGTTTCAGAGGTGTTTTATCAGTGTTTGTCTGTTAAAATCTAAAATCAGAAGCCTTACCCATACAATACAGCTGAAAATAACCAGATGAGAAGCCCCAAACTTGGGATGGGTTATTGCTGATAATTGTGTGTTCCTGTGCGTGAATTGTAACATCAGTCAACGTAATTAGGTGTGTACACTCTCCTGTATTAATTACTCTGCTGAACAGTTTTGCTTGATGTGAGGCAGAGGCAATGAAATGAATTTATTAAATCCAGAGCTAATTAACCTTACAGAGCTGAGCCATATTGAGTGCTATGTACAGGCCCTAAGTACACTATTATCAGTGCCTAAAGGCCAGGCCCCCATTATTCTGGGCACTATCTAAACATATAACAAAGAAACGGTCCCTGCCCTGAACAGCTTACAGTCGAAACCTATCAGATCAGGGTCGACAGATGGATATGACAGACGGATGCGGGGGAAGAGCTAAATAGTGAGACATCTATAAGCAGTATAAGAAGCAGCAGCTACTGCGCACCAGCTGGGTAACTAATGACAAGTGTTTTGTAGACATCACTGAATAAGTGGGTTTTCGGGATAGATTTAAAGGAGGATAGTGTAGTGAGGGATTGTTACAGAGGGCTCCTTCCATGCATAAGGGATGATAGCACAGGGAAAAGCATGATAGTGCTTATAGAAAATTTGACAAATGGGTAACCCAGGGCAGCACTATTCATGTATAATAATAGATGATGCTATCAACCCTGCCTATATTAAGCTTGCCTGGCATTTCCTTTGGCAAACTTTAACCATTTGGGCTGAAGTTTTCCATGCTAGGTGTCTGCCTCAGGCTGATTTTAATTTCAGAAAAATTCTGGTGATCTTTTCTTTGAGAAGCTCTAGTGCCACCAGGCATTGGATCAGGGACTTGAAATTGGGACAGGGGGTTGGGTGTTGAGCGCCACCACCGGTGTTGGGGTTGTGCCTTTTGCAAATTGTGGGATAA
Organism: Chelonoidis abingdonii; assembly: GCF_003597395.2. Taxonomy (NCBI): domain Eukaryota; kingdom Metazoa; phylum Chordata; order Testudines; family Testudinidae; genus Chelonoidis; species Chelonoidis abingdonii. Next base: position 15,475,616 of record NC_133781.1, read on the forward strand.
TCCATCGAAATTTAACCAAGCTACAAGCTTTTGAAAAATCACTTTGCATGTGTTTAGCAGAGACTTGCTAGAACTTCACAGCTAAAAAACTGAAATTCTGTCTGTACTGAGCAGGCCCTATCCTGGCGCTGCAGGGAGCTGAGCTGGACTTTCCCTACAATTGCAGCTCTGGGCTGTGGCAGGTCAGGGTCAGGACTGGGCACTAGAACTGAGAGCAGGGAGCCCATCTCTCTTGTGCTCTCAATGCTGCCCTCCCCACTGCTGGTCCCAGACAGTGTGAAGGATGAAGTTGCCTGATCTGAATGCAGAATCACCTGTGGGAGGTGGAAGAACAGGGTGGTAGATTGGGACAGGGAGCCTTGAGAGGAGACAGATGGGCTGGGACTTGATGGTGCTCACTTAATGAGCAGCTATTCAATATTTTCTTTTCTCCTCATTGTTCAACTTGTGGCCCCAGGCCTTATTTACTGCGTACCATTCCAAGCCTGCTCTTCCGTCAAATGCTTGACTTTCCAACCTTTCACTCCGCCTTATGCTCAGCTCAGTTTGTCTGTCTCTGTCTCACTACATGTGTCAAGAACAGAGAGGATGAGTTTGCAGTACTCACACTGTGAGATCATTAGGGCTGAGATGAGCGTTTTAGCTGTGTGCATGGAGAGGAAAGTATAGGAAGAAGTGGGAAGATGCATGGATGTAGGAAGAGGGCTGAGTCAAAGATGACCCCCAGGTTACAGGCCTGAAGAGTGTTGTCTACAGTGACTTAGGAAGGGGGAAGAGAGGAGGGATGTGGAGAGAGCTCAAGAGCTCAGTTTGAGCCAGAGGAAAATGCTGGAATAGAAATTTGGTGAGGCGGAATGGTGGCTATGAGGAAGGGTCTAGTGGGTAGAACACTGGGACTCCAGAGACCTGGAGTTTATTCCCAGCTGACATAGCTTTCCTACTCAGATCTGAACCTTAGAGTTCAGAACATAAGATGCTAGCATGAAACCTCCAAGCTTAATTACCAGCTTAGATGTGATATTGCTGCCACCAGACAGGAATTTCAGTGCCTGCCTCACTTTGGTCTCCCCAAAACCTTCCCTGGGGGACCCCCAAGACTCAGATGCCCTGAGTCTCACAGCAAAGGGAAATAACCCACTTCCCTTCTCCCTCTTTACCTCCTCCCAGGCTTCCCCTCCCTGGGTTACCCTGGAAGATTACTGTACTTAAACTCCTTGAATTCAAAACGAGAGACATTCACCTTCCCCCCCCTTCTTTTCCCCCTCCAGTCTTTCCCTGAGAGAGAGTTAATTCGCACAGAGATTCCTATCCCCATGAGCCTCACTAGAAAAGAAATTCCAACAAGTTTAAAAGAAAGCTTTATATAAAAAGAAAGTAAATAGACATAAAAATGGCTCTGTTACAAGGTGACAATAACAGGGTCATTGCTTAAAAGAAGAACATGAATAAACAGCCTTATCAAAAAGAAATACAATTAAAACATTCCAGCAACTAACACACATGTAAAATACAAAAACAACAATATAAGCCTATTGTTTTTCTACCTTTGGTACTCACAACTTGGAAACAGAAGATTAGAAACCTGAAGAGAGAGATCTCCTCAGAGCCGAGAGAGCACTAAACAGGAACAAAGAACACACACCCAAAAACTTCCCTCCCTGAGCTTTGAAAAATCCTGGTTTCCTGATTGGTCCTCTGGTCAGGTGTTTGGTTCCCTTTCTTAACCCTTTACAAGTAAAAGAAACATTAACCCTTAGCTATCTGTTTATGACACCAGCTCTGTGAATAGTCTAATCCTCAATTTCCCGATCTATAAAATGGGGGTAATGACCATGACCTCCTTTGTAAAGTGCTTTGAGATCTATTGATAAAGACCTCTCAATAAAAGCTAGGTGTCAATTTTTCTTTTGAAGAATTTGAAGAATTTGTGAGCGTCTGCTAGAAGAGGAAGCTAGGGGGCGGGAGGTGGGATGAGTTAAAGGAGGAAACTGAAAGTGGCAGCCAGGCTGTTGTAGGGGTAGGCGTGCTGATTCACAGCCCACCCACTGAGGTCAGGAGGGGGTCTTGGCCTTTCAAGGGCTTTCACTCTGTTATTTGCCTGGGCCATTGCAAGGATCAGAGTCCTGCACTGGGAAGGTTCTTCCAATATCTACCTGCCACCGTGCCCTCACCAAAAAAGCATGCTGCAAATTTGCATGATTTCAAGCACAAACCATGTACTTGGCTTCCCATTTTAAAGATCTGGTATAGCAACACCCTAATGCAGAGAGAGACTTCTGTTCGTCTGTGGGAGCTCTAGAGTGTTAGAAGAACGGGTGATGAGATTTTACAGCAAGGCAATGGACGTAAGGGAGCTGAACGGTGCATTTCTTTTTTGCCTGCAAGTCTTTGCTTTCTTGACTTAGTGAACCTGAACAATTCCATTGTGAAAGTTCTTAGAGCAAATTTCCAGCTGAAAGAGGATGAAATGAGAAATGTAGAGATCTTTTAAAGAAATATTTCCTTAAAATCATGACTTATTTGATAAATTAAAGAAATAGGTGACTTTGAAATATTCCAGTATCAGGGCTATTAGATAACATGCACAACTCATTCTCTAACTTATTAAATCCCCTGTGCTCAACATCAGAAAAAAACAGAAGATTACTCAAGTTTCCCCGTAGGCTAGAGGAGGTACCCACTCCGTGCTGTTTCTTTGTTTCTTCTTACTTTGCTGTGTTCTCTTCTTCGTGATTGTCATTCAAGCTGAAAGTACATGGCTACTTTTTCTAGAGCAGATTAGGAATTTTTTGACGAAACGGCTTTTTGTCAGAAAATGCTGATTTATTGAACGTGTCGGTTTTGACAAACGTTCATCCAAAAGGTGTCTTAGGCCCAGGATGGAATTTCTGGAGTGGGGGATGAGGAGAATGGGATCCACAATAATGAATAACTTACTGGTTAGTGCGCTCACCTGGGATGTGGGAGACCCAGGTTCAAATCATGATTCAAATCAGTCAAACCAGTGATTTGAGCCTGCCCCAGGTGAGTGGTGTAACCACTGGGCTATTGGTTATTTTGGGATGGGTCTCTCCCTCTTTCATGGTGTTTCACAAAACAGTTTGAAAGGTCTAGTTCAGGGGTCGGCAACCTTTCAGAAGTGATGTGCCAAGTCTTCATTCATTCACTCTAATTTAAGGTTTCGCGTGCTGGTAATACATTTTAACATTCTTAGAAGGTCTCTTTCTATAAGTCTATAATATATAACTAAACTATTGTTGTATGTAAAGTAAATAAGGTTTTTAAAATGTTTAAGAATCTTCATTTAAAATTAAATAAAAGCGAGCCGTCCTTGGACCAGATGGCAGGACCCGCAGTGGAGTGCCACTGAAATCACTCGCTGCTGCCTGTTGGCCACCTCGTTCCAAGGTTGCTACCCCGGTCTAGTGTTTTACGCAGGTGCAGAAAAATCAAATGTTGAAAACCTTAACTTTTGTTTGAATGAACTCAGAAATCTTGTTTTCAGCCGACCCAGCTCTTCCAAATGGAAAAGACAACCAATTAAGACTAGAGCATTGCACAGCAAAACAGAAATCCCATCATTACATTCATCTTTCATAGATTATAGATTCGTAGACGCTCTAGACGGAAGGGACCTCGAGAGGTCATCGAGGTCCAGTCCCCTCCTCATGGCAGGACCAAAATACTGTCTAGACCTCATACCTGATTGACATTTATCTAACCTACCTTAATATCTCCAGAGATGGAGATTCCATAAACCTCCCTAGGCAATTTATTCCAGTATTTAACTACCCTGACAGTTAGGAACTTTTCCTAATGTCCAACCTAAATCTCCCTTGCTGGCAGTTTAAGCCCATTGCTTCTGTTCTATATCTAGAGGCTAAGGTGAACAAGTTTTCTCCCCCCTCTGATGAAGCACTCCTTTTAATATCTGAAACTGCTATCATGTCCCCTCTCAGTCTTATCTTTTTCCAAACTAAATAAACCCAATTCTTCTCAACCTTCCTTCAAGGTCATGTCTCAGAGCCTTTAATCATTCTCGTGTTGCTCTTCTCTGGTACCCTCCTCAATTTCTCCACATCATTTCTTGAAATGTGGTTGCCCAGAACTGGACACAGTACTCAGCTGAGGCCTAACCAGTGAGAGTAGAGCGGAAGAATGACTTCTCGTGTCTGTTTACAACACACCTGTTAATTGCATCCCAGAACCATGTTTGCTTTTTTTGGCAACAGTATCCGCTGTTTGACTCATTTAGTTGTTGGTTCCACTATGTCCCTAGATCTCTTCTGCCATAACTCCTTTCCTAGACAGTCTCTCCCATTCTGTATGTGTGAAACTGGATGTTCTCCTAAGTGGAGCACTTTGCATTGTCTTTAATTGAACTTCATCCGGTTTACCTCAGACCATTTCTCCAATTTGTCCAGATCATTTTGAATTTTGACCCTGTCCTCCAAAGCAGTTGCAATCCCTCCCAGTTTGGTATTGTCTGCAAACTTAATAAACGTACTTTCTATGCCAACATCTTTTAGAGTGGAGACCAGCTTGGGGAGGTAGCCTCTCGTGTCACTTGTAGCACACAACTAGAAATGCAAAGCACAATGTTAGTCTTGCTCCAACTTCCATGTCCTGAGCTGTTCTTGTTCTGTAATATATTCTGGGGTGAATTATTTTGCAGCCTCACTTAAGCTCATAAACAGCTGTTGATAAATATCACTGTTAATGCAGAGCAATTAACAGCCAGATCTGCTTTCCTCTATGCAAATTTTTATAGCTTATTTCAGATGATACAAGCTCCAACTCTGCTTCCAAGGCAGCAGCAAGGGCTCTCCATGGAAAGCCTTCCTCTTTAATGCTGAGTTATTGGCCAAGCACAGGCTCTTTGCATTGCCATAGCAACTAGCAAATGCAGATAGGCGCTAGGATGAAAACAGGGGCAATGCTCCATGAATGACCAGTTTCTGTCTAGTTTGCTTTAGCATGATACCATTTCCTCTTCACCACCACCTGGCATCTTATGTCATTTACCCTGCCGTTAGTAGGAATCAGCCACTTTTTTATGCAAATTAGTAGCATTTATACCCACTTTATACTGACTACTCAAATTGTAAGGCAGTGGCTGGGGCCCTGGACTAGGTACTGGGGAAACCTGGGTTCTATTCTTGGCTATGCCACTGACTGACTGGGTGACCTTGGGCAAGTCACTTCCCTGCTTTGCCCCTTAGTTTCTCCAGCTGCATAATTGGGATAACTGTATTAATTACAGCTGGTTGGGAAATGAGATTGGGTTGGTTCTGCAGAACATTTAGACTCTTCACCTAAAATCATTTTCAGTTTTCCATTCCTGCAGGCCAATAGAGACAAGGACACGAGGGTCTGCCTGCATGGAGCACATTGTGGGACTGAGGCCTTAGATTATAAAGATTCTCAAGACAGGGACTCCATCTTTATAGGAGTTGAGCCAGCACATGGCATGATGGAGCTCTGATTTGGATAGGGGTCTCTAGGTGCTGCTGGGCTATAGATGTTTAATAATCAATCAAATGATCTATCAAACTGTGGAGCAGTCTCCCACAGGAACTGGTGGAAACCTTATAGTTCCAGCTGTTTTAAAACTAGACTGGACAAATGAAGAGAGCACAGCATGGAGAATGATCCAGTGTTGGTCTCAGGGCTAGGATGCAGGCTAGATTCTCTACTGCTCGCCTCTTTTCTCTCTCTGTCTCTCTCATAACTTTAGTCTGTAGCAAACTCTAAATTCCATCCACCTTTTGTATGTGATTCACCTGCTTTTAAAACAGCCCTCTCCAGACAGATACTACTCTCCAAGAGCACGGTGCTTCAAGAGCAAGTCACAGCTCTGCTGCAGGTTGCAATATGAAGTGCCCTTTTGCATTGCACTAGACAAAGCAATGGGGAGAAGGCCTCCCAGGCTGCTTATGCAGTGTATTTGTTTTTGTCACTCGGGAGTCTAGTTCGCTTGCTGCTTTATCTCCAGAAGTTTGTAACTCTGTCAAAGACAGGAGCAGCATCATTGGTGATATGTAGCACTGGCTATCAGTATGAGGCACTTCACTTTTATGAGCTGGTTATCCCCAGCCCTCTGGAGAGAGCAAGAAAGAGAGACAGGCTGCTTTGGGCAGTGGGATAACTGCGGTGGTAATGGCTTATTCTGTAATGAACATTTTGGGATGGGGAAATGAGGGTTTGATGGACAGAGAACACCCATAGCTGGGTTTGGAAGTGGGTTTGGAAGCTGGGTTTGGAAGTGGGTAAGGATGAACCCTGTGGCTAATTAGAAAACAAGCAATAAAAGGCACAAGCTTAAATCAAGGGGGGACTGGATTTTCCTGCAGCCTGTGTACCTCAGGCTACTGAGCCGTGAGACCTAGAGTCAGCAATGGAGATTACTAGAAAAGGGACCAAATGCCCTAATTAGCCCTAAATGAAAACAGTGGCTCTTTTGCTTTCCCAGGAACAAAAGGCAGGGGGGTTAAATTTTCTTTTCTCTTCCACAGAAGCCAAGGCTGCTTTTATTCTAGCAGCCAATGTTCCCGCCTCTTGTGGCAAGCAGGGACTCTCTGCGCACAGGATGGGGGGACCACAGATGCTGTTGATGGCACCTGTTCACTAGGCCTGTCAGCTTATTACCAGCTCCTCTCATGTAGGCTGACTTTTGGTTAGGACTAACCTCAGTTGGATTTGAACCCTAACCGAGAAGGGTTGCAATTACCGATGCCTGGAACCATGCAGTCTCCTAGGAGAGGCACTAGCTTCATTTGTTCTTGTCCATCTGATCTTTACTGATTAGGGTTCTTTGCCTGAAACAAAAACACTTTGCGTGAAGTTAAAATCAGGGTGTGACCCTTTGACAGACTTGTAACTGGCTGGGACTTTTAGCATCCAAGGTGACCGGGTGCATGATGTCTAGCCTGGAAGAATCACTGCTGATGCTGAATGAGAGTGCCAGATCTATTTACCTCATACGCTCTGCAGTTGTAGGGCGTTTCAGCTGTGCCACTGTAGCCCATAGGCAATGTCATGCCTATGCCTGATCCACAGACACTATGAGTCTATTACTGCTGGAAGCTAGTAGGTTGAGAGTCTGTTTTCACTGCAGAGTTAACTTGAGTTAACTAAGCTCAAATTACCGCTCTGGATGTAGCTGAGTTTGAGTGAGGCTATGCCTACACTTAAACGGCTGTGCCACTATAGTGCTTCAGTGTTGTCACTCACTACAGTGAGAAGAGGGGTTCTCACGTTAGTGCAGGTAATCCATCTCCCCGAGAGTCAGTAGCTAGGTTGATTTTTTCACACCCCTGACCGACGTAGCTGGGTTGATCTAACTTTTTAGTGTAGATCTGGCTCGAGTGTGTCCACACGGCAAAATAATACCTGAACTGCTGTGTCTGCACTGGCTCTCTGCTCACTCATGTGTGGCCCTAAGATTTCTGGGAGGCATATTCCATGGTTCTTTGTACTACAGTAAGCTGAGCCTCTGTATGAATTCTTTCCCAATTTTCTGAAAACTTGTTCATCTTTTCTGAGCACATGTGGAATGGTGGGAAAGCAGGTTTCTAAGGAGTTGTACTCACTACAACCCCTGTAGATCAGCCAACTTTACTCTCAACGTATTGTACTCACTACAGCCCCAGTAGACCAGACCATTACTCTCGACTTATTCGGGTTTGTGTGTGGATGGGACTTGAGTTATGGGCAACACTTGAGTTATAACTCAAGTTAACTTAGTGCTTTAGTGTCTTATGCTTTTGCTTTGAAGATCCTGGTTTCAATCTCCAACAATCGCTAATACAATAGTCAATATAGCATTATGGCAACCAGAATATTTCAACCCTTTAATTAGAAGCCTCCACTTGCTTCTATCATGTTGTGTATCTGGTTGGTATTGTCACTGGTAATGTAGTGACTATCGTGTCAGAAGGGAAAATGGCTTGGTGATGGGGCTTGTCATCACGAAGTTGGAGGCAGGAAACCGGGAGCCAGAGCGCCTGGGTTCTGTTGCTCAGGTCTGTCACTGAACTGCTTGTGACTGCATATTGCATAACTTGCAGCATGAGTTGACGTGATACGTATGAGCAGAGGTTTAACAACTAGACCGTGTTGTCTGTTATAGATGCTGTGAATTAGAAGGAAAAGACTCTAACCACAGACTGGCTAACTTCTGTAGTCAACTTTGAAAAACCTCAGCCTCGAGTTCCAGGATTCAAAGGCCTTATAGAATTTCTCTTATGCTCACATGGGAATGCGGAGCTGGGGTGTGTTTGAGCAAGGATCATCTTGGGGAAAACATGTATTAAAAGTTCTGCAATTTGAAACTGGCCCTATCTCTTCTACCCCTTCTTTGCTGTCACTGTAGGACACAGGGAGAAGGCAACTTTATGATCTGGACAGTGGGTATAGGATTCTAAGAGGGTATTGTTGTGACTTTGGAAACTTTAAGGATTATTTTTATTGTTTGTATTACCATAGCGCCTAGGAGCCCTTGTCACAGACCAAGACCCCATTGTGCTAGGAGCTGTACAAATAAAGATCCCTGCCTAAAAAACTTATAAGCTAAGTGTAAGACAAGAGACAACAGATGGATATAGACAGATGGTGGAGTACAAGGAAACAATGAGACATTATTGGTCAGCCTGACAGACAATGGTTCTTGAGTTCAACTCTGTACATCAACCTTCGTTCCACTGCTTAGGCAATTTGCCCCCTCCCTTCACGGGTTTTCAGGCTCTGACTGCAGACAGCAGTTGCCATGTGGTCTGATCGCTGATGACTGTGTAAAATCTGGGGTCTCTGGGGCCGAATGAAGGGAAAGTGTTGCCATTGTGTGTTATGCAATTATTACAGTCTCACCCATCAGAGATGACCTGGGCCTTATCACTAACACACACACACACACACACACACACAATTGAGTTTTTTCTAATCCTTTCCTTTTGTGCCCATTATCTTGTTTAAATATTGTTATTCTTTTTCCTTTCCTGGAAACCACCAGGGCTCTGATAGCGCTTTGGGTGATTGCATAAAGGAGTCTTGGCTCCTAGCTCTGTGTGGTATGCTTGCATGGACAGGGAAAGTAGAATGTCTATGTGTTGCTTGTGTGTTCATGTTGTGCTGTTGCCTCTTACCTCCAGACCCCACTGGACATATTGGCTGCCCCCTTGTCCTGCAATGGCTGGAGGATCATCCGCAATGTGTTTAACTAAAAGCTGCCTTACCAGTGCAGCAGTACCAGACCTTAAGTGTTCAGTTCATCGTGTTGGTGTCATATGCATTGTCGTTAGGCCCTGCAATGGATTCTATATATTTTATAGAAAAAGGGGACTGAAACCAGACTGTAAATCCCTTGTGTTCAAAGGCATATTTGTATCTGAGCTTTGTGCTGTGGTGCCAGCACAACTGCCCATCCTGGAGATTTCAAGTTTCCTTCTCAGTCCTTTGAGATAGGTGCTCTGGATTCTGGGTGCAGCTTGCAGTCTCTTGAGTCTGAAACTCTGCCCTGGAGATCTTGCAGATAGGCTTTCCTAGGAGACTTCCAGAATATCCTTCCAATCAGGCTGATTTTGGGGTATCCTCAGCCTTTTTCATGGGGTTTCAGCACTTTGGTCTCGACTGGAATCTGGAAGTAAAAAATAGATACAAAAATGAAACCTAATGGGATCAAAGTGACGTGAACTGCTTCAAACCTCCAGTTCAGTTTGGCCTCTAGGGGACGTTTCAGGGAGGGACCAAAGGTCATGCTATTTGATCCAAACTACTTTGTTCATCTTATTTTCTTCCCGGAATGGTCAACTGTTTGGGCTTGCCGACACGAGAAATTTGCACCAACTTAAGGTGTGATTTTTAAACCAGTTTAGTAAAACTAGTGAAAACAGCTGTGTGGACACTTACTGTTGATTAAACCAGGTTTATTTTGGTTTAGTCTGACCTGATTTAGGAACAGCTTTAAGCTAAACCAAAATGAGTGTCCACACAGGGTTTAACACTAAATGGATCTAAAAACTAAGTTAAACTGGTGCAACACATATATGTAGACATGGCTTTTGGTGTCATTTTCTTGGAGGGGCAGGGGATTCTGTCAGCATTTGGTTATTGATTGGTACAATTTGGCAAAAACAGGACCGCTCTGGAAATCTGTGTCCTGCTGCTGCTTTGAATGTTTCTAATCCTTGCAAACCACCCTGGATAGGATCCATGTATGGTTTAAGGGTGAGGCAAAGTAACTGTTGACACATTGTCAGTGAGCTTGCACAGAACCAGACGAGGTTCATTTCTGCTCAGTTATGCTAGGGATGCATTTGGCCTGTTGTGTCCTGGCGCACTGAGAATGGCTGCTGTCTCCTTCTGTCCTGCCAGCCACACTCAATACTCCAGGAACATTCAGCTCCCTTCTCTTCACTCTCCAGTCACAGAATTTGGGCTCCGGGGTTTAGGCACAGAGCAGGCTCCACGGACAGGGCTCTGCTCTGGGGTTTGGACACAGCAAGCTCTCAGACAAGGCTGTGCTGCAAGGTTTGGGCGCAGAGCCAGCTTCCCAGACAAGGCTCTGCTCAACTTCAATTAAGCTGTGTGCTTGTGGGCAGAATGTGTCATGCTGAAGCTGCTTTCCACTACTTTGATTTCAGCATTCAAGGTACAGGCCTGTGCTGTAGACCAGGAAGGAGGAGGACTCTGAAAAACACACAATGTTTTTCCTGTGGTCTGTTTTTGCTACACAGAAGCCCCAGACATTGGGGATCAAAGCCTAGAGTCCCCTGCTATAATAATTTGAAAGCTTGAGGGGTTGTTTCCTGTATATTCACGGACTATGTTGAAGGGCAAAGTTGGCTGATGCACCCCTAGCCTCATGCAAGTGCAGTGAAGCACAAATGTTCACCTGCTAGTAAATACACTGCAATAGTGCGGGCAACTGGCCAAATGGACTTCGAACAGAAATAGCAGGGAACTGGGCAGGGGCGGTGGGGTGCATCCTAATTGTATCCGGCATCAGTGGGAGAGTCACTGTAACCAGCCCCTATCATTACAGACCTGGCCTACAGACCACAGCTACAGCAATGCCATTCTTCTCTTTCCATGGAGTGAGTCAGACACCCCAGGACTCTGCCAAGCAAAATTGTATTTACACTGGTATCAGACTGCAGACCAGAAATCGATCTAGCCAAGCACAACATAGCCAGGGGAGGGGCAGGAGCCTTAATTAGCTGTTTTTGAGAGCACTCTGATGGTGAGGGCCGTTGGCAGGCTGCACATCACCAGGATGAACCCAGGGCTGCAGCACTGATCAGCTGTTCGCCTCTCGCTGCAGTCTGTCTGTGAGAGCATGCTCTGCCAGGAACACCTGTGCTTTGTGAGCATCCCTGCCCTCCCTGCCCAAAAGGGCCCCTTCTCAAGGCAGGATTATTTATAATGAAGACTGATTGATTGCTGTGGAGAACAGTGGAGGTTATTGAAAATGGAATAAGCTGGGTCCCTAGAGGAGGACTGGGACAATAGATTTGATAAGCCTTAATACTGCAAAGCTAAATTAATTTCTGGAGGGGTTTAAACAAAAGTGTGTGGATCTCAAGCAAATCTACGTCAGGGGAGAGAAGGGGGACTGAGCAGAAGGATCTTCCAGGAACTGCCTGGTTCAGAAAGGCAGGGGATGGATGAAGTCTTGTGGGTGGCTTGGAAGGCTGGTCTGGTGGGAGGGATGGGCTCTTGCTTTAAATACATTTATATAGTAATGTATGAATTCCCACAGTGCCAAGAGAGAGCCTTGGAGAAGGAAGCCCTCTATTTATCCACAGAAAAGGCACAACATGGCTCTGCCCATAGGAACTTCCCACCCTCAGCCCCACCCCTGGTTTAGAAGTGGTGCCTCCAGAGGCCAGAGTTGAGTTTATTTTCCAGGCCCATTCAGGCTCTGGCCCCTCTGTTGAGCCAGCTGGGAAGGACAGTTTGGTGGTTTTCTGTGGTGTGAAGAGAAATGCCTCCCTTTTGAATGAAACACTGTGAAGCCCAGGCCAGCTCAGTCTGTACCTTACATGAGCCATCCTCTTTGTGCATGCCATAACAAAGATAACTCCTGCAGTTTTAAACATGCCACCCACCCACACCTCACTAATCCCCATGAGGCATGCAAAAAGGGCCCTGGAGCAGAGTGTAGACCTGGTCAGACACCGAGGCTACATCTCCACTGTGCAGACTACAGGGGTGTGACTTGCAGAGAGCACCAAAATGTTGCGCTCTGATTGATTGTCCTGTGTGGAGGCTGCTGGCATGGACTAAAACATGTACTTTGTGTTAGCACCATGTTCTTCAAACAGGACTACATTAATGAGGCCTAGGTACCTTTTAGTTCATGCTGGCAGTATCCACATACGGCAGCTAGAGTGCAACATTTTGGTGTGCTCTGAAATTCACACCCCTGTAGGCGGCACTGCAGTGTAGTGTAGACAAGGCCTGACTGATTCATGTCCTCTAGACCAGTGGTTCTCAAACTGAGATCCACGGATCCAGGGGGTCTGTGAGTCATGTGCGGGGCCGCTGTTCAGCCGTGTGCAGGAGGTGCTGGGAGAGAGGGGGAGGAGCAGTGACAAGGCGCACTCGGGGGAGGAGGTGGAAAGAGGCAGGGAAGAGGAGGGGCAAGGGTGGAGCGGCAGTGGGAAGAGGTAGGGTGGGGCTGGGGCCTTGGGGATACGGTTGCCAACTGTGTAATCACACAAACGCAAACACCCTTGCCTAGGTTGACCATACAGCAAATGTGAAAAAGCAGGATGGGGTGGAGAGTAATAGGAGCCTATATAAGAGGTGGGGGCAGCACGTGGAGATCTCCTGCAACCCCCAGGGGCTGCAGGGACATGCCAGCTGCTTCTGGGAGCAGTGTGGGACCGGGGTTTGGGCTGGCAGGCAGCTGGTTTGGCTTCAGTAGCCTCCAGGAGATAGAACCTGATTCTGAGAGATTCCCGGCGAAACCAGGAAGGTTGGGGAAAGAGAGTGGAGTGGGGGAAAATTAGAAGCCGGATTGCGGGTCCACGAAAAATTTTACATCAAAATGGTGGGGGTCCGCAAGTTACTAAAGTTTGAGAACTGCTGCTCTAGACAATGAGCTCACCTTTTCAACTCTTATTCCAGCCCTGACCCTTTCCACAGGATAATGCCAGCTGGAAGGCAGCGAGCCTATATGGTCCCTGTCGGAATGGATGCAGTGGGGTGGAAAGAAACATAAGTAACCAACTCCTCAACAAAATAAAAAGAGGAAGGGCTAGAAAAGAACAAGGATCACCTAATTTATGGAGAACAAAGAATGCAAAAATAGGAACTCAAGTGCAGGTCCTGGGGCAAAATGATGGAACCAGGAGGGAACATTAAGCAGAGAACCTTGACAACTCCCATTTTCCATGAGAGCTTGTGGGCAGCTGGATACTCTGGAAGCTCTGTGAAGGGTACGCGGAATGGCCAGTAAGTTAGCAAGGCAGCCCTGCCTCCAATACATAGAATGCTAGCGCCATCTGGTGTGGGCTTCTAACACCAGCCAATTGCCATCTGAATCCATGCACCCAATTTCCTGCTCACTGTGCTGTTTGTAACTCAAGTTATGTCACTGGAGTTATTCCTGACACACACCCCAGTGTAAGCAGGAGAGAAACAGATCCTAGGTCTTCTTGCCTCACTCACTCACAAGCTGATCTCAGTTCTGTCATCTAGGCTCTATTTTTCTGCCAGTAGTGTTCATTATCATCCTGTATCCTGTGTCTTTAGAGCGGTAAACATGGTGTTCTGTGTATGAAGCTGGTTCTAAGGACAAACCTGAAATATATGAGACAACCCACAACACTACCTATTGCAATCATTGAAAATCATCCCATTTTCCTGTGGATAAAAGGTTGAGTGGAACTTTGCCACTGCCATGTCTGCCTAAAGCCCCAGGGCAGCAGAAGTCCTGCTATGCTATGGCTACGTCAGTGCTGGGAAAGGCACATGGGCATGTTTGCAGGCTTTGAAGAGCTGACTACCATTTCTCAGCATGTCCAAGCCAGGAGGTCTAATGCAGGCCACTCATCTGACAGGTGCTTTACCCAACGTACTAAGGAGGGCAATTTTATTGTTTACTCTGAGAGTTGTTGCCTTCTTTCATGATTTTATTGAAGCTCACAATGGTTTCCTAAAGCCCCAGCTCCTGGAGTCATGTGAATATGTGAGAATCACAGCTTTCACTAAAAATAAAATAAAATAGAAGGAAGCTTCTGTCCCTTGAGTTGCAGAGAGAAGTTTGAGAATGAGACCCAAGGGCACCCCAAAGGCTCAGAAGCCAGAAGATAAAGAGAGCCCAGAATGTATTATTTTTTAGAAGCTCATAATTTTTAGGAGCCTGGCTTATAATTTCTGAATCCTTGGAAATACCAACTTTGCTTTGCCCACTCTTGAACTGGGGAAAAAGCAGAGCTGGCAAACTGTTCCCATGCTGTCGAGCACAGTTCAGCATTGGCTGGCCGGTGCCAGAATAGACTAATGTGCAATTTCCAAAGGCATAACTGTGGCTAACTGTTCAGGCTCCAACTCCCATTGACCCTCAGTAGGAGTTGGGTGCCTAAATTCCCTTTCTGCCTTTGGGAAATCTCCCCCAGGTTACCTAATGGGGCTCTCCATCTCTAGCTGCTGCTCTTTAGAGACTCATTCACCAGCGGCCCCTTGGGGGGTCACATGGAGTGAAGCTACACTTGATTACAGCAGCTCTGGAGTTAATGGAGTGCTGCTCCTTCCCTCACAGCTCTGAAACCCCACCTTTTCCATAAAATAAACCTGGGTCTCACTAGAACTTTACACTCTCTGCTTCACCTGCCTTCCCTTGTAATGTATGGCCTGCTCTAGCTCCCACTGACGTTAATAGCAAAACTCCCCTTGACGTCACTAGAAGGCAGTCCAGGCCTACATCTCCTATGCTTATTCTGTGAAGCAGTTGACTCTTGTTTTTGTCCTCCCTTGGGTAGGGCCTTGGTTTGCTGATGTCCTTGCCAGCCTACAAAATATCCCCTTCTCCCCTTCATTGACTCCCTTCATCACTTGCAAACATCGGTGAGGGTACCTCAAAGTTAGGGGCACTGGCAGGGACTGGGTTTTGTGTGTGTTCCAGGGCTGTAACACCTGAAGGAGAGACTGCAAGATGTGGTCAAGCTGTAGGGCTTCAGATGGTGAAAATAATACGAGAAAATCACATCGCTTGGTACTTTAGCCCCATATATGGCTCCTTGAGGCATTAAAAGCACCCAGAATAAAACTAAACCCAAACGAACAATGAGAATTGGGTTTGCATCATTTTCCCGAAGTATTCTTGTATCTGGGCTCCTGCTGGAAATGAATGCTCAGTTGTTTCCTGTGGGATTCAGCTGACAGTCTCTCTTTCCTCCTAACTTAGGTCCTACTTCAGTTAGGCAATTAAGTGCATGCTTAAAGTTAAACACTTGAATTGAAGTCGAGGGTTTAAGCATATGTTTAAAGATAAGCATCTGCTTTGCTCAGGGCCTCAGATTCTTCAGACTTTTTTCTCATCTTTATGTTGCTCCCTTCCCAAACCAGCTATCATCTGCTTGTTGTATGGTAATCCATATATCAGCAAGTGTTCCCGACTCAGGTCTAACAAGTGTTTTGTATACAGAGGAAGGATTATCCAATGGTTAGAGCATTAGCTGAGGATTTGAGAGACCTGGTGTCATGTCTATTTTCTGCCATGTACTTCCTGTGTGACCTTAAGCAAATCACTTACCCTCTCTGTACTTCAGTGACCCCCCTTAAAATATGAATACTAGCACTTCCCTGCCTCCCGGGGTGTTGTGAAGATAAATACATTGCTCAGATACTAAGGCAATGGGGACTATATAAGTACCTGAGATATTTGTGTACAGTACGAAGGTGGCTTGTCTTGTTTCAGATAGTTCCCTTGTGTTGGTGGGATTCCTCCTCGAGTGGCTGTGGCCTGTACTTTTAAGTGTGAATGTTTCATGTGTAATAATCTATCTGGAAAAACTAAACTCTGGCCCCAGAATTCAGCTGAGGGGGAGCTGGGTACTTCTGAATACTTCCTATGGCTGTGACTGTGCTGCCCAGAGACGCACATGATAAGAAATGTGTGACGGGTATATATTTGTACATAATGCATTAAGTCCAGATTCAGAACACAGTACAGGTCTCATGACCATGCACGTATCTCTGCATTCTCTTAATAAAGCTGCATAAAACTTACACTACACAGCCAGTGAGCCAGAGGTGTCAAGAAAATATTGGTCTAAAGCATCACTAAAATGTGATTGCTTTCTGTTAATCTGACACATTTTTAAAGCTAGGGCTGTTTGGTTAAGATCACTGTACTGGTGTTGTTGAAGCAGCAGTTCCATGATGTGACCAGTGGTGGGGGCAATGGGACAACTGAAAAAAAGGCATCTCTGCTGTAATGCATTCAACAAATCCCTCCAAAAAGTGGTTAGAGTATGCAGCATCTATAAATGTGCACATCAGATGCTCAGCACGTAAACAGTGAAAGAAAAAGCATCATCCTCTCAGACCTGGCCATAGTGATCCTTGCTTTTGTAATTTCTGGGTGTTTATTTTATCTAACAGTGAAGCCACAACCCCTTAAAAAATTGTGCTGGTACAAAATGCAACAGTTTGTCTGCTTTCTCCATGTATTTTAAATCTGAGTGAACTTGATGCTTATGAAAGTGAGTCCTGGTAGCTAGGGCCAGAAATAGCAGGGACAGGTTGTATGTAAGCTTCTCTCCTAGCATTCTACCAATGTACTCCATCTTGATCTGTAATACTTCCTGCTGTCCCAGGCTAGGACCTGTACCCACTTCTGCTCAGGACAGTGTATTCATCTTGTCCTCCCTTTGGGGCTATAGTTAACTGTCATTTCACAGCCAAAAGCACCCCAGGATCAGTGACTGACTAGGATCCACTTCACTGGATTTCTTTCTGTGGAGATTCAACCAGTCTCATGGGCTGATAGTGGAGTGCGAATCATTGATGGGCGAGGCGATTTTGCCCTGGGCAGAGGTACAGAGAATGTCCAGCAAGGAATGTTGAGGTTCCTTTGCAAAGCTTCTGTGATCCACTTCATAGGTCTTGGAAGGCCTTGAAATCATTGGAATAGGATGGGGGTGGGAGGATACAAGGTCACAGCTTGTTAGGAGATGCCCTTGTTATCCCTTGGCCATGTGTAGTGCTATGCATTTATTCCCCGATGCTATTACTACTCAAAGTCCTGAACAAGTTGAAACACGAGAAATTGGTAGCCATCCTCACAGCATGGCTGTGGCCAAGGCAGGCTTGGATCCCAGAGCTGGTTAACCTGTCCCTGCAACTGACTCAGTCTGACAGTAGATCTCCTCACCCAGGTGTTGGGATCCATCGCCCACCCCAACCGCTTGTCATCTCACCTCAAGGTCTGGCTACTAGTTGGCTCTCTGGCCCAGAACTAGACTGATCTGCAGAGGTCCAGCTCAATAGTAGGAAACCCACTAAGAGGAAAAACAGCCTAGAGAAGTAGAAATGTTGTCAGGTTTGGTGCGACCACTGATCTGTGTCTCCTCTCGGACATTCTTCCCCTGCTGGTGCTTGCGCCTCTCGAAGGTGCTCCTACAGAACAGGACCCAGGGTCAGTGGTTGCTACTCTTCATGCGCGCTCTTATTTGAGCCCTTTAGAGGACACACAAGTTTCTATAAGCCTACTGTGGCGGGGCATATGGAAGAGGTTGTCCTTGCCAGGATTGCCGGGTGTATTTCCTGCTGGGAGTTTCTTCCTCTCAGGATCCGTTTCAAGGGAGGGAGGCTGGAATGGGAAAGTGGAGGAGCCTTGTATGGATACCTCAGCATCAGATGAAAAGACGGTTACTCACCTTTGTAACTGTTGTTCTTCGAGATGTGTTGCTCATATCCGTTCCAATTAGGTGTGTGCGCACCACGTGCCCGATCGTTGGAAGATTTTTTACCCTAGCAACACTTGGTGGGTTGGCTGGGTCACCCCCTGGAGTGGCGCTGTTATGGCACTGGATATATACTCCTGTTGACCCAATGGCCCTTCAGTTCCTTCTTACCGCCTGTGATGGTCGTTGGAAATGTGGAGCACGGCTTAGCTGATCTCCACTTCCCTAGCTTTCCTTGTAGTTTCTCTACAGCTAGTTGTTGATAGTTCAATAGTTTAGGGCTCTCGCCTTTTACATCGAAAGAACAAAGCCCTTTCGAAAGGCTCCCCAACTCTTCCTAGCGGTGGCAGACCGGATTCTCTGATAACCAGCCCCGTTGTGGCTTCCTCCCCGACCCTTGGACAACTCTAGGCACTCTGGAAAATCTTAGCCATTTTAAAAAAAGGGACGTATTTAGAGATGATTTATGAAGCTTCTAGCTTGGGTATTTTCTTGGTGTTGCCATTTGCTATGGAATTCACAACTGGCATAGAGGCTTCCTCTGCGTCTGTAGCAGACGAGCTCTCCTGGCTCCTAGAGAGTGGGTGGCTTTTGGAGAAGCATCCTGGCCTCTAAGCCACTCCCCATCAGCTGTGTTTACAGGAATGGCTTTCAGCCCCCTGCGGATCAGACATTCTTCCTGCTTCTGAGGTGCAGTAAGCCAGGGCTCTGGCAGGCAAAGGTCAGCATGTTTTATTATGCATCAGCACAGTTGCTTAGGAAATGTAAGTGAAGCCCATTGCCCTAGTATCAGGCCTCAGACAAACATCTCACTGTAACGCTCCTTTTGAAACAGCAGTGGAGATGAAAACTCTAGCTGTAGAGACAGTGAAAGGCAAGGCTGGAAGGGAGCTTGAGAAGTTATCCAGCCCATCCCTCTATGCTGAGGCAGGGCCAAGTATGCCTAGAACTACGCTTATGCTTACCTAAGTATACCTAAGCTTAAGCAGTATGCATGTGAAACTAATGCAAAGTTTGTTGGTCTCTGTGCGCCCCCCTTTCCAACAGAGTAATTCCTTTTAAATGGGGAATCGCTTCAATAATCTACTTCCCTGAGCACCTGTGTCTGCCCAGCTAGCCCAAGGCCTAGGTTAGAACCAACCACTGGACAACTTTCTGCTCCAAAAACACTCTCTCACATCAATCCTTTATAAAATATTGCCTAGCGAAAGGATTGGCTCGGTCGTGCACGGTCAAGGGCGGCACTGTCAGTGGAGGGGTTTTGGAATTCCTTCTAACAGACAGGCTAGGGCTGGCCTTGGAAAGTTACAGCCTCATCACATTTATTTCTAATGCTAGCAGGTGTGTGGCTTAGTTACCCCTAGCTGCTGGGAGGGTTTGGCCCTTTCCCCAGTCTCAGCAACTAGGTAAGGAGACAACCTGGGCCAGTGCACAAACCTGTTGAAATTGCCACTGTTACTGAACTTTAGTTAGCTGCTGCCTGTTGGTCTGGTCCAAGAATGCGCTACTCAAACAGCAGGGCTGCGCGGGGAGGGGCAATTTGCCCCAGGTTTTGCAGGGCGCCCAGGCGCGTAGCTGGGGTGGGGGCAGAGGCTGCGGCTTCCCCACTGAGCACATTCCCCCAAAGCAGCACCTTAGTAGGAAGTTGTAGAAAGGGCTGGGATTTTTTTTCCGCCCGTGCTCCCGCCCTCCGCCCCCAAGAGTGCGGCTCTGCTGATTGGCCGCCGGGGCCTGATCGAGGTGCTCCCATTGTGCCTCCAGCATCCAGACCGCCCCTCCCTCTAAGCAGGCACGGGGGGGGGGGGGGCTGCGTGCTGGCAGTGTGTTTAACTTGGGCTCTAGAGGCAGCCAGGGGCTCGAGCTGGCTGGTGGTAAGACGAGTCCCGGGGTCCAGTCAGGGAGCAGGGGGGAGGGTTGGATGGTTTGGGGGGGTGGGGAGAGGGGCTGAGGCAGTCAGGGAGCAAGGGTGGCGGGGGTTAGATGGGAGGAAGTCTGGGCCTCTTTCTTTCCACTAGCAAAACAACCATATAAAAGCAGCCTTCAGTGTGAAGTACTATGAGCCGGCCCGGGCAGTCAGCACTGCACCCAGCCCGCTTGCCTGAGCTGTTGCAGCCTGAGTGCCTTAACGCGCCCCCCCCGAAAGAGCTGGGAAAGTTGCAAGCGGTCTCTGCTGGGCTTGTCATCTGGGTAGTACAATGCAAACCTGCTTGAGGCACCGCACAAGCGAGATGTTATTGAGGAAGTCTGTGCATCTCACAGCTTAAGCGCGTCTAAGCCTGCAGCCATGGCACAAAAGGATTTGGGAGCCGTTACCAATTCTGTGTGGTTAAGAGATTTTTCATTTCCTGGGCCCTGCTACCCAATACCACAGGGGAGAGTGAGTAGCCCTGCTTGTCTTCTGTAATCCCTTCCCTGCTTCTTTCCCTTGCGTTTGCAAATAGTCTTATTAACATGCTTCCTCCGAACGCCCCTCCCCCAGACCTTCCCAGCAGCGCCACAGCCTCTTGGCTTCTTCCTCACCTTCCCCTTGTCTCCTCCTCAGGTTTTTCTCCATGCCCCGTCCCTTGTCTGTACTCCCTCTCCACCCCACGCACTGTATTAAGCACGTCTCTGCCGCTCTTGTTTATGGGCTCGGTGCTGGGATGGCATAGGCAGAGCTGTTGTTGTGTTCTCTGCTAGGTCTGTTTGGCTCAGACGCTAAAATCAAGAGCGCCCTTTGATAGCAGTATCCCTCTGCCTGCTCACAAAGGCTTCTGGCTAAACACTGAATCCAGGTGCTAGGGCAGAAGCAGCTACCCCTCAATGGTTGGAGCTGTGCGTGGTCCCTCCCCCCCACCACTTTGGGGTGGATATTGGAGGGCTTGTCAGTGGGCGGGGAGCGGTTTGATAGGTGTGGGAGTCCTGGCAGGCTGTCTGGGGCAGGGGTGTGGCTAAAGGTCAGGGCAGTCGGGCCAGCTACGAGGTAGGGTCCTAGGAGGGCAGTTAGGGCCAGGGGTCCCAGGAGGTGGCAGTCAAGGGACAAGGAGCAGGGGAGGTGTGTGTTGGGGGTTCTGATGGGGGCAGGAAGTGGGAGGGAGTGGATGTAATTAGTAATTTGATATGTTGGTTGGTGCTTTTTTTTGTGTGTTCCTTCCCCCTGATGTTAGAACTTGGCTACACCACTGCCCCCAAGAATATAGTATTCTATAGTATTACACCTTTTTTTTAATGGAAGGGGCCCCCAAAATTGCTTTGCCCCAGGTCCCCTGAATCCTCTGGGCAACCCTGCCAAACAGTGGTCAAATATGGGTGCTAGCAATGTTTGACTAAGGGAGGGAGTGTGTTTATTGCTGAGAACAGCTGCAGCTTGGCTCTTAGTATTATTCTACTGCCTTCCTATAGCATAGTGAAGAAACTCCAGCCCCCCTGGGTCAGACAAGGCCAGATTAGACCTATGCAAGCAGTAACACTAGTGAAACAAAAGTGTGGTGAGTCTGCTATCAATGAGGACCAGCTTATGGGTAATGTTTGAGCATTAATGATGAGTGAGAACCCCCAGCTGTTTGATTTTCCTGGTGCTGAGTGTTACAACTTGCCGATGAAAACAGCTCACGTGGTTCACAGAACAAGAACAAGGAAACATTTACTGAATTGTAAAGGTGGCATATTTTAAACTGGTAAAAGGAAATACTGTTACCACCTTGCCACAGGCTGTTGTAATTAGCAAAATCTAAAAAATGTTAATGGCTAATGAAGATTAGCTTAGTTACAACAGTTAATATTGACAAATTTGTAAGGGAGTGATATGAAACCTTAGGACTTAGAACCTGTCTTAACTACGAGGGGTTAGGAGACCTGCATGGCAGACACTTTAGCCCACAGCTAGTGCCTGTGGTGCTGTTACTCTGAAGCTTGTGTTGCTGACTAGTGTTTGCTGGGGACAAAAATCGACCATGGCGCTAATCCAGTCTGGCAGAAAGCAGCCATTTTAGGACCCCATCTTTCCAGACCCACGACTTTGTAGGGAATGCAGGCCTTAAAGTGGCAGCACAAAGTTATTTGAAAGGGCTCAGTGGAAGAATTTTACTTTTACCGGCAATTAGCCGCCATTGTGTTGTCATCAATAGCATCAGTGGCTGCAAACAAGAGAAATTCCAAGTAAGAGTGCAAGGAGGCCAAACCTACGAGCAGGTGTTTGGGAATGTGAGACAGCTGGCAGCTGAAGCATGGTCAAATAGTGCCTGTGGCCTGATTTTAATTTGGCGCATTACAAATGCTGAAAGCCAATGCTTTGGCAGTAGTTGCTTTAAAATAAGATGTGATCGTACTGTACACCAGCAGGTGACACCACACTTGCAACAGGGAGCATAGCTAGCTGTTCATTCAAGCTGACTGCACAGGCAAGCATGTCCCCCAATTAAGGAGGCAAGTTATACCCAACAGCCCCCTCACTCCCTTGTATGCCTTTTAAAGGATAAGGCTGCTGTACCTAATGGACTGCTAAAATGGAGCTCAAGGCTGCCCCCCACTTCTTAAACTCAATGAGCAACCCACATCAACTGCAGGTCTTAGAACACTCTGCCTTGTAAGGCACCAAGTATGTTATTAGCACATAAATCAACCATCCTCTCCTGAGCACTGTAATTACTGTGGGCCATAGCTCTCTGTTAAGCAATGGGACTGGCCTGTGCTCCATTTAAGAGGCTCTTGATGGGAGACTTTTGAGCACCCCTGTTATGGGAGATGGAGTAGCAGGGTTATAGGACAGTGAGACAGAGTCTGTCACACTCACAAACCCTTGCTCCATAAAGCATTTTCCATAAAACCTGGGCCATACATTGATCCCAGCTAGGAAAGGGTAGCCAGGTATGGTCCAACATCAGGAGTCCGCTATAGCGCATGGGCCCAGCTTTCAAACCTCCTGAAATCACCACAGGGCCAGGTGCACAGCACCACTGCCTGTGTCACAGAGTATGTCTACACACCATTCCAAGCCTGAGCTCCAGCCCAAGTGGCAACTTCAGAGCTCTGGCTATACAGCTATTTTCAGAGGGCTTGCACAAGCCCTACATCTCTCACCCTGACCTGGGAGGTTTGCACCAAGCTGCTGTGTGGACATAGCAACAGTCAGGGACCATCCAGCTCTGTAGCAGGAGCAAGGGAAGCTGTTTCAATTAAAGAGTGTGCAAGACTACTGAGCCCCTACCCCCTCTCACATCCGCTTAGTTACTCTGAATAACTATGCTTGTGTTTCAGCTTCAGCTGTCACTGCTGTCAGTGGGAAATCAGGCAGCCTATAGTGCTGACCAAAACAGACATAGTTTTTATGCTCATGTTGGTTTACAATCCTGAAAGGGATGAAGGGGAACACAAATGATGAAACTTCAGTTTCAGCAGGATTATTAAGGCAACCTTTGCTTCGGGGGGGGGGGGTGTCTCGGGCACAGGTATTTTTCCTATGTTTCACTATGAACACTCAAGGGGAAATACAAGAACATAAGTAGGCAGGATCACTCCCTTGTGGTTTCATGCACCAGAACGGGTAGCAGCTGTGTAAGGCATCACCTTGCACTAGTGTTTGTGAGATTAACAAACAGTATCACAGCCCCTAGGTGCCCCCCCCCCCCCCCTGATTTAGCACTACCTCACTATGCACCTTCGATAACAAGTGAGGCTTGAAGTGTTTTTAGATTGTGCCCACACTGTCAGACTTTTGCAGAACTGTGTGATCAGCAAAAAGATAGTTCATTCTTATCTTTGCATGAAAACATTAAATAGGCCAGGCACCAGCTCTGTTTTTGCTAATAGGACTTCACAACTCTCAAAGATGCTGTTTAGAGGCAGTACAGGTTTGTATAAAAATCTGAATGACTGAAAATAAATGGACGCTATGGCAGTTCTTCACCAAAAAGGAAGAGTTTTTAAAACAATGTGGCATTTCATGTTTATTAGTGACTGGGAGATGTGATCTGTCAAGAGGTTTTTTTTCCCCCAACTGGCAGCCCTGCACATAATTGGGGAAGCCTAGGTTACCGCTTGCTTATGTACTGCACGGGCAGCAGGCAAAACCGGATCAGCAATTGGGTGGCTGCACAGGCTGGCAAGGACTGCCACTCACTCTAATGCTAACATGGTGAGCCATAGGTAAAAACATAGGCCTTGAACATTATAACACCCGTATGCATTTTTAGCACTCAAAGGGAACAACCATACTGGTTAAAGTTACCTTTACATCGGAATAGCCATTTGTACTGAGTTTTGTTTCTGGAATGGACTCTGGTTCAAAGAAAACATTTTGTGAGGCACAACTATTACATCAAAAACACAGACGCTATTGCAGTGCATTGGCTCCGCTGGTAGAGTAGCTACCACGCCAAACCTGGATCAAAGGATTTGGAACCATTTTCTCTCTGGTGAAAGCACAGAAGTGGTTTCTTTATATAGTGACAGATTTATTGGCGCTGTTTTCCAAGATATTATAACATATCCAGCTTTAAATTATCATGGTTCCTCTTGGCTATTCATAACATGGGTAGAGTTTGCAATACCAGAGGAAGATGGGCTGTAGGGTAATTCCTCTGAGAAGCTGGATCCTATCGCAGTGTGAGACAATTTCCTTGTGGAAAAGGCAACCCCTCCTTTCCGATACACCTTGCCCTTGCTGTCTAGGTCCTACGCTCTGCTTGGAAAAGCCCACTCGTTTGCAATGACCAAGCTACACCTTGAAACAGGAAAAGGTAAACCACAGCACAAGCTGAAGAGGACTCTTTGCCAGTCCCACGGTAGCACTGCAGAATCCCACTGGGAGACACTTAAACCCTTCAGCAGTTTCCACTGTGCATTACACCTGATGCCAAAGACTGCCATTGCTACAAGGAGTCGGATTTTTTTTCCCCAAACAGTTCACATTTATTATTAACAATAAAAAAATCTTTTAAAGACTGTTTCTTATTACCAACAGTGAGGTAATATGTTTACAAAACATTTACAGAATTTGATATGCAATTCATGAATATGGACAAGAGGGCAGGGACGGGACATTGGTAATACAGGGGAGAAAAGCCAACAGAATGGTCAGTGTGTTGGCAGAAAGGAAGAACAGCAATATCAATGAAAAAGAGGAGACCGAGGGTATTAAAATTGATCAAGTCTATTTCAAACTGCATAAGTAAGTCCTATTTGCCATAGTACTTCACTAAGAGGAAACTTTATCTTGTTTTTCTGGTGTATTAGCCCCTCAGCTGTTTGTGCTGTCCTGTGGTTTGAGTTTTTAAAGATGCATTAGACTTTGAGGAAACCCCCAAGTGCCACTAACTAAAAAAAAACCCAAGAGATCTTCAGCCTTGAAAAGTGGCTATAACTCAAAAAGGTCTACAAAGCCAGACACCTCAGGGCAGATGTGGACTGTTGAATGAAGCAGTTTCTTTACAGCTGTCAGCAAAATCGCCATCTGAGAGAGAGAGAAAGAGAGAGAGAAAGAGGGGACCATCTTCAAGGTAGAGCCCTTGAAAAACAGGCACAAATGTGACCACATGAGTTAACGGTATAGTGCCTTCTCTGGCATTAGCTCCTCTGTGTCTGAGAACACTGGCTCCTGTGGATCAAGTATCCAACTACCTCTCTTCAGAGGAAATCTCAGTAAGCAGGATTATAGGTAGTTTATACAAAGGGTAGGAAAACCAGCACAGTCCATATACAGTACATACACTGGGTGTGGACCTGTTTAACATCTGGGCAGTTTTTTGCCCCAGCACTAGTTTGCCAATATTCTTGGCAGCCAGTGTGAGCCCCACCTCTGCCTTTGATTTTAAAGCAAACTTTACCAACTGCAAGTCGAAGGTGCCTGATTGGGTATCAAGTGCATGAGGGTGTGTTTTTCAGCAGAGTTAATCTGATTTATTAATACTGAGCTTTGTTCGTCTTTGTTAGCAACACTGCATGCCGGCATTGGCTTGCAAGTGTTGTGCTTCACATGCTGCACGTCAGTTTGTTTTTTCCACAAACCGGGATGTACAAATGCTGGGCATTTTAAAATGTTTACTCAGAATTTCTCAGGGCTCAGCTTTCTTCCAACAGGGCAGCTTGTTATCTTAAGTAAATCCCTAACATGCAATACTCCAGCAAATGTTTCCCCATGAGCAAAAACAAGGCTATTGCAGCCCTTCTAAGATCCTATCCAGCTTGCTATTAAGGGCTGTAGCAATACAGCAACTTATTCTAGCTGGATGGAGAATTTAGTTTTCTAGCAGGGGAAAGGCTTTCGACCAGTGGTCTAAATAAGCAACTTGTGCTGGGTTCCAAGCTGTAATCTCTTGTACTGCAGTGTAATGCCAGGTGGCACATCAAATATTAATGTTCTGAATGCTGTGTTTTTAGCTCACTTATCAAAAAAGTGTTTACTCAACATTTACATCTTCTGTGTGCCTTGGGAGATTCAGTAGTTAATTGCTTTGAGGTAAAGAACCTGAACTGACATCAGGTGAGTCCCCAAGCACGCAGGACAGCTGGGGACCTATGTAATAGAGTGGAAAAAGATAACCCAGACAAGAACTTCACCACTGGTGATTGCAACAATGAAAGCAGTTTACATTATTTACCACCAATCGAAGCTGGAAAGTTCTGCTTTTTCCTAGTGTACCTGAGGCCAGAATTTGAGGCAGAGCAAGTGCAGGAAAGGTTAACTGCTGTAGCCACACTGCCTCCTGACTGATTTAAGGAGCAAGCCTAATTCTGCTGTGAGGAACATGTTCATCTACACTCCTAGCATAAAGCAAATCCCAGTAAAATGAGTGCTTGTGGAGTGTAGCAGGTAAGTGGAGTGGGTAAAAGGTGACTCCAGAATGAAGTGAGAAATAAACCAAGGACCCAATCTGGACCAGCCTTTGGGTCATGGTGAGGGAGAGCCTGCTCTCCTCCCCACCATCAGTGCTTAAAAAGTAAGTTCAAGGAAAAGGGCTACATTTATTTTTAGCCCCTAAGAGTATGCCTACGCAGGGATAAAAAAACCTCAACTAGCTCAGATCAGTGGACGTGGGCTTGAGTCCCAGAGCTCAGGCTCTAGCCCAGATGTCTACACAGCAATTTTTCAGCCCTGGAGAGAGAGTCTGGACCAGCCGTGGGGTTTTTAATCGACGTAAAGATGTATCCTAAATGGTCAGAGAAATCCTAAAGAGTTGGGACCCCCCCAACAATGTGCTCATGCAAAAGGTATTAGTGTTAATGGCTTGCCCGTAACTCTGCTGTAATGACTTTCCATGTGCACAGGCCAATAGCCAGGAACTGCTTTCCTTCGTCTCTTGAACAGCAGTGCAAGTGAGTGGCAGTGGCAGGAGAGCTTGCAGCAGCTGGACGAAGCCAGGGTATTCCATGATGTGGCGAGAAGGCAAGAGCTTGTGTTTGCTTTCTAAAGCACTATGGAATATATTTTTGGTAGGATTGTTTTTGCTTTTTATCACCTAACGGGCCATTTTTTAAAAAATAATTCTTAATCAACACATCGATTACTCTTTTTCTTCCAAGAAAGCCCTTGTATTTTACAGTTAGGATTCGTGCAAGCATGCTTACAAAAATCTATGGCTGAGATAGGGGCTAGGGTTAAAGTTAAAGAGACTAGCTATCAGAACAGAAACACTACGTTTAAAATTCAAACAGCTACTTTATCTATAAAAGGGTTTTGTTTTTTGCAAATGCCACTTGAATATGCTGTATTGCAGTCAGCTGCCACAGATGAGGATCCAGCCATGTCATCCATTTGCTTTTCATTTGCTGTGGCACTACCTGGAAATCATGGAGCTGGAGTGGGACTGGCTGGAAGAGGTTGTGGCAGCGCTGAGCTGGGAGAATCCACTGTGGCTTGATTCAAGGCTGGTCATAGATCCTCTGCAATAAGACAGAAGTTTTAGGCTTCAGAAGAGGAGATTGAAGTTCTGCTATGCATCTTTGTTTAAGTGCAATTTACTACGCAACTTGACTATACCAGCTAAACCTAAAGAACCTTAGTGTCAGCATGCAGAGGCTCTCGTGTGTAACAAGAAAAAATACTATCTGTGGGCAGCACAATTGGTTATGGAGAAATCTGTTGCACTTGAAAGTGAGACTTAGAAGTAGTCTCAGCTAAGCATAGTACTGGCACATCCTTTAGTTTTAACTTGCATTAACTTTTAAGTAAGAACCCAGCAAGTCTGCTAAATCAAGTAGTGTTTTTGTGATATGGGTTAAATCCACATTAGCAACTAAGATGAGACCAATTCACTTTCTCTTGTGGTCAGTGGCGGCTCCAGGCACCAGCGCTCCAAGCGAGTGCCTGGCATGGCAAGCTGCGGGGGGGGGGGGGGGGGGGGGGGGGGGGCGGGGGGGGCAGCCCGCGTCTCCGCCGACCCTAGCACAGCAGGCGTGCAGACTGCAGCGGCTTGCCTGCGGGAGGTCCGCCGGTCCCACGGCTTCGGCGTACCTGCTGCCAAATCCGCGGGACCAGCAGACCTCCCACAGGCAAGCCGCTGAAGGCTGCCTGACTGCCATGCTTGGGGCGGCAAAAAAGCTAGAGCCGCCCCTGCTTGTGGTGTAAGCTAGTTATTTTTCTGAGCTACCGTCTATTTAGTCTCATCGGGCTTTATTTACAATACGTAGATTCTTTAAGTACAGTACAAGTCCACACAGTGCCCTTTCTATCCAAGGCAACTATAGCAAAGTATTTTGATTTTTTTTTTTTTTTTTTTAGTGGACTTGGCTTCTGGTATTTGTACTATAAAGCAAAAAGTAAGCTGGACACAAAAAGGAATGCTTGACATTGAGACCTTCATGAGACATACCTGAAATCTTCTGATCCTATCACTTCTGTATAGTACATCACTTTGCACTTATGAGAGGAGACCTGTAGAGATGCCAGTACATCATCCACACGAGGCAGACTGGTTGTGGCACAGGCAGGCATGCTGTGAAATTTCCATTGAAGAATATAGAAGCCAGGCCATCTGGTCACATGAGACCCCTGGAAGCAGCAACAATGGAAATAAACTTGTTAATACAAAGTCAAGTATTTGCATGTTGGAATGAAATTCATTGTTCAGACAGCAGGAGACTGCCGGCATGCACTTCAAGTGTTTTCAAATGGTGACATTCCAGCTCCTCTGCCCATTAATGTTACTGGCCAGCCAGACTTTACTGATACAGGGGGCTACCAAAAGTTACATTAGAAAATTACAAACAGACCTTCTCACTTCTCTGCTGCTGGGGTGTTCAAAATAAAACACAAGGAACTTAAAATCAAGACCTCAGTCCTCACAGGGTAAATTACTTGGGACCATCATGATCATGTAGCCTGACCTCCTGCACATCACAGGCCACAGAACCTCACCCACCTTCTTCTGCAATAGGCCCATAGCCTCTGGCTCAGTTTCTGAAGTCCTCAAATCTTGATTTAAAGACTTCAACTTACAGAGATTCTACCATTTACCCTAGTTCAAATCAGCACGTGACCCATGTTGTAGAAGGCGACGAAATCCTCCCCCCTCCAGGCTTTCTTCCAATCTGACCTGTCCTTCCTGACCCCAAATATGGTGATTTGTTAGACACTGAGCAGGTGGGCAAGACCTACAAGCCAGACAACTGGAAAAAAATTTTCTGTAGTGATTCAGAGCCCTCCCCCTTGCCGTCCCTGGCTGCTGGAGATACTTGCTGCCAGCAGTCACAGATGGGCCATATGCCATTGTTGGCAGTCTCATCATACCATCCCCTCCATAACTCACCAAGCTCAGTCTTGAACAAGTTAGGTTTTGCCCCAACTACTCCCCTTGGAAGGCTGTTCCACAACTTCTGTCCTCTGATGGTTAAAACTAAAACTTTTAGATGGCCAGTTTACATTCATTTGTTCTTGTGCCAACATTGACCCTTAACTTAAATAACTCCTATCCCTCTCTGATGTATTTACAGGACAGCAATTGTATCTCCCCTCATCCTTCGTTTGGTTAAGCTAAACAAACTAAACTCCTTAAGTCTCCTCTCAGAAGGTAGATTTTTCCATTCCTTGAATCATCCTAGTAGCCCTTCTCTGAACCTGTTCCAGTTTGAATTCATCCTTCTTAAACATGGGAAACCAGAACTGCATGCAGTATTCCAGACGAGGTCTCACCAGTGCCTTGTATAATGGTACTAACACTTCCCTATCTCTACTAGAAATACCTCGCCTGATGTATCCAAATATTGGCAGCTCAAAGTCATCCTGTGATCAACCAATATGCCCAGGTCTTCTCCTCCTGTCACATCCGGCTTACAGCAAAAAAAAATTTGTTGTTAGTCTCTAAGTGCATGACCCTACACTTTGTATTATTAAATGTCATCCCATTTCTATTACTCCAATTTTCAAAGTTTTCCAAATCATCTTTTATGATATTCTGGTCCTCTGTACTGGCATTATCTCCCACCTTTGTCTCATCTGCAAATTTTATTTTAGTGAGCAGCTGTCTCAAAGCAGTGAAGCTAACCACACCCCTGCAAGTGTCCCCATCTTACATGCAAAACTGAAGCGCAGAAGTAGTTACGGCCAATATTTTCCAAATTTGGACAGCTGAAGTTAGGCAATTTTAATAAGAAGCCTGATTTTCAGAAGAAATCAACATCCATAGCTTCCAGTGAAAAGCAGCTGTGGGTGCACCATACCTCTGAAATTCAGGCCACTTTGCTTAGGTACATAAATATAGCATTAGCAGCCTGAAGTTTGGAAGTTTTGGCTTAAGTGTCACAGCCCAGGGCAGTCAGGAACAGAACCCCTGAGTCTCAATTTCCAGGTCCCATCTCTAATCAGAGAATACCTCAACCCCCCGAATGCAGACACACACTGCTTGGCTAGCTTCATGTCAGAAAGCAACACCATCAAGGCTGCCAGACTATGAATGTGTCTTACTGGCTGCTTTTGGATTGCGTGTATTCCTTCAGTCTTGCTTGTCAGCTTGGCATATGGGATCAGCTACTAGGGATTAAACAATAGCTACCCTTCCCTTCCCTCCCTACAACCTCATCAGAAGGATGCAAACAGACATGCCAGGCAGACGGACAATGAGCCCCGCTGCTGATGGTCTGCATTGCTACACTAAGGTATCTCCTGGAAGAAACATCAAATTTAGAAAGATAAAGCCTTGCTCTGACAGCTGAATTAATGATCTTACCTGCACACTCTCCCCTTCCTTGCAGATAAGTGGGGACTCCACCATACTGTAATCACGCCCTAACTGCCAGACTTTATCTATGAGCTGTACGTTGTTCCCCCCAGGAGATGTAATGCTGTGGGTGCCCAGAGAGTCCTTTTTAGGAGGCTGTGGCACTCGTTTGGAGTGATAGATGTTAAAAACAATGTCGCCTTTGCACACATCAAAATCCCATGTGATCACAGATGAGGCATCCACAATCTGAATGAAAATCTAGGGAGAGGAGAAGAGTTAGATTAGACAATAGCAATATGCTCAGTAAATGCTGAAATTCTTACCAGGAAAGAAAAGCTACTGTAGGTGAGATCTCGATTTGTTTTGATTATTAAGAATGCTCTAGAATAGATACAAATTCACTCATTTATCATATTACCTCCTTTGAGATAGGAACTGTGAGAGCTTTCATGAGCAGATAGAGCCTTTTTCTGTCTTATCTCTTTGTGGCCTTTATTGAAAGCCTTACTATTTTTTTTTCTAAAGGTATATACTCATAAGCAGAGAAAAACAGATATCCATGCTCCTCCTACAGCAACAGGACTTTTGGGGAATGGGCTAAAAGGTACCACCTTCCGTAACAAAAATACTGATACCATCAGAGCTCTCACATTTGCACTTGGTTAGGCAAGTCAAAGTGACTTGCAAAAGCTACAAAATGGGTTTGTTTATGGCTTTCTTGTTTGTTTATGGTGTACAGAAGGCCCCAAAATCATCTCCCCTCCTCCCATCACATTCTGAAAGCCTTCAAAAAAAGAATATGCAGGATAACAAGTGAAATGTCACTGAAAGAGGAAGTGACTTATTCAGACTATTTCCACATTGTTTTGATTAACTAGTATTTAACACAAATGCCTGAACAAACTGCTACCGGGAAAACTCCTCTGTTGAAGATAGAACTACCCATCTCCCTTTTATCAGAGTCTAAGAGATTGCATTCCACATGTCTGGGTCTTCCAAGAAAGATCTCTAGCAAAACAGGAAAAATCAGACTCTTACTCCTGATATTTCTAAGGTTAAGAGAGACTTTAAAACCTTTCTGGCTCATTTATACATATTAAATCCACAAGAGAAGGCACAAATAGCTGTTTTCTATTTGCAGGTCACATATTAAAAATATTAGTTCAGTTAGTGAAACTCATTGTGAAACTCATTGTGAAACTCAGTGCCTGGTTCTTTAAAGGTCTTGAAAGGAAATGGAGTAACTTGTTCAGTTCTGAGTTTTTAAAATCTGTATTAATGAAGGGGGAAAAAGTCATCCCATTCATTAAGTGGATAGAGCCAGCAGCATTTTTATAAGCTAATAATGATGGTTCACAGGCTCTGGTCAGGGAATGCAATAGAGTAGCCAGTCAGCCTACCTCTTCCACAAAAGGGATGAGGAGTCTTAAAAAATACTAACACTTCTTCACAAGCTACCCAGATCCTGATTTTGGGTTGCATTACTCATGGCTTCAAGGAGAGATCAAAAGAAGCTTTTGAATTCCGAGTGTTTAGGGAGACCCAAATATCTGCTCTAAACCGTTCTAATCTGCTTTCATTTTATACGAGCAAAGAAAGACACAGGGTGCTAGCCCAAGATGAAAAGAGGAGGAGTGAGGACTGCAGCTGTACCTCGTGTGGAGCTCCCTTGAAGACACTTGCAGACTGATAGATAGTTTCAGTCCACAGTTTTATGTCTTCATTTTCCAACTCTTCTGCAGTCCGGTACAGAGACTTTGGAACTAGCCCACCCTCGGGAACGTCACACTGGAGATTTAAAACAAAGCCATGAAAGCAACAATATGAATCTTCTCCTCCCCCATGCGTTTCAGAATTTAAACATCCTTGCAAAACCACATTCTCACACTGGCACCCCCAGAAATAACTCCAATTCTGCAAGGCATTCCTGGAGAACACGGAGAGCTGAGTAATATATTAGCGTGACCCAACCTGAACTTGGTCATGCAAACCATCTTACAGTTATCAAAGATATTCTTCAATAAATTCACTACTAAAATTGGTCTATTTTTAATTCTTTGCTCATCTGTAAGGATCATCATATCAGAAACAGGTAAAGACCTTATATATGCAACAGTGTGATATCGAAACCAGCTGTGCAGTTCGTTTATTTATACTCTTAAAGCACTCAGATTTCATCCAGAACTAACCAGAACAAAGAGGAGAATATTGCATTGTTGTCTGCAACAGACAGGAAGCATTCAGCATTTTAAATTTATCAGGTTCATAAATGACTTCCATAATTCTAAATTACATAGAGCAGGCTCCCTTCAGTGAAAGCTACTGCTACTGCAAGTAGCAGCCAGTTGAAAGTAAACACTCTGGTCCAAAATGCCTAGTATGCAAGTACACTGGAATCCATGGTCTTTAAATGGATGACAAAAGCAGCTCAACAGCATTTCCATGAAAAGACAGAGGAGTAAGTTAATAACCATTTACAGGGATTTATAAAGTAAACCTAAAAGGAAATGCTTTTACACAACCGATTTAGTCAAATTCCACGTTATTGTGATGACTTTGATAGAAAAACGTTGGGGGAGAGAGCACCTATTAAACAGCGCAATCCACATAAAGACAAATTCACTGGTGTGATATATCAGATGATATATTAAGAAAATCAAACCACATTTTTAGGAGAGACATTAGAGCTATGAATTTAAGTGATTCCCATAATTAAAAAGGAAAAACACTGTTTTATGAAGTAAGCAAGGACCGAGAACTGTTTGTTCAAGGTTCAATGCCTGGCTAAACTGGTAAGCTGCTGAGTTGCTATGTACGTGCCTCAGTTTCTCCAGCTATAAAATGGGAATAAATGCTTTCCTACCATATAGAATACCACAAGGCTTTAAGGACTATACATTGCTCTAAGATCCCAGGGGAAGTTGTTAAATTGAAAGGGTCTTGCTATTCCAATGGTGATTTGAAGGAGGGACAGGCAAGACAAGGATAGCAGGACTGGATTCACATTTCATAAGGCAAATTATGATTTGGAGAGATCTGGAAGCACGAAATTTGGTCTCATCCTTATGCTCCCCACTTCCCTCATGGAGCTGTGGCTCATCATTCAGTTCTGGTTTTCAAATACAGCCTCCAGAGATCTGAATTGGGGGCAGGGGATTGTGGGGAACAGAGAGGACTACGACAAAATGGTGTTCAGGTACCATAACTGAGGAGTTTAACTCTTTATAGGTGATCTGAAATAATTTTCTTAAAAATATGAAGCTAGAAAACCTAAATCATTAATATGTAGACAAATATTTTAATTTTAAAAGACTTCAAAAACAAATTCAGGCCTCTAGTGGTCGGTTTCTCTAGCAACAGTAGAGAATGTCACATATGATGGAGAAACTACTGGATGTGAGGTTCTCTGGTCTGTGTTACGCAGGAGGTGAGACCTTGTGATAATGGTCCCCTCTGGCCTTAACATATATGGAGCTATGAACCTAAACAGGGTGTGAGGAATACATTCCTGCCCTGGGATAAGTAGTATGTGACAGTGCTACTGGACTGAACTTGAGTCTTGACATGTAATGGGGGAAGAGAGTTTTTAAAATGCATTTATTTATAGGTGCAGGGTATCCTGTTAATGATTAGCAATCAGTTTTACAGAAATATTCTGTTTCTCTTTTGCAAATGCTGCTACTAAAAAGAATCATTCCAACCTCAGAGTCATACAGAAGAACCAGCATGAAAATGCTTTATAGCAGAGCAAGACCACACTTGGCAATCTTTGTTTTGGAGGTTGGGGGCAGAGGGGTGAGGCTTAATGTAAGAAGGAAACAATAAATCAATTGTTACATTAATAGTTTAAAAATTCCTACCATGCACTCCCCACTAAGGAAATCTGGGATAATTTCTTTATCAATGTAATCCAGTAGCCCTCCAGGTCCTTGGTAGTCATTTCCTGCATAAATAAGAAATTTCTTTCTGGTGTTGTCATCAATGAATGGACTAACCTATAAACAAAGAAAAACAGAATTGGTTAGATTCCCAGGTCCTCAAGTAACTTCAAAATAATTATATTATGTTTTATCCTCTGTTATGTAAAGTACATACAGTAAATGAGTGAAGTTATTCATTTGGCTACACAAACACATTTTTCCTTTTAGAAATTTTTGTTCTAATTCCATAAATAAAGCATCTTATAAAAATGGAGTTTCCAGGAGGCAACATTTCCTGTTTATAGCACAGTGAAGATGAGTTTTCAAGAGAGCATGTACATTTAAAGTGCATACCAGTATCCTGAGGTAAGTGCGCAGATACTAGAAGTACAAACGTACCAGTGTCCAGAGGACTGGAAATACTCTGGGTGCTCTCAGGATAAGAAGGCGACCCAATGTTTCAGGATAATTGGCTTCAACCACTTCAATGATTCTTAGTAATGCTTTGACACCAGGTCTCCATAAATGTCGCATATTCAAGCCCTCCAAATCCACCAGACAGGTCCAAGAGCTGTTAATTTTACAGAGTTTTTTAAAGAAACCAATTAGAATCATATTTCATTATTCCATACCACAGAATTTGATGGTCTGAGATGTGAGCACTCCGCTTTGTTTCACAGATCTATAAGTTTTGGTGGTTTTGCAGTTGCCACACTCTTCCTTCATTACACAGCCATAGTACTCCCTCCCACCTCATCTCTACAGTTTGTATTGCCCTAGATGCAGGAAATTGTAAGATCTTTGGAGCAGAAATTTTTTCTTAAGTATAAAGTGCCATGCATACCTATGACACTATGTATAACGATCACTCTGCTTATTCTCTGATATAAGGCAGGCATGTCACCAAAGGATAGACAACCATTTCAATCACCAATTAAAGGTTCCTATTAGCAAACAGAAGACACCATCATAGTGCCTAATAAATCACTGCTTTGGGGGAGCAGGGGAAAGAGTACTGGTTCTGCACTGGACGTTTAATATTCAGCATGCATGTTTCCTACCACAAGTGCATGTTTTAAAAGTGCCACTGCATTTTAAGTCTGCATTTCAGAATTTAGGATTCAATTCAGGAAAACATTCCCCATACAGGACAGCATTAAAACACATGTCAAGTCAGTAGGATTTAAGCATGTGTTTCAGTGCCTTCCTAAATCAGGCCCACACCAAGGGGTATGAATTCAGAACTCATCCTTGTATACTTATAGCTATGTTGTACTGATTCTAGGCCATTGGAATGACTCCCAAAGACGACATATGAATCAAAATGTTTTGTTTTTTAAATAAGTGAGTGTTATGTATTTCATTGCTGCCTCATCTTTGACCTTTACCATGTAAGCACCCTTGGGCAGCACAAGGCCATAGCAGTACACAGGAGACCCAAGTCGTATACTTGGCTTCTCACTCCTCTAGTCAGCTGAGACTGGGAATCCTTTAGAGTGAGAAGATGAGAAATGAGAGTGCCATGCACTGGTAATCCTTTGGAGGTTAAAGGGTGGAATCAATCAACTCTGAAGGGAGTTTAATGCTTTATGACAGAAGTCATTCCAAACCCTGAATTCCTTTTGCGGCTGGTAAGAGATTTAGTGAGCAAATCCTATTCCAAACTGGAGCCTGGAAATAAAGCAACTTTGTAGCCAAACTTGTTGAACATCAACACTGCTCCATACAAAACCAGACCTCATGCTATTTCTGAAAAAGTAACAAAGATTCTCATGTTTCACCTTATAGGCCTGCCAAATACTTTTGTATTCTCTTCACATCGCCTCAGTCCTTCTTCATTTATAGAAAGAACCTACACAAAAGAGAGGGTTCTTTTAGAAAATGTTCTAAAACTGTTGGATTTGTGGAACTGGGGAGAAAATGCAACCTTCATAACCTGAGCCTTACAGCAACCCACACTAACCTCAGACCAGTGTACAAGAACATCTAGTGAAGACATGCAACAGTGGATTTAGGAGTAGCATTGAGTGCAATCACTTTTAGGAGAGCTCTAAGAAGAACATTACAAAACATACAAGCATCTCATTTAGTGCTTGGATACTATGGTGAAGAATTCGGTATAAAATCTTAGGGTCCACCTTTTCCCTCCGGGGCAAATGAATGTCAGAAAGGCATTAAATATATTTTGTGGAGTAGGACACTTCTCTTCAGTTGAGCAGTGCCAACAAATTCTTTTTTCTATGAAGACACTGTGCAGAATTTTCACTCTTGGGTCTCAGATTTTTGGCATAAGACAAAAGCTCCCATAGCTCCTTCCTAAACCCCCCACTTTTCTTCCCTTTGAACCTTTGTTTAATTCCTGAAGGAGCGGGAAGCAAAGGCTCCCTCAGAAAAATTACAATAATTACCAAAAAAGATGGAAAAAAACTTATGTCTTACAGTCAGACAATAAAGCTAAGTACATTGATATAGCACCGTCAGAAACAAAGTGTGCAATCACCAGAAGTAGGGGCTGGCTTGTGATCATGGTAATTACTGCTGCCATTATGCTTCTTTAGAGCTTGCCTGTTCTGTACTATTTTGAAAGCCGGGTACATCAGCAGTGAGAATCCCACAGTGATGCCTTCAAAGAAACTGAATTACAGGCAAGTAATTTTCCTTTAAAAATAAATATTGCATCTAAGACTATGGGCTGGGTTTATTTTATAAATTAAAAATAAATAGGCTACTCATACAATACCTAGGAATGTATTTCTCTCCCTGTGCACATGTAGAAGCTTAAGTTTCAAGCACTATGCAAACTATACAAGCAGCTGTGATAATGTCTCAGCCCAGAACTATAGTAACTGTCATACAACTGACTTTTTGCCATCAGTCCACAGTTTGAAAGAATACTAAAATGAACCATTCAGGGAGGTTCCAGCTTTCAAACTGAGAACACTTTGCTAAAGTGTACAGAAAAATATCTACTATGTGCTGATCGTTCTGGTGTGGCAGGAAACAAGTCATTTCTTAAGCACTTACATATCGAAGTAAGGCTTCTTCCCCAAGAGCTCGCACTAAGCCTTTGGTATCCATCTGTCCCAACCTCAACACATACAGAGGGCGCCCATCTGAAGAGCAAGAGATGGTAAATTAGTTTTAAAACTTGAACAGAAAACACGAAGTCTGTGTCTTTATTGTCAAAAGGTGCGTTTTTACAGTGAGATAGCTAACTCAGTTTTGCTACCCTGCTGTACAATTCTAGTGAAGAGAAGGCAGTGAAGTTTTACTTTAATATAGCCAGTTGAGGTCAAGCCCAGGTTGGGAAGTATAGTTTTGACCTACTAGCTAGATAGAAATAAGAACTATTGGTGAATTGTTTATACTAGGATTTTAAAGTGAAATGGCTAATTTGAATTAGCTACCTCACTACAAAACAACCCTTTTTTTGATAGTGAAGACAAAGCCTAAGTGATTTTGATTAACTAAGACATTTAATTGTACTTGACAAGATGTGGACAAAATCTGCCTCCAGTGTAGCCAAGGGAAGGATAGATTTTTGTCCAATATATCTTTCCTGATATCAGAGATCTCTGGTCAAGTCTGGAGCCTTAAATCATTCTCTCACAATGACACTACTCTGGGTTTCCCCCAACAAGCCTTTGGAAAGATTACTGCATTAGAGTGAACAATACTGCAGAATCAACTCTCTGGATCAATGCTTTATTTGGTAAAATAATGGCAGGTATCATTTTGGAGCCTTTTAACAAACAAACAGCTATCTCCCCCACATGTTATGTGGAGCTGGCACACAATCTCGGCAGTGCTGGTTAAGACTGATGAGGGCAAGTCTGTTTCAGAGACAAATTTCAAATGAGATCCTTACATTCAAGGACTTGCCTCTTGTTTGTTGAGATGACTAAGATGTCCTCCATGATAACAGACTGAACAAGTGCATGGGCTGATATTTTGGGGACCATAAGTGGTATTTTTGGCCCTTCACAGTATTCTAAATGGAATTCTTTATTAGGAATATGTGTTAATCTTCTTTATGGGATGGATTTTTAATTCTGTCCTAATCTACTGCAGTACACAAGCATAAATTGCCATCTCTGGCACTGCAACACACCATGACAGACAGCCTTGTTCCTGAGTGTTTTGATTCCAAAGCTGTCTGTTGTTTAAAGACTCTCCAAGAAAGAAAAGTCCCCCTTAAATCAGATCACACCCAAGTTTCACACATGCCTATTTCTCTGGAACGAACAAGTCAGCATGTCTCAGTAGCATGCACAGAAGCCCATTTTGCCAAAGGAACTTAATCTCAATGCTCAGTATCATTTCCTTCTAACATTTTAAAGAGAGACACATAGACCCGGAGTCACTCAATTGCTGAAGGAAGTCTCCCTTTTAAATAGGTCTATGATTTCTCCCCTTCCAGTGACTGAGACAGCCAACACAGTGTGACACACTTGGGAAGTACATGTTGCAAGAGTAGTTGGGGGGCAGGAGGGGAAAGAGACAATGGGAGAGGGACAAGCTTTGACTATATTGTTCCTTATGAAAGCTTTGACCAACTAGTGAGCTTCCTTTTTTGTAGTTTTATATTTTAATGGAAGCACCTATACATTGGCCCTATGTTAATTATCTTTTCAAAGGGCAGTTGTTTAAGTTTTTGGCAGTTTGATTTAGCTAACCTAGGTTCATCTAAGCACCAGAAGATACATGGCATCTTTATTTATGCAGGCTTTCCTGCAGGACATTATGGAGAGAGAAACTCTGTTGAACCATGCCCTTAAAGTTAATGTTAAATTCATTCTTCAGTTTAGATATTTATCACTTTGCTTAACAGATTCGGAATCAAGACCAAAAAAATAAGCTGAAGAACTAAAAACCCAAGCTGTTCAGTCTGCAGACACAGAAACAGTGTCTGAGTCTAAAAGATTCCACACACTTATGGAGTTACACTGTTCAGTGTTAAAATAAAATTGTCACTTAAAGCAGAGATCTTTTTGGAATGTATTATGCAGGTTTTACAGCACTATACAAGAAGCTGTTAAGTTTTATACAAGAACTACAAAATCCCCTAACTCATGACAATTTATTAACCTACCCCACCCATATGAGGCATGAGGCAAGGCTGTATAACTGGGAGTGTTTTGTTCTTAACACTGCAACTACATTGTATAAGTCACTAGGGTTGTTGTTTAACAATTCTTTGCTTGAGACTCTCTTATCAAAATAAGAACTCACATGCATAGGAGAGTCACACTGATTGTATGCGTGTTTAACAATTTAAGCTCAAGTAAAATGGATAGCTTTCATTCGTTACCATTAATAGATCTATCCTAGAGAGCCTGATTTATAGCTGCTGCTCTCTGACTTGCCCGTGATAAGAGTTATTAAAAATGGCTTGATCTGAAGAGCTCTGTGTAAGCTCAAAAGCCTGTCTCTTTCACCACCAGCAGTTGGCCCAATAAAAGGATTATCTCAGCCTCTCTAATATCTTGGGACCAACACAGCTATAACACTGCAACTAAAGAATCCACTTAGCTGAAGTTTGGAACACACTTTGTGTGTGCAAGAAGGAGGGGAACTGGTAAGGAGAGATTTAAAAGTAACGTATCCCCAGGCTTTAAACTGATTTCAAACTGAGAAACTCTCTGCAGAGTTTACACGTTGGCAAGAGAGCAAAGGGAATTCAAGGATAAGACCAAGAGTTCAAAACACAAGACTGAAGACCCTCTGTCTTACTCAGGAAAGTTGATATACTATAATCTAACAACCTTCAGACTTTTATCTGTTTCCTTCCTAGTTATTGGGGGGACCTTAGATGTATGCAAGAGGGAAATAGGAACCAAAGTCCCTCTCTCAAAAATGTAGGAACACATCCAATTTCCTTCCTAAAATCTGTACAACCCATAGGGTTGATGGACACCCATCCATGCACCCACCTCAGCTTTCCAGTGGTTAAGCCTACCTTCTCTCCCGCATGGCCACTATTAAATGGTAGCCAGCTATTACTAGCAGCCTCCTATACTATTTCATAGGCTTACAGTAGCAGGAAGGGCTAAAGGGAATAGCGCTGGGTAGCAGGTAAAGACAAATCAGAGCACAGAAGGCTAGCAGTCAGATTACTCCCTTTCCAAGATGAACAGCTGGTTGGAAACCCTCCCTCCAGGTACAGGTAGAGTGAGGGAGAGGGATTCTACAACTTTTTAACAAGACCAGTACACAGCAGGGGCAAATTGGGCGGTGTCTTTCAGCAGCTGGGCCAGAATCCTTAAGTTCTGTGGATGTGACTATAACCCATTACACAGAATAAATAAGAAGCCATTTTCCTCTTTATAAACCTGCTGTATTTTGTGTTTGTAACATCACAATTCCTATCACTGAAATGATGATGCCGAATACTGGCTACACCATAAGCAAGTGTCTCTGACAGCAGAAATAAGCTGATTAAAAAATATATGTAAATAAGCATAGCGTTTTAATCCCCAACCACAGGAAAGTAATTAATACTCAGCATTTTTATAGCCCCTTTTACCCAACTAAGAGTGCTGTAAAATATGATTAATAACTCTCACAAGCACTCTCGAGTAGATTTACCAATTTTACAAATGCCTCAGAAAAGCTAAGTGATTTGACCAAAATTACAGTCAGAGCTAGGAACAGGACCCAGGAGTCCTGTCAGTTTGTCTGCTCTCACTTGCAAACCACTAACTTAACTGCACTTAAGTACAATGTAATATGAAGGTACTACCCACACTTTCACACCACACATTTGGCAGGCGTTTAACAAAGTTATTTAATTCTGATTATAAAGTGCCCATCAGTATCTAGTAATATAAAATGTACCTTTGTCATGGTGATGCCAACCTCCTGCATAATAATCTTGAAGTACTTGTGGAGGGTTCCAGGTATCCAGAATATAGTCCACCTGGTGCTGTTTACGCCATGTTAGTGACTGGCAAAGAATCTCTCTGGCTTTGTCAATATTGAAGTCCCGGGCACGCAAGAATCGTAAAATATGTTCATCCTTTGGGATCTATTGAAAAATAAGGACTGATTAAAGTTTGAAATTTTGACATCTAAGACAGCCGATATATATAAACTTGAATGCAAATACACACAGATTGAATTGCACTACTAATTAAAGGAAGACAATTACAAACTTATCAGAACACCACTTTAAAAAAAAAATCCCTGAACAGGGACAGCAAAAGAGAGTAAGGAGAGAAAAGTGCCCCTTTGGTTAGCTCCACGGTTACAGAACTTGACTCTCCCACGGGGTAGATAAGTACACTGTTGCACAGTCACTGGGCCTTCTTCGTTTTTGAACAGATCACATGACTTATTTCTTGTTTCAAACTCTAAGTAGCAAAAAACTTCTGTTCAAGCATTTACTCTAGGCTCCTCCCAAACACTCTGGAATAATGGGCAACCTGCTTTTAAGGTTATAAAAACCCAAGATGATACACTTCCTTAATTCACCCCACGCAAATATCTGTGAGCTTTTAACATGTGAAAATTGGGACATTCTGTATGTGGAACACAATGCTATTGTATAATTTATGGTTAGATCCCTCTTGGTTATAAAACCCTTCTGCAACAGAATATGTTTCCACAGGAAATACAGAAGAGACTGGTTAAATTGTGTTTCATAACTTTTAAAATCTTATAGAATTTCAAGACTGCTCATGCTTTCCCCACCACATCTTAAAATAATTGGATTCAACAATCAGTCAGGGAAGTAGATCTGAGGATTAGACATAGTCACTCCACAATAACTACAGACATAAGAAATGGGGTCATTTTAATAGAAGGTAGACTTGTGAAACTGCTTGGCTGTCAGTCCCCTGGGCTGGATTATTCACATTCTGCTTAATTCAGTCAAGTCCATCTTGTATATTGTGCACTTCTCTGAAACACAGAAAGCTAAAACTGGTGACTAGTTTCTTACTTTGCCCTTATGTGTTTCCTGGAGCCATTGTCGAAGTCGGATGAGGCAGCTTTCCTGCAATGGTGTCAAGTCACCCAGGTACCGCTTGATGTAGTCTGCATCGAGTTTGTCTGAAATGGGATTTACACACTATTACAGCAGTTACTAATTGCTAGGTCAAACAACAACCGATCTTATGTGCAAGTACTTGAAGTGGAAGAACCCGTGTTCTTATTTCCAGTCAACGCTGCTCATATTTGTCAGCCTTAACTACATTCAGTTGAATGAAAATGACAATGTCTGAACTGTTGGGTCTAAGAAGAAAAGAAACTACCACTTTAGCTAATATTTTACAAGTGAGCTGCTTTTCCTCTACCAATTTTAATCCATTTGCAATGGAATGGGGTTGATTTTTGGTGAGCTCTCCACTTCCTTCCCTGGGAATCTTAACTATTGCTCTCCATCAATCCTTAGTGTGATTTTTTTTTTTTAAATGCTGGCCTTTACTCAATCACAGGATCAGCTACCAGCCCAGTTATCCAGGACCCAGACAGATGAATGTTAAATGGGAGGATGGGGGGGGGGGGGCTCCCAGAACTGGTCAGCACCAACATGAATACTAATGAACCAAAAACTAATGTGAGGGTCCTCAGCAGAGAAGGTGTCTACAAGCATTTCAAATAACCTGGCTAAAAATGCAAAGTCAAACAGGCCATACAAGAGATGCCAAATGTACCATCAGGTGTTCCTGCTGTGGGCTCTGATGGGCTGCTGGAGGTGTTGAGCACTTCCTTATTGTTCAGTCCCTCCTTTGTGGCAGTATCTGGTATGTTGATAGCAGGAGAAACTGGCCGTGCTAGGCGAGATGTGCTGTTCTCCAGCTTATACATAATTGGAGGAGTCCAACGAGGAACAAACATTATCCCTTCTTCCTCCATCTGCTTCAGGTAATACTCTATTATTTCCTTCCCCTTTGAAACAAAAATATGTGTTTTAGCCAATAAAATTTCCACTTAGATACAAACAGGACCTGTTTGGAAATGCAACAAAAGGCAGTCAAGCATCCCAAGAGACCCCCAGATTGCTTTCTACACACACTTCACAACACCCTGCTCTAAAAGCCATGTAATTTAGTTTTCTATGGACAACCAGCCTGTTAAGTGGCAGCAGCTACATTTCAGGGTTTAAATCAAACTAGAACCAGGCATCTACGTCATGACTGTATGTTCACCTTTTTAATATTGCTGGTGTACTGTTTCATGGCAATCTTTTCCACTGTGCTTTCAAAGCCAAAGAAAGACTTGATGTCCAGGCTTGCTGACTGTTCAAAACAGGTCCAATCTTCATTGTCAGGGTGAACCTAATGGTGGAGGACAGCAGAGACCACATACTTTGGTTACTCTTTGCATACTGTACATTTTCTCATACAAGTATTTGGATAGTCAAAATTCCATATTTAAGTTTGTTTTGTCCTGTAAATGGAATTTGAACCCTCTGGTCCCTTTGCAAAATGCAGATTGAAAAAGCTAAAGATTAGTCAACAAGAAAAGAAGCAACCTTCATATTGTCTCTACAAAAGCCATCATGGCACATTTTCCCTTTTAACAATAACTAAGAGGAAAAACACTGCGTTCCAAGTCAGAGGCACAAGATCTGTACATCCACAAGATTTGCAATGCTTCCCTCTTGGATTATTTACTACCAACAATACTGCAACACATTAGCGCCACTTACT
This sequence comes from Chelonoidis abingdonii, assembly GCF_003597395.2. Classification (NCBI taxonomy): domain Eukaryota; kingdom Metazoa; phylum Chordata; order Testudines; family Testudinidae; genus Chelonoidis; species Chelonoidis abingdonii. The sequence goes on from NC_133781.1 coordinate 15,520,240, forward strand.
ACCTAGGTCAGGGGTTCTCAAACTGGGGGTCGGGACCCCTCAGGGGGTCGTGAGTTTATTACATGCTGTCATGCAGTTTATTACAAGCTGTCAGCCTCCACCCCAAACCTCGCTTTGCATCCAACATTTATAATAATGTTAAATATATTTAAAACTGTTTTTAATTTATTAAGGGGGCGGTCGCACTCAGAGGCTTGCTATTTGAAAGGGGTAACCAGTACAAAAGTTTGAGAACCACTGACCTAGCTAGATTTGATTATGATCTCTTCTGGATTTAAAAAAAAAAACAAAAAACAAAACCCTTTTCTGTAGTGCAAATGCTATCACCTCTATTCCGGTTATCAGCCTGAATGAGCCAGATTTTACAGACTGTACAGAATGTCTTCCCCCACAGCCTTCTCAAACTTCAAATACGTTCCTGATTTTCTCCTCATCTTATATCATAAGCAGCTGAGTGCACTGGTAACTGGTTTTAGTCCACACTGCCACCCAAGAAAAAAGCAGCAGTCTGGCGCCTCCACATCGGACAGAGAAGTGTGTATGGATTCTCCAGCTTTGGTTCTCAACTCAATGGCATAAAAACAAAGTCAGAACAAGTCTCATTTGAGAGAATTGTGTCATTGGCCCTTTTAGTTTTTTCTCCCATGACATACTGGAATTTACTTGTTGTGACCATTATTTATGTATTGGGTAATATCCCATGTCTGAAACCTATCAAGGTCATTTAGTCTAACCCTGGCTAGAGCAGGATTATTCCAGCACCTAATCCAGTTTAGTGCTTTGTCATGGTATAATTCCCCACCCTGAACCTTAGCGTCCAAAAGATGGGGTACCAGCATGAATTCCTTTAAGCTTAATTACCAGCTTAGAACCTGTAGCACGGCCACCAACTAGGAATTCCAGTGCCTGGTACACTCTGGTCCCCCCAAAACCTTGCCCGGGGACCCCCAAGACCCTCTAGATCTTAACACAAGGAAAGTAAACCCCTTTCCCCCACCGTTGCCTCTCCCAGGCCTCCCTGGGTTACCCTGGAAGATCACTGTGATTCAAACTCCTTGAATCTAAAAACAGAGAGGAAAATTCACCTTCCTCCCTCCCAGAGAGAGGAAATAATCCTAACAGAGAGAAATTCACCTCTTTCCCCCTTCCCTCCTTTCTCCCCACCCAGTCCCCTGGGGTCTCACCAGAATAAAAAAAAAACAAAAACAAAAACAATCAGGTTCTTAAACAAGAAAAGCTTTTAATTAAAGAGAGAAAAACAGTAAAAATTATCTTTGTAAATTTAAGATGGATTAGGTACAGGGTTTTTCAGCTATAGACACTGGGAATACCCTCCCAGCCTAAGTATATAAGTACAAATTAAAATCTTTTCAGCAAAATACAAATTTGAACTCCTTCCAGCCAAATGCACATTTGCAAATAAAGAAAACAAACATAAGCCTAATTCGCCGTATCTACCTAGTACTCACCATTTTGAATTGATAAGAGCCTGTATCGGAGAGATTGGAGAGAAACCTGGTTGCACGTCTGGTCACTCTCAGAACCCAGAGAGAACCACCACCAAAAACTAACAGCACACACAGAAACTTCCCTCCCTCCAGATTTGAAAGTATCCTGTCCCCTGATTGGTTCTCTGGTCAGGTGACAGCCAGGCTCACTGATCTTGTTAACTCTTTACAGGCAAAAGAGATATAAAGTACTTCTGTTCTATTAACTCCTACTATCTGTTTATGACATGCTTAATGTTTCACATCATGGGGCTTCCAACTCTTCCTTTGGAAGCTATTCCACAGTCTAATAGGTTTCATAATGAGTCGGTTATAAAAGTGTGTTCCTTCTCATATTCACAAGGTGAGAAAACTGATGTTAAATGGCTTGAACATCCTAGACAAGCATAAAGCATGCTAACATGAAGCAGAGAAGCATGCAGAAAGAATGTTTACTTATATAGCTAAATCAATAACTGAATTTTTTTTTAAAAAAAGACACAAGGTCTCTGATTTTTAAATTATAATTCTGATTTCACACTTAACCTATCTGTGTTACAAATACAGTACTACCTAAGACTATTATAAAAGAAAGATCAAAGAAAAAGAGCTTCTCTATTTGAGCTGGATTATGTTGTGCATTTTTTCTATAGAATGTTTCTCCTGTTTATATGGAACTTTCACATGGCAAGTGCAGACAGAAAAATTGCAGAGAGACCCAGGGGCAGATGCAGTACTTGAAACTACTTTTAACTAATATTTTGAAATCAACTAGATTTCAACATTTCCAGCATCTCTTTAAACATGTTCTGCAACCAGAAAGCACTCATTTACAGAAAGTGTTGCAATGTAAACGAGTGGCTGCATTTGCTAGTTTAGATTTTACCTCCAAGGTCCATTCCAAGCTTTATTCATACATTACAATTGTGCTTTATTTCATTTGTGTCTCATATCAGAGTAGGGGTATTTTACAACCTATAAAGGAACTGCGAGCATGGCAACAGCTAGCTCTCTGACTTCCTTCTTAAACAAATCTATCATTATGCTACAAGCGCTTTGCACCAAAAAGCGTGTCAGCATCTTATAAACAGAAACAGATATGATAGAAAAATCTAGATTAAAATTACAATCTTGAACACTTAAATTGTAGCGCACTTGACAATACAATTGTAGCACTGGCTAGCACTATGCAGAAAGTGACCAAGTGATGTGCAAGCTTCCCTTCAACAGTTCTGTCAGGGCATCATCAATCATGACATGCCACAACTCTGCTATTACAGACTTTGGCTTCTCACAAGCACAGAGAGAAATGTCTGTCTTTTATAATGTGGGAATATGTCCAATGGACAAAAAACAAATTTGCATCAGGGTTTTTACATGTGTTGATTACTTTTAACACTAACAGCAACACCCATGGCATACTAATAATTCTGATTTTTAGGAGGAGCCAGAAATAATCCAGCTTCTGGTTATGAGTGCTGAATGTCAATGCCAACCAAACCCAATCTGTACAACTGTTAGATTCTCTGTGTTACTCACTGTGTAACAGCAGTGCTCATTAATGATGACTCTGTTAGAAAAGGTTTCATTGTAGGCCTCTATGTGCAAAGTCCGATCTTGTCTGTTCAAGGAGTTCTTCTGGACAAAGTAAACATAATCTACTCCTGCAATCTGAGAAAGATTACCACAGATTTTGTTAAAGGTTTCCATTTTTGTGGGTTGGTATCAAGAAAATTAGGATAAAAGCCATTTTAAAATTGTTTAGTTACCTTTTTCAATAACCGGGGTGCATCTATATCCAGTTTACAGCGCCTTTCTATCACATGGATAGCTCCATCCTCACTCTTGAATTCATTCACAGTGTCACTAGCTACAAACATTGGGATTAGAGGACATGTAGGAAATCTTCTTTCATACGCCTACAAAGATGTATGGAGGAGAAAGAAAGAACAAAAGCTTAATCAAGAGTAATTCTCTGGACTATACAGATTCTGTCCCTCGTGGGCTTTTTCTTTTCTGACACCATTGTATTTACAAATGCCAGCAAGCCATCGTCTTGATCTTATCCATTTGGTAGAAACAGCAGGGGCCTTCCATCTCCACTTTTCTGAAATTACTACTAAGAAACAGATTGTTTTCAAGATAGCAAGTTTCATAGCAAACCAAGTATTAGAGGATTTCATGTATTGTCCTGTTTGAAATACATGGTAAATATTGACCTAATCCAGTGGTTAATTTAAACAGTACACAAGAAACACTCCCACCCCCACCCCCCTTTTTGAGGGAAGTGGGTGACAATGTGCATTGATCATCCTCCCTTTAACAATAACAGGAACATAAAATCTTAGAGAGACCCTTTTATCTCAAGAATACCTGAACACACATGATGTGCTGAAGAATTAAAAAACCCACTGTGTAATTCTTGGCATTTCACTGAGCCATCTGGAGGTTTTCCAATGCATTACCCAGAGGTGAAATAAAAAGGTCTCAAAACCCATTCCTTACACTAACAGCTTTCCCTGAGTGCAAAGACTGCCATATCTCTAATAATTTCAGTGTACCATTTATCAGTTTGTAATTATGTTTAAGAACATAGACATTAATGAAAATATTACCCTAAATCACTTCGGTGCTTTCGGAAATTTTATCCATAATACCTTCCATAATAGCATATAACTATTTACATACCAACAGTCCTGATTTAACTCAGAGATTTTGGTCACGTACTTCTGCTAATCTTATAAATTTGGGCGTATTATTTATCTTGTAAAATTAAGCCCTACAGATTAAGAAGGGTGCCCTTTAAAACAAGGAAACACTTGCACAGATATTTTCTATTTACATTTTTGTTGTTGATATGAAGCTTCTTGGATCACACTCCCTATGCAATATTTAATTGTTTGTAAAAGTATATTTATAGATAGAGATTTGGGAGGGAGGTAGGAAAACTATTTTCAGACTGTTGACTTTCATTTCCTGTTTGCTTTTGGAGTCAAAACTTGGCTGTCTTCAGAACTCTTTCCAAGACCCACCTATTTACCAATGCCCTCTTGCTCTAAAACCAGACACGACAAGGAAACACTAACACAAATAAAGAAAAACTAAAAGATGTTCCTAGGACCACAGAATCCACTATAGACAATTCTTTGCAGGTGCAGACTACCTTGTTTAGCCCTTAGGCACTATTTTAATAGGCTGAACTGCTCCAACACAGGGCTAAGAGGTAAGATGGGCAACAGCTGCAACAAAAAATAATTAATTAAAAAAGGGGAGAGGCAAGGGTTGAAAAGAAATCAGAAAAATTTAAAGAGTGAAAACTGGTAAAATGATTCAAAACACAAACACTTAGGGATTTGCTAAAGATACTTTTTAAAAAGAAATGAGTCGTGCGATAAAGATAGTGTTACCTTTTGGTTTTGATACCATAAAAATTATTTTAAAATACAACATGATTGTTCAGATTCATAAAAACTTTTTGTGATGTATGCACACACTGGTCTTTTTTTACACTATGTCTGTCTACACTCCAGTAGTTAAGCTTTTATTGTGGTGCCCAGGTGGTTTTTTAGTTCATAGACTAGAAATAGTCTAGAGGCTTAAAGAAATGCATATAAACAGAAGTGACAGAACATTAGAGTTATGACTCTAAAACAGCAGGCAGTACAGAAAAGTCACAGTTAAGGGGAAAATAGACCATGGATCCTTTCAACACCATGCCACAGTGGTTCTCAAATCTTGGAACACTTGTGACACTATCAGCACACAGCTGTGGCCCATGTGACAGCCTCAGGGCCATATAGGTAGTACATATATTGTGTGAATGCGGCCCACATAACACAGAGCTACACATGAGACTCACAATGGTAAATAGGTTGAGAACCACTGCCCTGGCATAATAAGTCCTTACCCTTACCTACCTAAGCCTGTTGCACCTTTGTACAGAAGAGCCTATACACTTTACAGTTAGCGGGATCTCACTAAACAATACATCTCAGTGTTCTTTGTAACTGATCATTAGTGTGACTCAATTATAAATGGGATTGAATGCTGCCCTATGCCAGGAAAAGCAAATAGCTTCCAAAAGAAGCAAGTTGATAAACATCTTTTTGTATTGCTCCCTTTACACTTTCACATTTTTGTTTAAGAAATCTATACTGAAAATGATTTCCTTCTTTCTCATCTCTTCAGTTTATTTTACATCTATTATGGCTCACCAATTATTTTTAAAGCACTTTTACTTCCAGGCCATAAAAGATTTTACTATCTCTGTTCATCTTGTTTTCTTCCAGCTACTCCTCTCTGAAGTCCTCTTTTCTGCATCATGTTGATTAATTTCTCACCTCATCCCTCAAGATGCAACTTTTCTTCCCTGTGTGTTCAACACCAGATAATTACAGTATTTTCTGCTTTGATGCTCCAAAGTGTTACTGAATGGCAAGTAAAGAGATTGGCTGATGAGTATTTGTTCTACTTCTACTGAGAATGAAGACTGAACTGACTTTGTTCAATATGGAAAGGAACAAAATAATCAGCTGCCTGGAGTTGGCAAACTGAGTGCTTAGAAGAACAGAACACTCACAGGCTTCAGACAGATTAACAGGAACAAAGGATACTTTCTTTTGTAAGGAATGTACAGACATACTACTGAGGATTGTGCTCAGTCATTTCTGTTTAGGCTTTTCAATCAGGCCATTTTCATTCCTTTAAATTACATACAATAGGTCATGTATTGCAGGAATACATTGGATAACAATACAGCCGTGTCTTAGGAACAAAGTTTTAATTACCAAACGGTACAAAATATTCAATATTATTCTGATTTAAAACCACAAAAGCAAGAGTTAAGGACTTGCATGTCATCTTTAGCTTGTCTCTTCTACACTGAAAGCCAGGCAGAACACCACCGCAGAGACAGAGACCTGCAAATCTTGTATCATCACAGATCAGTCTGAGACAAAAACCAATATAGGGACATTAGCATCTGATTGGGAGATGAACTGCAACCTGGAAAGCATCTAAATGGTATAAAACTACACTGAAAGCCAACCAAAAGGATCATCAAGAGATAGGTCAAGCTTTAAACAGGACACCAAGATTACGGAGCTTGGAAGCCACAAAGAAGGAAGGTACCATCAAAGGAGAAAATAAGTCAGAAGAGTTGTGTGATTAAATTAAAATCTTTTTATTAAAAATCTATTAGGTATAGTTTTTCCAATGTTTCATGGTGCTTTGAGACAGGTTTGTGTGCATATGCACACGCGTGCGTGTACACCCCTCACCCCCTTCATTATACTGCCTTTGATTTTTCTACCTGACTGGTATAACTTAACTATGCTATCTAATGCTGCATTTATTCTGATAAAGAACACACTTTTCTAATTAAATTTTAAGTTAGTTGTTGCACATTTTCTTGTCAGAATTTCACTCTACTGCATACTATATTTATCAGCAATTAGTCAGTTCCTTAAACTCAGTGTTTGCAGTAATAACATTGGGCCCATTAGAGAAGGTCTGTTGCAAGAACTAAACACTATTACTCAAGGATTAAATTTAGTCCACTGGAAGGGTTTGTCATATGAATGGTGGATCAGAATGATAAAGTTACTTATTTGTTACATACTCAATTGTCTTTATGTTCTGTATTCATACGAAATATTCTCACTGAGAGATCCCTCAAGACTTTGTAATCAATATGGGGACCAACACTAAAAGCTTTCTGGCTAAAAGACACAAACATACACCTACACCGCCTTCAAAAAAAGTTTATGGCTGGGATTTTGTTGCTCACTAATTCTGTACTTTACAATCTTCTTCTAGCCTCTGGAGAATATTTGTGTATTCTGACATATTAAGAGCTGGCATTGTGTTGTTGAAACAAACAATATGGTGAAGCAGCTTAAGCTTGAAATGTAATAGGCCTGTTATATAACCATTTAAACTTTCCTAAAGCATGTTAATGACAGGATACAAAATTGTGTGAAAGAATAATTTAGACTAAAACACTACAGTATTAAGCCTCCTCTTCCCCAAATGCTTCCCTTACTGATTCACTCTTAGAGTATGGTCAAAGGGACTACACGTACTTTACTTCCATCTTCGCTAGTATTTCAACTCTACTTAAAAATATACAAATGTTTCCTAAGCAAGACTAGTTTTAAACACATACCAGTAGTTTTCCAAATCCAGGGGAATGATTAAAAGTAAGAAATCTGAGGGCATCAGTGGCAAGTGATAAACTGGGAGACATTATCTTTTAAAAATACAAATTCTAACAAAACATCTCAAAATCTGTGGCTCCAACTCAAGAGGACCAGTGATGTGGTGCTTTTTTTGTTTTGAAAAGCTCTAAACCAGACCTGATATTAAATGAATGCTCTAAAAACTCGAGAGGCTGTGTCATTTGCTGAGTCCAAAGTGAAAATGGCCCAGCCACCAGAACACACAAATTAAATATGCTCCCAAGTTATACTGTTCTCATATCATTTTCCCAATCCCCTATCCTACAATCCATTTTATACAAACCCTTTCATCGGGGGGGTGTTCAAGTTTTTATATGCTTACAGGAAGTCTGTGACCAAGTCTGAGAATGTTCTTACACTGTGCTCATCACCATGGTACCTGAATGCTCTGAACTCTGCTGTAATATCTGTATGGAAGTGAAACTGGGAAATTGACTGTTTTCTTAGAAATAAAACACAACATATTCTATGTTCACTCTGAACCAAAAGGAACTTTTTTGGGCTCAGAAGGGGAGAGTGGCCTAAACTGCCAACTTAAGATGCACTTGCAACATATGACCACACCTGTGAGTGCACATACAAAACCATTCATCATGTCATGTCTTCTCACTCTCTGTGTCCATGCAATCTGTGAAGCATCTGAAGTGTTAGCATCTTCCCGGGACCTTGAGGGTTCACAACCCAGCAGGGCACTATGGTAGCCTGACAGATTGCATTCTATCAGCCTGATCCTGCTTGCTCCCGTCTTTCTCCTTTCCACCCCTCAAATGCTAACCATAAGGCTAACAGACGAAGCTGAGAAAAATATTACTGTCCTGTGGCGGACAGGACATTTCAGGCTCTCAGCATCCACGTCATCAGTAAATACCTAAAGAAACACGCTCTCTTTTTTCAGATTAACCTGCACAAAACAGCAAATTCCTTATCTTCCTTCACATGTTCGTACTCACTTATTCTTTTCTCTAGTGGTGACAAAATAGCAATATTTGAAACCAGCAGCCACACTTATGACACCATGCTTCTTCACATATTAAAATACTGAAAGACTATATAATTTCTGTATTAATAACCAGCTCTTTGTTGGGAGGATGCTTTTCTATTTAGTTTATGACCTTTTGGAAGGAGGTTAAACTGAAAAGCTAAAAAACCAAAATAACCCCCACACTTACACCGGTATAAACTAAGATGTGAATTTAAACCAATATAGTTATACCAGTGTAAACTATACCAGTGTAATCTGCTGTGTGGAAACTTTTCCTGGTATAACTTCCCCACACAGAAAAGCCCTTTATCGCTCCTGCCCCATACCTTGCCAAAAAGGAAAAAATAACCCCATGCTTATTTTAAATTCAGTGTTGCTTTACCTGTTGGGTTTGTACTGCTGATATGGAGTTAAAGTTCTGCTGAATTTGGCAAAGTTTCCCATAGATTTCCAAAGGCCTTAATTATATCTGATAAAGTAACCCTATGAACATTCAACCAGAATAGACAATACTTATTTGCTGTAAAAGCAGGATATCTGGCTCTGTAACAAGGTAAGTAATTTGCTGCTTGAATTGCAGCCATCTTAGAGACTCATTAGGGGAGCACTCTGTCCCTGAGAGCTGAAAAATGTAACCACGTCTGGAAGCAGTGAAAGCATCCCCTAGTAACAATAAGGAATAGCCTAGTGTACATGTTACAACAGGTTCAATGCTTTCTACAGATCATGCGAATAATATTACATTAATAGCTTTAACTTGGTCGGGAGTGATGATATTCTTACAAACTTATCACCCAGTTTCCATAGTGTTTCCTCACTACCGCTGTGTACAAAGTAGGGGGCAGAAAGGGATACTGGAGGGGGGGGGGGAGGGAAGGCAGTGGGAGAGCAGGAGGGAATGCCAAACAGGTTGCAGATTCACCCTCCCACCCCACCCCACACACCATAAAGCTCTCTAAATCCAGTTTAATATTAACTTTTGGATTATCATTCCATTTAATATTTTCATATACACCTCTACCCCGATATAACAGTCCTCAGGAGACCAAAAAAAAACAACACCTCACCATGTTATAGGTGAGACCGTGTTATATCGAACTTGCTTTGCCTCCCCCACCCCATGCCTTGTTCCCTGACCACCCCCTCCAGAGACTCCCATCTCTAATCTCCCCCAGGACCCCACCTCCTACCAATTCCCTGTCCCCTGACTGCTCCGACCCCATCCACCACCACTCCGCCCCCTTACAGGCACTCACTGGCAGCGGTGGGAAGCGGAGCAGGCTGGCCCCAGTCCGCTGCACTCCGCCAGCTCCCAGCCACAGCGCTGCGCTTCCCGCAGTCAGTGAGTGCAGGGAGGTTGGGGAAAAGGATGCCCTCCCACACTCACCTGTGGCAGGAAGCGGAGGAACACGGCCCCGGCCGTGTCGCTGGGGCGCAGCTGGGGAAAGGTCCTGCCCTCACCTGCCTGGCAGGAAGTGGAGCGCCATGGCTGGGAGCTGGCAGAGTGGAGTTGGCTGGGGCTGGCTTGCTCCGCTTCCCGCCGCCAGTGAGTGTGGGGAGGTTGGGGAAAGGACACCTCCAAGCTGCTCCCAGCTCCCTGCTAATCCCCCAGGCCACTCTGCGACTGCGGGGTCCCCAAAAGTGCCCTTCCACAGCTCCTGCCCCCCAGACCCTGGGGGCGGGGGAAGCCCCTGACTGCCCTCAAGACCCTCTGCCCCTTATCGAACCCCTCGGCCCCAGCCTGGCCCGGCACCCTTAACATGCTGCTCAGAGCAGCATGTCAGAGCTTTACCACGTTGTATGCGAACCCACATTATATCGGGTCACGTTATATTGCAGTAGGGGTGTACATGCAAACAAACAGCAAAGCAATATTGTAGGACATCTAAACAAACAGGAAAATCAAAATAACCTTTTAGAATAGAAACTGTACCTTCATTGGTACACTGAACAAACTCAGCTTACCTTATTAAAGAAGGCATCAATAAAAACTCTTTTGGTATTTTATTTATAGATATTTCAATGGCAATCATTGAACTAACTGAACATTGTGATATCTGGATACATCTCAGAATACCACATATCCATTTAATTCCTTCCAAGCCTTCCATCAATGTGAAAGGATTGGTTTAAATGTTGAGTTCCAGAATTCATGGCAATAAATAGCTGGCTCATCTGTGCAGCCAACTAATGGCATAATACCAATCACCTCTTTAAAATAGAGCCTGCGAGGACAGTACCACTACTGACACAGGATTATAATTGGGATACAATTCCTTTAGGTTCCAGTTAAAGTTCTGCTTACATAATGTATTTTGACAGGTTTCAGAGTAGCAGCTGTGTTAATCTGTATCTGCAAAAAAAACAGGAGTACTTGTGGCATCTGAGAGACTAACAAATTTATTTGAGCATAAGCTTTCGTAGGCTACAGCCCACTTCATCGGATGTATTTTACCATTCTTCAGTTCACACAATAACTGCAGGTTTCACTTGCACTTAACATTGCTGTGAAGCACTCTTTTTCTATAAGAAAGATTATTGAATTCATTTAGAGTACTGGCATTTCTGTTCCTTTCTCTGGTTCAGAATTATAGCAGTTTCCAGGGTTACAGAGCAGATTACATTTTGTTCTAAATATGTCACAAAAACAGATCAAATGCAGAGAGTTAGGCATTTTAAATAACAGCTCTACTCATAGTTATACAACCTAATTCTTTTAAGCTAGCTTTCAACCCTTAAGGTGTAATGCAGTCGAATACCATATTTTATTATGTAACCACAAAGTACCATCTGGAATATGAAAATACACCTCTACCTTGATATAACGCGACCCAACAGAACACGAATTCGGATATAATGTGGTAAAGCAGTGCTCGGGGGGGGGGGGGGCACACTCCGGTGGATCAAAGCAAGTTTGATATAACAAAGTAAGATTTTTTGGCTCCCGAGGACAGCGTTATATCGAGGTAGAGGTGTACATAAAAATAAGATGGTCAAAAAAAGTAAAAATCAAGATTAAGCTGATATAGCAGTGTCTACACTTCTCTGTGCCCTTTATTGTTTTTTTAAAGCATCCTAAGAACACAATCTCTACACCAGATTAGACCACGTGTCCAACAAATGAAGTATGTAACCTCCAGGAGTGGAAAATTCTAGATGAAGTCTAAAAACTCCATATTGTATTTAACAGTTGTGCAATATTGTGCGGGGGAAGAAAGGGGGAAAGAGTATCACCTCATCACAAAAAAAAAAAAAAAAAAAAAAGAGAGAGAACCAGTACAACAGGTTCACTCTCTCAGAAGTGACAAGCTCTCTTAAGCTTTAGCATAACGATGAAACTATAATTTCTTTTGTAAATTTAATTAAAATTATTTACATTCCTATGGGATTTCCATCCACCTCCACTGAAATTAAGCACCCTTGTCACTCACCATCATGAAGGCAACAGGAAACCTATATAAACTTTCAATGAAATGGTTTTTCATGAGTTCAACAGAAATGTTTCCAAAACAAGACTTTTAAAAAGACACTACTATACATTAATAAAGTCCTAGCCTGAATGCTGAGGAGTCAGATAGTGGTGAAGTTATAGGAAACTATTTTTAAAAGTTTGAGAGATACTCACATGTTCAGATTTTAGGTCATATTTTGGAGAGAAGGGAAGTGAAATGGCATCTTATATCTCTAATAACTTTATAGGCTTTGGACCGTATACTACTTTGATCCACAAGCAGAACCCCCCCTCTGAAAGCAGCAGGGGTTCCCCCAATCCAGACACACAGCATATGACCATGTGATAAGAGCCATGATATTAAGCCAAAATATTATGCCTCAAATATGGTGTCTTACAAGAGAAAAACGCCACTTCTATTTATGCCCCCACTTCAAAAGTTTAGTTTAAATGTGCGTGAGGTGAGTTTGAGCCAATCCAGGTGTCAACAGTTTAGTTGCCACTCTTGGCAGACAAGCCAAGGACTGAAAGGGTATCAAATGAAGTATTATCTCAACAAACTACATTTATGGAGCACCTTTCAACTTTCTACCCAAGAAAATTGACTGGCATAGCTATAGCTGAATTATACACCAGCATAACTATAGCAGTGTAAATTCCCACATGTGGATATGATTCCAGAATAAAAACTACTTTTATTTCAAAATAGAGTGTCCAGATGGGGAAGTTATGCCAATATAGTTATAGTGGTATAATTATTCTGATGTAGTATGCTGCTCAATTTCCCTATATTTAAAAAAGCCCTTAAACACATAGCGGTCACTTTATTTACTGTTGAAGATGCAACTATCTTTGTGGTGAAAAAAACAGCAGCTTTTTGACAGTTTATAGCAACAATATATAATAGTCTTAGATGGGAAGCGAATACCACCTTATCCAATTTTACATTAGGGTGAATACAAGTAGGCAAAAAACAATTACATGATATGGAATTTGACCAGAATATCAGGGTTAGCATCCCATCTCTAATAGAGAGAAAAGGGATCTTTAACAATAACAGGCATGTCTCAATATTACTTCAGTTGAAAGACAGTGGTTTCTCCAAAACAGATGAGACATTTGTGGTTAAGTAAATCTGAACAGCTGCTGCCTATATAATACCCCTCTACCTCGATATATAACGTTGTCCTCGGGAGACAAAAAAAAAAATAAAAAAAAAATCTTACCACGTTATAGGTGAAACCGCGTTATACTGAACTTGCTTTAATCCACCGGAGTGTGCGGCCCCACCCCCCTGCAGCACCGCTTTACCACGTTATATCCGAATTCACGTTATATCGGGTCATATTATATCAGGGTAGCGGTGTACTTGCTTGGTGGATAGGAGTCTTCAGCCTCCAAGTCCATGAATGTTCCATCTTTACTGAATATTGACTTTCAGACCAAAAAAAGGCAGTCAGTCACTGTAGGGATCTTAGGAACACACCTGAATGCTTCAAACATACTCAAAGTGCAAATATGGAAATGTGGTTCAAACAATGTCTGTACAATACTATCCACCAGACAGAAGACTTGACCTGCCACCTTCACAAACTGTTAGATCCACATAAATTGCAATATTGTGACCCCTGTGTTGTACTTAGGTACTCAGTTCTTGTGTTCCTGGGTTCAGAGTACATCAAGCATGTGTGCATATGCGCTGGGGACAGGAGTCAGACTGAGCTGGTATAACATAACACCTCTCAAATTGCTCTCTTGTTCATCAGAGTCTCAGCTTTCATTTAAGAGAAAGAAACGTCTCTAGCTGTTACATTTGTAAAACAAAAAAAAAAAAAAAGTGAGCTGACTGTAAGGGCATGGCTACACTTGCAGATGTAGAGCACTTTGAATTAAACCAGCCTTCGGACAGCGCAGCAGGGAAAGCGCTGCAGTCTGTTCACACTGACATCTGCAAGCGCACAGGCATGGCCACATTCACAGCACTTGCAGCGACTCATTATGGTCAGCTATCCCACAGAGCACCTCTTCCCATTCTGGCGCTGTGGCTTGTGGGAAGAGGGCAGAAGGTGCGGGGCATTCTGGGTCCCGTCCCAACGCCCCGTGATGTATCGGTTTGCATTCCAGCAATCCCTGTGCTTCCGTCTACATTTGGCAGCATCTTTCAACTTTTTTTGTGCTGCTCATTCTGTTTTCCCTTTCGGTCTGTGGGAATGGAGCCCGAACTGCTGAGGAATATGCTGACAAGTCTCGCTAGCACATCACATTTGGCAGTCGAGTTACTCCTTACAATCCAAACTGACAGTGAGGATTCCGACAATGATATCAACTCGAGTAAAGCATACGACACCAGATTGCTTGTGGCATTCACGGACATGCTCACCACTGTGGAACGCTGCTTTTGGGCTTGGGAAACAAGCACTGAGTGGTGGGATCACATCATCATGCAAGTCTGGGATGACGAGCAGTGGCTGTGGAACTTTTGGATGAGAAAAGCCACTTTCATTGGGACTGTGTGATGAGCTCGCCCCCATCCTGTGGCACAAGGACAAGAGATCGAGAGGTGCCCTGACGGTGGAGAAGCAGGTGGCTATTGCAATCTGGAAGCTGGCAACTCCAGACAGCTACCGGTTGGTCGCTAACCAGTTTGGAGTGGGAAAGTCGACCACTGGAATCATGTTGATGAAAATTTGCAGGGCCATTAATCACATCCTGCTCAGAAGAAGGGTAACATGCACGACATTGTGGCGAGCTTTGCACAAATGGGTTTCCTTAACTACGGAGGGGCAATAGATGGGATGCATATTCCAATTCTGGCACCAGTCCACCTAGCTTCCCAGTATGTTAATCGGAAGGGGTATTTCTCTATGGTTCTCCAGGCACTTGTGGATCACCGTGGTTGTTTCATTGACATTAACACAGGCTGGCCTGGAAAAATGCATGATGCGCACATCTTTTGGAACACTGGCCTCTTCAGGAAGCTGCAAACCGGGACTTTTTTCCCAGACCAGAGGATCACTGTAGAGGAAGTCGAAATGCCCATTGTGATCCTTGGAGACCCCGCTTACCTGTTAATGCCATGGCTCATGAAATCCTATACAGGGAGCCTTGACAGCAGCAAGGAGTGGTTCAACAACAGGCTGAGCCAGTGCAGAATGACTGGAGTGTGCTTTTAGCCATTTAAAGGGCCGTTGGCTTTCTCTGCACAGGAAGCTAGACCTGGCTGATGACAGCATCCCCGCAGTTATATCTGCATGCTGTACCCTTCATAACATTTGTGAAGGGAAAGGTGAACAATTCACCCAGGCATGGGCCTTGGAGGTTCAGCACCTGGTGGCTGAATTTGAACGGTCAGAGAGCAGGGCTATTAGAGGGGACCAGCACGGGGCTGCAAGGATTAGGGATGCCTTGAGGGAGCAATTTGAGCAACTGAGACTAAAAGCCACCAGTAATGTCTGGTGCCCTGCACTGGAGTGAAGTGCAGTGGTTCCAATGTTAGTAGGAATCTGTGTTTGCTACGCTGACTTGCAGTGCCTGTTGCTTTTCTGGGCAAAGATAGCTTTTACTTTTTGCAACAATAAAGAATGTTTTCAAAGCCAAAAAACCCACTTACTGGAAAAAAAAATTCATTTATTGAAAAGAAACAACTGCTTGGGAAACAGAAAGGGCAAGGGGTTGGGTTGGGGAACGGTACAATCACAGATTTGCGTATGTCCTGTTATCATACTCAGCCTTCCTGTCTGGAGTGCTGTGCAATGACTGATGCACTTCAGGATGGCTATACTGCATGGTGATGGGGGTTGAGTGCAGTGGGTAAGCGTCATACTTTTCAAGGCTGGGTGGCGAAGCTACAGGTGTTGGAGGCAGTTGGTGGTGATAAGAACCCGGATGTTGGGGAAAGTGGGCTAGAGGAGACATGGGGGCACAAGGGAAAAAGTTTTGGGACAAGGGCTGGGGGCGGGCACACTAGCGCTTCACCTGCATGGCTATGAGCACCTGGATCGAGTCCACTCCATGATGCTTATCAGCTGATCCATGCTTTGCTGTCAGAGCCTCATGCTTTTGTGTCTGCAATCCACATTCTGATGGCAGACCCTCCTTTCACTCCCCCTCCACTCCTGCGCTTTTAGATTCTCGTTAAATGACTGCTGCATTACTTCATGCAGTATGTCTTCCTTGCTTCTAAGTGGCCTCTTCCTGAGTCTTTCCAGTCTCTCGGCTGGTGATAACACGGACAGCTGAGATCTCAAGGTTGCATCTGTAAAGCCAAAATGCAACACTTAACAGAGGCAGCATTGTTCACACCAGACAGAGCAATGATTGCACCGGACTTAAGGAGGGCAAGCACAGTTTACACAACAGCATAATTTGCCTGTCCCGAAGAGAGTGCACATAACCCATGGCAGCCCCAAAATGGTGAGTAAGCACAGGGTCAAGGGGGACTGATTGTTTCATGGATGTACTGTCCTCTGGGTTTCTGTGCCTTGGAGAGAGCCAACAGCTGCAGGGGGCCCCTATATTGAACACTGTCCCCACATTTTCCACAAGAGTTTGTCTTGGAAGATAGTCCACTGCTGAGGGTGACCTGGAAAGCAAGGGAAGGTCTTCTACTACAATGCGGCTTCCGCCCTGGCCCATACACAGCTTGCCTGTGTGCAGCAATGGTCCCTCTACCCTTCACGGCTCAGTGGCGTGGACATGTTAGCCTGACTGGAACAAAGACCACGGTGGCTTTCCCAAGAAACCTGTGCAAGCGCATTGCCCAAGTTCTGGCTGAGACTTTTGAAGAGATCACTGAGGCCAATTATCGCAATGTGAGAGAGCACATCAATGCCCTATTCTGCATCTAGGCATGCATGCAGCCCTAACCGTCCTCGCCAAAAGAGCCCGCACCAAATAACTTCCTTCCCAAAATAAAAGCCGCTTACCGGGAACTTCCTCTGGTGTTTATCCTTCCCCAAGCACCAACCGCCACGACTGGCTACCTTGCTCCTGGCTTGAGAGCAGCTCTTGGGTGCATGCATCTAGGGATTCAGGGGTGTTTTCCTCTGCCTCAGCACCCTTGCTCCTGCTTTTCTCCTCCTCCTGCCTTGTTGAACTGGGCTCTGAAGTGTCCATGGTGGTACTTGGAGTGGAGGTGGGGTTGCCCCCAAGTATTGTGTCCAGCTCTTTGTAGAAACAGCAGGTCGTGGGGGAAGCACCAGAGCGGCAGTTTGCCTCACGGGCTTTGAGGTAGGCATCCCACAGCTCCTTCACTTTAACCCTACACTGCAGTGAGTCCTGGTCATGGCCTCTTTCCATCATGTCCCTTGATATCTGCCCGAAGGTATTGTAATTCTTATGCCTGGAATGCAGCTGGGACTGGACAGCTTTCTCCCCCTAAGCACTGATGAGGTCCAGCACCTCGCCATTACTCCATACTGGGGATTGCCTGGCACGTGGAGGCATGGCCACCTGGAAAGATTCGCTGAGAGCACTCCACGCCTGGCTGAGCAAACAGGAAGGGGATTTTCAAAGTTCCCAGAGAATTTAAAGGGCGGGTCTGACGGTTGGTCACCTGAGGGCAGGGCAGTAGAGTTCAAACTGATGACCAGAGTGGCTAGAACAGGCATTGTGGGACACTTCTGGAGGCCAATCAGAGCACATTAACAGACCAGGGCATCCACATTGGCACTGTAGTACTCCAACAGGGGCGCATCAAACGTTATTCCACTTGCCAAGGTGGAGTACCAGGAATGCTCTAGCTATGGTGCAGTGGCGGCTCCAGGCACCAGCGTTCCAAGTGTGTGCCTGGAGCAGCAAGCTGCAGGGGGCGCCCTGCTGGTCCCTGCAACAGCGGTAGTCAGACAGCCTTCAGCAGCTTGCCTGCGGGAGGCCCGCCAGTCCCACGGATTCGGTGGCGGGTACACTGAAGCCGTGAGACTGGTGGACCTGCTGCAGGCAAGCTGCCAAAGGCTGCCGCGTGCTTGGGGCAGCAAAAAAGCTAGAGTTGCCCCTGCCGTGGAGTCAGAGTTCTCTACGTGCCTTGCCAGTGTGGACGTGTTGTGAGTTAGAGGGCAGTGGGCTCCTTTAATACGCTCTAACTCGCAAGCGTGGCTATGCCCTAAGTGATGCAAACAGGTCTACTAAGAGAGCCTGCAGAGAGCTGGAGCAGTATCTTTGGGAGTCTTGAAAAGCTGCGTTCATTTCAGTGAAGTGTTAACGCAGATGCCTTAGCAACAATAATTTAAATGCCAACCTCATTAGCAATTTTATTCCTCATGTATGAAAAAGAGGGAGGATCACAGATTTGTAGTTTATTGTGAGTGACATCTCATTTTGGTGCCACAATATTCAGGAGAGTGACACTGTTCTTCATCCTCCTCCCCAAAATCAAGAAGCCTGAGGAACCTGTGTGAGCCCATGGGCATAATCAAGTTCCATCAAGCAGGAGCCAAGTGGAGCTCAGTGAGTACATACAGTTATATTTTGAACATCTACATAATTTTTTCAGAGTGGCATCTCATTCTGAAGACTCATATAGGCAGAGCGTAATTTGTAGGCACAAGTTTGGTGAGTATACCATCCTTTCTTCCCCACAAATTCAGCCTCCAGTTGGAGATTAAATGTAGGGGTACTGAGAGATAACTGCCACAGGATGTTGTGTTAGATGTGCAATAAGTTAACAATTCTTCCTTCAGGGCTGGTAGGGAAAGCCTAATATCTCACCAAATGGGATTGGTTAGAATGGAAGGAATGGCCCCATATGCTAATTAGAAACTAAACTGGAAAAATCTGACAAAGAAGGGCACTCTTCAAAATAGAGGCCTCAGAGATGGTCTTTGCAGCTACAGTGCAACTATTATTCCACAGAGGCATAATTCATGTCCATGGTTTTACCAATATTAGACAGATATGGTTTTGTTCATTTATCTTTTGTGTTTAAAAGAGCCTGAATCTGGACTGTAGTGAATTAGAGGACAAGCTCTACTAGTTCCTTGGGGCAGGAAACTTGACTTCTGACCTTAAGGGTGGAGGATGTAATTGCTTTAGCACAAAGTTAAAAAAGAAGTTTCAAAGTCTAATCCCCAAAAAGATGTTGCAAGACAGCTGGCGTAGGACAGTAAAGGTATCGGAAGGTTTGGAGAGTGGGACACTTCGGGGTGACATAACTACGAAAAATAAATTTGAGCAGTTCTGGGGCCCTTTCAAGTTATCTGTAGTTTTGTAAGTAATGCATAAATTTTTATGCAATATAGCAATGTGTACCCTCCCCACTGTGATTTTAAACTGTAACTGTTGAATTAAAGGCTTGAAATCCATTAAGTTATTTTACTTGTCTATTTTTTTTAGTTTAAACAAAAATAATGTTGTGCATCGAATTTCTTAGCAAGATTAATGTCAGCACACTGTGGCACTGCCATCATAAAATAATAATTTGTTTACAAGGTTAGTTTTGATATTTATCTCATTCTTTTCATTAAATTGAGCTATGAGCAACATGAGTTGAGTGTTCTGTGACTTGAATCTCTATAGTCATGAAAGATTATCTTACAACTCAGCCATTATCCTACTGAGTGTCTGTTGGGGATGTATTTTTGGAAGAATCAAATACTCTGATGATCTACTGCTGCTAACTTAAGATTTTAAGTCCTTCTAAATTTGGATTTTTTAGCAAATCTGTTTGATCTGCTATGATCAGAGGCACACTTTTGGAAAGGAAGATTCTTAAAATACTTTATCTGTCCCATGTCTATTTTAAAATATATTAACTTTTGTATTACTTACTGGGACCGTACGTTAAAAGTTTAATCATTTGTTAATTTGCTTTTGTCTACTTATTAAGACAGCTACAGAGTAGGTCTCAGTTGTTCCTTTTTAGGTAAATATTAAAACCATTTAACATGGTTTGGCTCAGAGAGGTTAAGAGACTTACATTAGGCATCAGAATCAGTGGCAGAGTTGAAAACAGATCTCCTGCTCCATCTACAGTCCCTTCCCCCAGAAGAGGGCCAATGAGAGAAGAGTACAAAGTAGTAAAATGAACTGCACTCACCTTAGGTCTGAATTTAGCCCAGAGGCACATAGGCTTCTGGGTGCTATTGTCATACAAATAATTTTACATTATAAATAGTATAGTCAACCCACAGAATATATTGCCAAAGGAGATATTCAAGACAAACAGTATACTAGATTTTAAAGAGGACTAGCAAACTGACCATTAGCCCCTTTGACTGCTGCCAGAAGCTCCAGGTAGAATGCTGCTTCTTCAGCTGAATATACAAGTTAAATCCTGCTAGCCCGCTGGTTTCAATGGAATGTCAAGAGAATGCAGCACAACAGATATTGGAGGGCCAGCAAAGAAGTTAACATGCAGCTATGTAAGCTAAGATAGTGTCACAAAGGGATTCAAATCTCATGTTGCAGCAGAATGCCCATGAGAATCTAGGAAGGAATCCTAACCCATCCTTCTCCAAATATGTATTGCACTACACAAATGACTAGGCATATTATGGGATATTTATCAGGTTCCAGCTGCTGCCAAAGGCATGCCAGTAGAGTAATGATCTGATCGTGTGTAGCAACTATTATGTCCCCAAAATCTGTCACCTTCCCCATGTACAAACAGGAAATATGCCTAGCACAAAGCTTAATTGATTCAAAAGTGAAACTGTCAACATTCCTTCAACCCTTGTTGTTGTTTTTTTAAAAAAGTGAATAAAACCATAAAGATTACATAAATAAAGTTTTTTCCACACCATGCCCACCCACACTGTGGAAGTACAGATAGAGAAAGATGGGACCAATTTAGTCACACTGCAAGAACAAACAAGTTCAAAAGAAACAGTTCACATTAAATTCTGTTCCACAAGCCAATGAATTACACAGTAAAAACAGATTTCGTAAGTTAAAAAGTAATACAATTTATAAAATGGTTGACAAAATGTCCTCTGAGAAGGATACTGGCTACTGTATTCCTGAACTGGACCCAGCGCTGATGGCATTCACATTTTCCACTGAATGAAGAAAAATAAAGCACTTGGAAAAGAAAGTGCTCACGTCAGGAAACTAATCATTCCACTCCTATTGTGGCCCAAACAAATGTAAACACTGCACTGCCGTTCCCACAGTTCTGAAAGATCTGAGGCGCCATTAACACACAAGCACTTTTTTTTTATCTTACAGAATTAACAATTATTTTTACTATAACAGGAATATGATATTACAGCAGCAGCAGCAGGCAGTTCTGCAAATTACAAGCCACAGTCAAACCGAGAGGCCACTATGTTAAGGCAGGTTAGCAACTTATGTTTTCAAGCTGTTACATAACTTGATCATACGTTCTGAGACAAAACAAAACATCCCTGGGTTAAGATGGAGTTAATTACTGCTATATATTCTAAAAACTTAAGAGTAACATACACATTACAGGGATGTTGTAATCAACCAAAACCCAGGCATTAGAATGCCAAGAAATTCCAAGTTAAGGCTGCTTAAAAGAAATTTGAATCTGTTAAGGTACTGAAATGCACATTTAAGGCACCAAAACAGTCTTAATTCTAATCCAGAGTGACATCGTCCACTAACAATGCAATTATGATTAAGGTATCTTTAGTGTCTGCAGAACTGAATTTTAAAGATAGTTTTCTTATTCTCCCTCCTTCCCTCCACTTGTCACTACAGGACAGAGTTAGGGTTGTTTAGGTGTCAAAATCTCTGTAATGTTTTACACTCTTAAGTTAAGAAAATATATACTCTCAAAACTTAAACTCCAATTTATGGAAGCTTTTGCCTTGAATTCTCCTGAATTTTCTAGAATTGAAAATTCGTACATGAATACTAAACAAGAAACCCAACGAGAATGCTACCATGGGATATTTCTACTAATCTGAAGCTATGTGGTAACAACCTTAAAATTAAAAAACTTTAAGAGCAGATTCACTTTTGCATCAAAGTAGCACAGAGCACCCAGAACATACCAACCAAGCTGGGTTTACAGCTGCTTTGCCTCACTAAAAATACAAGCAGCCACATGTATTGATGAATCTGGTCCTTAATTTGCATTTGATTTACAGCATTTTGTTCAACATCTTTAACAATGATCTGGATGACGGGATTAATTGCACCCTCAGCAAGTTTGCAGATGACATAAAACTGGGGAGAGCCAGATATGCTGGAGGGTAGGGATAGGGTCCTGAGTGACCTAGACAAATTGGAGGATTGGGCAAAAAGAAATCTGATGAGGTTCAGTAAGGACAAGTGCAGAGTTCTGCACTTAGGAAGGAAGAATCCCATGCACTGCAACAAGCTGGGGACTGACTGGCTAAGCAGCATTTCTGCAGAAAAGGACCTGAGGATTACAGTGGATGAAATGGATATGAGTCAGCAGTGTGCCCTCGTTGCCAAGAAGGCCAACAGCATATTGGGCTGTATTAATAGGAGCACTGCCAGCAGATCAAGTGAAGGGATTATTCCCCTCTATTCGACACTGGTGAGGCCACACCTGGAATATTGCATCCAGTTTTGGTCCCCCCACTACAGACGGGATGTGGACAAATTGGAGAGAGGCAATGAAAATGATTAGGGGGCTGGGGCACATGACTTACAAGGAGAGGCTGAGGGAACGGGTTTAGAGAAGAGTGAGGATAGATTTGATAGCAACCTTCAACTACCTGAAGGGGGGTTCCCAAAGAGGATGGAGCTCAGCTGTTCTCAGTGGTGGCAGATGACAGAACAAGAAGCAATGATCTCAAGTTGCAGTGCGGGAGGTCTAGGTTGGATATTAGGAAACACTTTCACTAGGAGGGTGAAGCAGCACTGGAATGGTTAACCTAGGGAGGTGGTGGAATCTCCATCCTTAGAGGTTTTTAAGGCCCAGCTTGACAAAGCTTTGGCTGGGATGATTTAGTTGGTGTTGGTCTTGCTTTAAGCAGGGGATTGGACTAGATGACCTCCTGAGGTCTCTTCCAACCCTAATATTCTATGATTACAGTGTGGAGGACGGTGTGGAGATCAGTGTTTTGTGAAAACAGGGATGGAGGGAGCCCAGTCTCAGTCTCAATGTCTCTGCACTCCAAGGGCTCCCTTAAAGTCTTGCTTATGTTCCCCGTTGTGCTACCTCAGTGTGCAGTAGAGCAAAGGCAATGTTAAGAACTTCAAACATTGGTGGCCCCAAACTAGTTTGGGGCCACTGAATTAGGTAAGTTCATGGAGGACGTGTCAATCAATGGCTACAGCCAAGATGGTCAGAGACACATTCCCATCCTCTGAGAGTCACTAAACATCCAAATGCTAGAAGTGAGACTTGACAACAGGGGATGGCTTACTTGAAACTGACCATATCTGTTCATTCCCTCTGAAGCATCTGGCACTGGCCACTGTTAGAGACAGGATACTGGGCTACATAGACCATGGTTCTGACTCATTATGGCTGTTCTTATGTTCTTAGAAGAAACTAATACATAAATTTATTTGTAAATTCTCAGAAAATTCATTCTATATTCAAGACATCAATGCTGTAAATTTGGGAAGAATCGGCTTTATTTTTCCCCACACATAAAGCAGATGTGGAATTCCAGCTTTAAGGACAAAACAGAACTCAGCACTAACTATGGAGCTGCAACCAGCGCTTCCTTAATACAGTATTCAGAAAGTAAAGCTGAATTTGGATTTTGGGCCCTTCATTAAAAGTTCTTAGAGTTCCCTTCCAGCACCATAATTTCTCATTCCTCTTTCCCCTTTTCCATTACACTCTCTTCCCTTCTCCATAATCTTATATGAAGCTGGGAAGAAATGTCAAATTGTCTTCTAAGAATCCCGAAGAGCTTTATTAACATTCATTTCTTAAGCCCCGAAACACCCTTATCAGAAAGTATTTATATACATTTTACTGATAAGTAGGAAGTTAAGTAACTTTTGAGACAAACTTTGGGCAATTGAGTGGTATAGCTAGGAATAGAATCCAGTCTCTCCTCCCACTTAAAACATAGATAACATTATCTCAATTTCTTAAGACGCCTATACAGCTAAATAAATTCTAGTAATTTTCTTTTTTTTAATTTTAAACTATGTCGAATAGAGGGCTGAAATACTTCTCCCCATTCCATACACCAAATCTCAGCTCAACTATTCTGTCCTCTACAGGCTCCCATCTCCAACCGATATCAATGAAGTTTCTATGGAAATGGGAAGAGCAGAATTATCAGAGTGCCATGCAGAACAGACAAGATAAATATCACCTTTAGGTTGTATCCTACTATTTCTAAGCAATCACAAACAAGAATTTGCCAATATAGCTTTAGATAGATGCTCATGGATCTCCCTACACAAACTCCAACTGTGCACTCAGCATATTTAACAAGACATCCCAACCTTTTCCCATGAAACTTGAATGCACGTAACACTTCTAAACTGCCATCCTCAGATTAAACAACAATTGCCAAACTGCCCAGTTTATACTTTTCTAGACCACAATTACCAGATACCCTTTCGCAGGTGGAGGTCTGGAGTGCTGGGTAGGTAATCCATTGTCAAAAGCAAATCATTAAGTTTTCCCCATGAGCTTAATTCTGAATTTTTGAGCTTCTAGACACCTGCCATTTGGCTGATCAATGGATCCTGCAACCACACTTCTGACATGTTCATAATCTAAACACCTTCAGAGGACAAATATTTAGAGAGTATTTTCAGATTAAAGCAATAGCATTGAGTTTCAATGCATTTTTTCTCTTTTGCTGGTACTTCCTCCAAGTTTGGCAGGATGTTTTAGGTTTCAAAGTGCGAAAGGCTTTTTTCAAAAATACGAAAAAAACAAACCCACTCAGAATTGGGTAGAAGCAGCTGATGAACAAAGAAACTGCAGCTGTCAGCTACAATACAGTCATGTGTTTCCCCACAAAAACTGAACGCTATGGAAATAATCATGCCACGAACATGCAAACTGCAGGAAGTTAATTTTTCCCTGTGCTTAACTTAATTCATATTTTTGTAATTGCTGTTCATTCTAAACAAGTTACTAAAAAAATGCTAGTAAATTTGTTTTTAGAATGTATTTTGTCCTTTGTGAAGCAAGATACCATTAACAATGACACAAAACAACATAAGCTAAACTGGAAAAAGGCATTTTTACTCTAGAATGGGATTGTCCACTTGGAGTTATAACAGTATAATTCTACTAGCAAATTTCCCTGTGTAGTCAAGCCCATATTTTTAAATAAAAAATTACAAGAGATGGGGGTTGGGATTAAAAATAATTGGAAAAAAAATCACAAGATTATAAACTGTTTTGAATAAAAGATAAGATACATACTAAGATTCTCCTCATTGTACAAAGTTCCTGCACAGCAAGAAAAATATAATTTACTGGGGGGGAGAGGGGAAGGACTTACATTCCATTAATTTCCAATTTCATAAATGTGTTTTTTTTAAAAAAACCAAAGGACCCATATTGTATGGATTTTAAACCGACTGTTACAAATTACACCCAAGGTTACTATGACAGACTGAATAAGAGAGAAATAACCCATTCTCCAAATTCCATCTACTCTGTGCACTTGAAGTAACTTTATGTATGGCCATTTTCACAGTTTCCCTTTCATTATCAGTTAACCAGTGTCCATTGTTTCAATGGATCTTCCACACAGCAACAGGGAAAAGGAACATTAAAAAAAATTAGGAAGGCAACAAAAATTGGCACAGGATTTTGGAGCAGGTGTAGTATCCAAAGTTACTTTTCTTTATAAAATGAGTTTAAAGTAATTAGATTTCAAGTTGACTGATATTCCTTTATAATGAAAGGGATGATTTACTGACAAATCAGAAACAATTAAGAAAACTCAATACAATTCCAGATCTAGGGATTATATTTTAGTTTACCAGTCTAAAAGACTAGACAGAGTAGATATGGAGAACTTTAACAGTGAAGCGTATTTATGCTTCATGAAATTCTATCCTCTTTTGTAATTCACTCATTTTAAACTCAGAACTTTAGGGGTCAAAAGTCTTCACAGATCTGTTAAAAATAAATTAAGAAAAGCAGGCAAGTCATCTTGTCAGAAAATTCAAATGCACACATATTTACTAAAATGTTGCAAATGAACGTTGCTCCATTACTTTGTTTAGTTTCACGTGCAATGAGTTTTAAGGTACTTTGACTACTGCACTAAAATGGAGGAATTACAAAAATTTATTTATTTTTTGCTACAGCTACAATTTTTCATCAGTTAGAAAGGATTTCATCTTTAAAGAAGCACAAAATGAACTTTGATTTCTGTTTTAAGAGAAACTAAAAAATATTTTAACAGTTAATGGGAACAGTAATTTAATTCTTTAAGCTGAGTGACTGTGGAAGTAGTTTATGGACAGATTTTTCTGAAGTGGTCAGCATTGAGCACTGTCCAATGTTCTCAGTGGGAACTGATGGATACCAAGCACTTATGAAAATCTGTCCAGTCCATCTAGATGCCTAAATAGAAGCACAGTTTTTTGAAAGTCCATCTCCACTTGAAGGTGCTTAGCACTTTTGAAAAATCTAGCCCCTAATCCTCAATCCAGTTTTCTTTAAATCACAAATTCTTAAAAAATATATACTTACAACCAATATGAACACAGTATTGTATAGGTCTGATGCACACTATGTGCAGCCACCAAATTAAGACATAAATTTCATTTCTAAAATAAAATTTGTAACTGTGGATGGAACATATTTATAGACAGTGTAAGTGCAACACACTTTCATAATATTTCTAAATACTCAACATCTTTGGTGCTGAAACCTCTAATATGGATTTCATTAAAACATGGTATACACCTCCTTACCCACAAACTCATCTCTTGGAAGACTTGTTGGATATCAAAATGCAACCCTAAGAGCACCCCAATGCCTGAGGGCAAGAGGGTCCCCAGTATCTAGCAGTGACCCTCAGTTGGCTTGACCAGCTTAGAGTACCACCCTAACTCACTGTTGTCATATTTTTCAGCTCAAGTGGTCATTTCTTAACCTCGTGTGCCAAGAGTAGTATGATATATGAGGGACCCATCATTCTAATGTTGGCATTTTGAAGACTAAGCCGTGTGCGCAACAATGTGCATAACTTACATAAGAAAGTTTAACTCTTGAACTTAAAGAGCTCTACAAATACAATACCTTTTAGAACTGGCCAGCCATGCTGACAGAACAACTGTGGAGGGAAAAACTACTTTGAACAAAAGACTCATTTTTAAAGTTAGGTTTTAGTCTTTGAAGCATATTTTTATGTTTGTTTGTAACCATTTCTATCCCAATTCCTTCTATTCAATATCTTGTTTTTCCACACAACCATCTCAGTGTAGTGTTTCAAACTGAAAAGTAAAATCCTCAAAGCATCAGGCTGGTGTTGTGTACACGTCTTTAAAGGACGAGTGAACTTGACAAGGTTTTGTGAGTGCTACAGTGAGGGGCTAAGCACTGCAGAGGAGACAGTTCTGAATAGGCAGGCAGCTGGTCTTACCCTGCAAGGAGTAACCAGGCTGATGCAAACCAGGGTGAGGTCAGTGTGCTGTAAGTGGGCTGTTGGTGTGTCAGGGCTCTGAGCCAAAGCTGCACAACACAGAAGCATCCAGGATTACAAGGCAGGAGGTGACACCCTTTACTGGTCTTGGTAAACCCCAAAAGTATCACAAAGCAGCTTCTTTTACAATGTTTAAATTTATTTTGGAACTTAAACTCAAAGGAACTCTAACTCATGTCAGCCAGCCAGCATCACAGCTTATATTTTTCAGCTCAAGTGGTCATTTCTTAACCTCGTGTGCCAAGAGTAGTATGATATATGAGGGACCCATCATTCTAATGTTGGCATTTTGAAGACTAAGCTGTGTGCGCAACAATGTGCATAACTTACATAAGAAAGTTTAACTCTTGAACTTAAAGAGCTCTACAAATGAGCAGCAGCATTCTCAAAGGGTTTTGGAAGCATATTCTTCTGGCTTCTTCTTCCATCTATTTAACCTTGGTAACGCAAGAAAATGTTGAGTAAACAGTACTTTTCGCCATTTAAGCTATTTTTAGCGTTACGTAAACTGGGACATGAAAAGGAGGAGACTAACAAGGTGGTGGTGGGAAAGGGGTGGGGAGAGAGAAAAGACAGTTTGGTTTGATGAATAACCATACTGCTTTCTATTCGTGTTACTTTTCAAGAAGTTGATGTTAAATGTTCTAGTTTAACCCAAAGTTATTGTGCTAAAAGCAGAAATCTTTGGGTGAAATTCTATGGCTTGTTTTATGAAGGTCAGAACAGATCATAATGGTTATTTCTAATCTTTAAGCTATAATTTTCAGGAGTTAGCAAGGAGAAAACTTTAAAATAAAGTGACTGTAAATCTTTAAAATGATATTCTTTTAGAGCATGGTAGTGCATTTAAAGGCTAATGCAATGCATTACAATGCAAATGCAGCCAACAGAACCAGGAAATAAGAAGCTATTGGGGGGAGGGATAGCTCAGTGGTTTGAGCATTAGTCTGGATAAACCCAGGGTTGTGAGCTCAATCCTTGAGGGGGCCATTTAGGGAACTGGGGTAAAAATCTGGAGATTAGTCTTGCTTTGAGCAGGGGGTTGGACTAGATGACCTCCTGAGGTCCCTTCCAACCCTTATATTCTATGAAGAGGAGTGGGGAGGAATCAAAGATTCACCAGGGAAGCTAATTCTATTCCAATGGCTGGAGTAGTTTAGGTGGAATTTTGATGCAGTCACCCTCTATGGCCAGTCAGGACTGAGAGGATCCACAAGGTGCCTGACTTCCCCACAGCTTTAAAACTCCACCATTTCTCTTCAGAGAGCACCTGCAAGAAGAGGGGGCTGGATTTTCTCCAGGCTGAATCTATTGCTATCCCCAGATATACATCAGGGTTTCAAATGATGCTTTTTGGAATTTCCATAGAGAAGGTACGTGGGAGGGAGATATATCCCGAATACTTTTCCAATTAGAGAAATCATTCATTCCTTTTACCATGATACAATATTTGCAACCCAGTAGTTCTGGTGAGAGTTTGCCTTATCAATCCTGGGTCACTTTTCTTTCTTTGAATATGATTGTTTCAGGCCCCTCAGTAGAAGCAGCAAAATTTGCTATGGTGTATCAGAATAACGTAAAGGGGACCACGATTCTACTGTCACAGTATATAGGTATTTCTCATCACTTTCCATTATTTATAATCTAAGTTGGGGAGAATAGGAAGCGTGCAGTTTAAATGGTTCATCATGCAAAGGACATTCATTCAGTTGGCTTTAGTGGAAAAGGAAAGTTCTAAGGGGTGTCTCCATCCTAAAGCTGATATTAGGACTTGATTTAACTAGTTCCAACTAGGAGGAGAGCTGTAGGCCTTTATTGTATAGATATGTTTAGAGTCTTGGAGTGGCACTACAACTAAGACACCTTTCTACAGTCCAGTCAGGGATACAGGTACCAGTTAGCACCTCTTTCAGTCCCATCCTCCAGTCCCAACCATTCAATATGAACAGAACTTAGCTCAGTTTCATAGATGCCTTGCAAGAAAAGTCTGAGGGCTTTCAATATTCTCAAACAGCTTTCAGATATTGATGGTAAGACAGCCCTTACAATAAAGATCAAAGTTTCCATTATTTCCTCATTAAAACAATCTGCCACAGCAATAAATAGTATGCTGCCACACTGAAAAAGCTGTTCTGTTCTAGACACCGTTAATTACTTTATAGTTTTGAGGGTGTTTCTTAGTCTCTTGTGGTCAATGTCTCATGTTCTATTCACAGGGATTTAATTTTTTTTCCAAGAAGTCTCAAAAGTCTGCAAGCCTAAAAACCATATTTTTATACAGAGGTACAAAAACTGTTTCCTGAAGGGGTGCAATTTAGACTTGGCATTTACCATTATTTTGTCTGGAATGAGGAACAGTCTTGCTGCTGCATTTAAAAGAAGTTTTGTTTTGAAACAGTTGTTGAAAGTTGGATGATGAGCATGTGCAGTATGATATGTTCATTTCAGCATGAAGTGGAATATGCTGAACATTCTCACTAGCATTATTTGATCATTCAAATAACCATTGATGGTGAACGCCAAAGATTTTACCTCTGTGACAGAAACCAAGAAAATCTACAAAGAGTTTGGCTCTAACTTACAAAGAGCACTACTCACCATTTCCTGCAACAACAACCCACCTTACCTACTGACTTTACCAATTTTCCAGTGATGTTAACACATTTAAAGCCAATGATATAATAAAAAGGTACTGCAGGTGTACAAATATATTCTTAAAATGAATATATTGCAAGCAGAGTTCTTGTGATAATAACTGCCCTACGAATGAAGTTCATGTTTGAAACAAATTAAGTATACAATCACTAGTCTATATTTGAAGTCATGCAAAGCACTGTGTTCAACTCACTATTTTATATTATATGCATTCCTTGTCTATTAGTTCAGTTAGTTCTGTTTCTTTAGCTATTGTTATTTCAACTTTTTATATTATGGGATTTTCCTTCTCAAGAAAACAAAAGCTAAGATCCTGTGGCATCTAAGAGGATTTTTTTTGTTTTTAAAAAATACCAGCATGCCTCAGATACAAATGTCTCCACAAAACACAAAATAGTTTGAAAGCACAAAGCTAATTTTAACCTGGCATTTTTAATAATGTAAGCAAGGTATGATGAGAGGAACACATTTTTGCTAGTTGTTTTGACTTAAAGAGTTCCTGACAGATATGTTGGAGGGAAACAAAAATATTCCCTCAACACAATAGAAACGTGTACTTTGCAATTTGAGTTAAGGAGTTGTTACAAGAGAATTTTGGCTGAAAAATCATCTTGTATATACAACTCTAAAACAGGAACAAGCGTACTTAGTTACAAAAACACATGCAGTATTAAATATATAACTTCCGACTTTTAACAGAATATTAGAAAACGTGATGAATAGCTGTGGTATTGCTTGTAAATAGCATTACAAGGTGCTGAGCATACACTGGTACCAATCAAAATGAATCAATATATATACATGCAAAAATGAGGTCTTCAGTGGATTAAGATATGAGATAATATGCATTTTATTTAGATTTTCTTTAAACTATTCTTTTTAGGACCAAAAGAGGGAAGAAGCTGACGTGACTGCTCCTTACATCCTTTTTCTATTTCATGAGAACCTGAACAACTGTGGTTTTGACTAAGTGTATACAGAAATATCAGAGATCTACTTCTGTTATTTTTAAAGTGGGAACCTCGGTCAGGGTCACTCTTCAGTGCTGGCAGTTTTCAATTGTAAAAAAGTACACATTGATTAGTGACCATACACCTCAGGGGCTTTGTTTGGTGTTGTGATAAATGAAGGGGGGGGGGGGGGAACCTGAGGGGAAGCTCCTTTTATATGGACACCCGAGCATGCGGCGGTTCAGAGCCCTAAAAGTTCTAGCCTTCCCACTGGATCTTTTGGCCAGGTACCCATTCACTTCCTTTTACCTGTGCATAGTAGTAAAACCTTTTAACCCTTTGCAGGTAGAGCAATTAAACAAACTACTAAATTTTTTTTATAGCTACTGGCTGTTCATAAAAGGGAGCTAACCCCCCCCCCCCTTTCATTTATCACAGATGTTTTTGTTCATCTCTCTGGCCTTCCTTTATACTCATATTCCCAACCCTTCCCAATTAATTCAAAATGGAACTGCTAAGAGAATTCTTCTTGCCTACTGCTCTGGCCACATCACCCTCATCCACTGTAACTAATTTAAGCTTTTCATCCTCAGTTTCAGTGCTCTTCACAGCTCTGCCTCTAGTATCTGCTTGTCCCTATTGTGTTTCTTTGCCCCTCCAAAGATGCCAGCCTCAACAGTCCTTTCATCAGCTTCTCATACAAACACCTTTGTGCCTTCTTCCACATGCAACAGCCTAACTGACCAACATCTGCTCCTTCATACCCACCTCTGCTGCAAACTCTAAAATAAAATTTACCAAAAATTATGGCTAGGCTTTGGGGAAGAAGGTTGGGCATTTCCCTCTCCTTTCTACCACTTATATTTTGCTTGTCTTCTTAGACTATAAGTTCTTCAAGGCAAGTACTCTGTATTCTGTACAGGGCCTAGCAAAAGAAGCCCCGACCGCACTTCCGCAATACAAGTAATAATATTCAAATAAGAAAATTACAGTTTAAGAATTGATACTTACAGCCATAATTAACTCAAAGGGGTGTTTATACACTCGCACAGGGGACTGATATTTCTGCACCATGGTTTCGGATTAATAAGAACTATTCAGACCTGAAAAACAAATTTTTAAAATGTCATTGTCACATGTGGGAGGCCAGTTTTACTGTTGAATGTTGTTAGTTTACAGGAGAGATTCCTTGCCCCATCTCCTCTTTTACTGTATAGTACCTCAATCACGAAGACTGCAGTGGCAATGGAGTATTTAACACCAGCTGAAACTTTTCTGCTAAGCATATAGCTGAAGTAAATTATACTGATATGCCACCATAAAAATTCTTTGCTTGCAATTAAGTTTTGTTTTTGTTTTTTTTTTAAACACACACATGTTCTGTGATAGAAGTGCTACAGAAGTTCACAGGTTTGGGTTTGTTATTAAGAGTGTAATATGCAAATTCACTTCCCACCCTACTACAGGGTCTGAGCAACTATATATATTTAGACAGCATCTATATTTTAAGTGCTCCCAAAATGTTAAAAAAAAAAAGAGGCAGCAAATTGGTATGTTCTCATTCTACCTTTTTAGCAACATGCTGTTGGGACATTTCAAAACCACTCATTCACAACTGAGCATTACAAGTCTCATGACTATTGGCACATACTGTTAGATGCAAAAAGCTCTATCTAGATTAGTCACATAGTCCCCTCCCATTGTACAAAACCCAGAAACTCACAATTTGTAGTGTATTATTGTAATTCCCCCAACCTGACTCTCAGATTGCTGAAGGGACAATTTAAAACAATTATGATACAAGGCCCTGCATTCCATTTTCCAATAACATATAATATCCCAAAAAGTTTAAAAGATACATTATTTCAAAGGAAAAAGTATTATGTGTAAATAGGATTACAGTATCCTTCACTATTTTCAAGCATGAAAGGAATATAAGGTGTTTCTTTGCCTCTCCAAAGATGCTTGTTAATGAGGTGAGAAGGAACTATGTCTTAAGTAAACTGTGGATATGTTACTACACACATACAGACAAATTCACTGCTGGCATAAGCAGAGGCAAGTATGTCCACTTACACCAGAAATGAATATGGTCCATCAAGTTCTTTCTTGAATGCATATTAATGAAAAATACTGGCATCAGTACTTTTGGATGAAAATATTGGCTGCCATCCAGATTGAAGACATACATGCAATGTTAACTTCTTTGAACAAACAGCCATCTTTCTCATTAATACTAATATGCTCTTACAGTGTCTATATTACTTCCACAAACTCATCAATTTCAGATGAACAGCACAGTGGACAGAAGTCTCACTTAACAGAAACGTGAAGCAACAGATGCTAAAAAATAATGAGACTGAGAAAATCTGGCAAAAGATTTCTATTCAAGTGATGAATTCATTCATCTACATTTGCCCTTTGGATTTATTTTAAAATAAAATATCAGAAAGTGCAGTAATAAAGTGTTCAATTTTTAACTCACTTAAAGATTACAAATGCATTTTCAGTGTAGACCTTCAGTACTGTTTTCCATTACAGATTGGAAATTGCTACAATATATGCTTGCTTGGTTAGTTGAATTGACTCAGTATACAGATTTAAAGGAAAAGGCAACAATTATGAAGCAATGGAGACTAGACATAAAAGAGAGGTCTTCCAGACATCAGCTAGGATAGTTCTTAGTCTGCTTTTAGACAAATGAACGTGGCAGTCTCACGTACATAACAGCTCTCAAAGTAATACCTTCTTAAGTCTATGGAAAACAGTTTCTATGGTTATAGCAAGGTTTAACTAAACAATTCAAATGTATAACTCATAGCCTCTCCACTAAAGCAGCCTCAAAATACCAACGGAACTTTAACAGCCTCTTCCAAGAGTTTTTAAGTTATATGGCAAACTAACAAATATTTGGTAAGATTCTAAAGGCGAGGAATACTGGGGAGAAAAAAACACTCATCTGAAACAAGACACCTTAAAGCTATTTGACAAATGATTGAAAGCTACAAAACCTAGATAACTGTAAAGAAAATGGACAGATGGGGAAGACTACTTTTCCTCAAGAGAGACATTTAAGACAAATGTATCTCAGGTCGAAAGCATCTTTCTGGGCTTTATCAAAGCACCTTACTAGAACAAAATGTAGGTACAAATCAACAGAGATGTAAAATCTTCAAAATACAGTTGCTTTCCCAACAAACTACAAGACTCTCAAGACTAAGTTTTAGAGAAAGCTTGGAAAGATTTTCAAAGTAATAGTTTATATCTAACATTTTAGTGCTTCTGTCTACAGTGAAGAAACTCTCTGATCCCTAAAGTGAAGACAAGTATCATCATTAAATTGGGGAAGTGTCTACAGTCCCTGAGCAGAGGGAGAAAGATATGCTTTCTCCAGATATGGATCTATTCCCTCCACCCCCTTCCAAAAGTTGTGGGGAGATAGAAAACTTGGGAGAGCTGGAGCTAGATAGAGAACACTGGAGGAAAAAAAGTTGCTTCTTTATAATGCCCAATAGTGGAGGGGGGAGAAGCGAGAGAGCACCCAAAGCAGGGCATGAGAGGTAAAAAGAGAAGTACACGAACAAGTAGCAGAAGTAATCAGAGAAGACAGAGAGGGTGTGTGTGTGGGGAAAGATTGCACCCTTTGTTTCCTTCCCTTACAGACAGGTGGTGTAAGCACAAGAGAGTACCGTGAAAGCATTAGCAGACAGCAGGGAACAGGGAAGCAGAGGGGGGCTCGGGACAAGGAAGAAAACCGGGGGAAGCAGCAAATAGATTCTAAGGGAAAGTTATGAGCAGGAGGGGAGAGAAGGGGAGGGGGAAGAGCAGGAAGTCCACAGGGTGAAAGGGAGAAGGTTAAACACTACAAGGACCCAAGCAGGGGGAAGCAGTGTGAAGGGGGTAAAGAAGTAAAAAATTGGGCGGCAAGGAGGGAGGCCACCAGGAAAGGGGGCGGCTTTGGGAAAGTAAAAGGGGGTGAGCAGGGTCTGGGAAGCTGGAGGCGGCAGGGGGCACAAGTATAGCGTTACAGGGGCAGAGGTAGGGGTACAGGGTGGGGGTACCAGGGCAGGGTGGAGAGGGGCAGAGGTAGGGGCACAGGATGCAGATGGGCAGGGGTACCAGGGGAGAGGGTGGGGGCACCGGCGCTGGGGGTAAAGGGACAGAGGTAGGGGCACAGGAAGGAGAGAGTGAGGGTACCCGGGCAGGGTAGGGGAGCAGGTACAGGATGCAGGGAGAAAGGGGGCAGCGGGAGGGATGCGGGGGGTCCGCCGCCGGCCGGTTCCAGGGAGGACTCAGCGGCCGCCCGCTGTTACTAGTGACGGAGAAAGGTCGGAGCGGGGTGGACGCGTGGGGACAAGGGGAGGGGTCGGAGGGGGACACGGAGGGCGCAGGCGAAGGGATGAGGAGGAAGAGGCGGGGACAGGGGGGAGGGCGCGCGGCAGGGAAGCGGCTTTGGGGTGCCACCTACTCACCTCCTGTCACAAAGAGCGGCTGGGTTCTGGCCTCATGTCGCCTCCGAGCTCCGCCGCCGGCCGGTTCCAGGGAGGACTCAGCGGCCGCCCGCTGTTACTAGTGACGGAGAAAGGAGGGGCCTGGCCACCTGCCAACGCGTGCGCATGCGCGGCATGAGGACGCGCACAGAGCACACTCTCTTCAGTATCGCGCGTGCGCATCCTAGGCCCGTCTAGGCACAGCACGGGACTGTGTGGCGTTGCACTTTTGCGCGTGCGCGGTTGAGGAGCCAGGCGAAGTGACGATCTGGCCGGCTGTCAGATCGTGCGCATGCGCTGATATGATTGTGGGGGCACGTCTCTCACTCTTGCTCTCAAGGCCGGAGGGTGGGGGTATGTAGCACTGAGCTGTGCTACTAGACGGGAGGGGCGCTCCAGTCGTTCAGCCCCAGCCTGCCCCTGTGGAGTCCCTCCTCATAATTAGCTAGCATGTAAACACATTAGGAATAATAGCAATACAAGGGAGAGGCCCACCCCCAGCACAGACAAACTGCAGCAGGCACCTGCACTGAGACTGGGAGACCTACATACTGCAGCTCCGCAAGGGCTCCAGATGGAGCAGCAGGCTGGGGATCCTCCTAGGACAGTGGCTCTGAACTTTTCCAGACTACTGTGCCCCTTTCAGGAGTCTGATTGGTCTTGCGTACCCCCAAGTTTCACCTAGAGTTGCCAACTGTCTAATCGCACAAACACAAACATCCTTGCCCTACCCCACCCCTTGCCCAATGCCCGCCCCCCACTTACTTCTGCCCTGCTCCCTCTGTTGGTGGCTCTCTCCCACCCTCACTTTCACCGTGCTGGGGCAGCGGGTCGGGGTGCAAGTTCTGGACTGGGGCTGAGGTGTTCGTAGTGTAGGAGGGGCTCCAGGCTGAGTCTGGGGCAGAGGATTGGGGTGTGGGAGGGGGTTCAGGATGCAGGTTCTGGGAGGGAGTTTGGGTGCAGGAGGGGACTCAGGCCTGGGGCAGGGGGTTGGGGTGCAGGTGGGGGTTCAGGGTGTGAGATCTGTGAGAGAGTTTGGGTGCAGAAGGGGGCTCAGCTGGGGCAGAGGGTTTGGGTGCAAGAGGGGGTTCAGGCTCTGGGAGGGAGTTTGGGTGCTGGAGGGGGCAGGGGTGAGGGTGCAGGAGGAGGTTCAGGGTGCAGGCTCTAGCCAAGTGGCTTCCGGAAGTGGCAGCATAACTGAGGTCAGGTGGCTCTGCGCACTGCCCCAGCCCCTGCCTGCAAACACCATCCCTGCTTCCTTGCAGGACTCAGGCCTAAGACATTATTTCAACTGAAAAATAAATGTATTAGTGTTAAACCCTGACTCTTAAACCACCTAGCCTTCACCTCCTGGTATCGCCACTCATAATAAAATGAATCTGAAATAAAACTCTCCTCTGACTTTCGATTTCCTGATGTTATCAACATAAAATTCTATGAAGACTGATTTGCCACGAATAGTAAATTGATTACAGTATGGATGCTCTCCCATTTACAGAGGGCATACATTATTCACCCCTCCCCTCAATAATTCCAATAGCACTCATCTTTCCCTGGCTTTGATTAGCTGTTCGATCTTTATTCAGCCAGCAATTACTGAGGCTGGGATGCTCTGCAGATGTGGATGGCTGGGAGAGAGCTGTCTTACTACACGTTTATAATGATAAACATATAATCTGTAACATGCCCAGAGCAAGAAATACAATTTGGTTTTCTGTACTGGTTTTTCCACTCAAGGTATCCTAAAGTGCTTTGCAATGATAACTTAGAAATTAGGGGCCAGATTCTGTGCATGCCCCCTGGAATTCTGTTATGGGATGGTTACGTGACCTCCATGCTGCTCAAGGATCTTAATTGCCTCACTTTGGACATAAGAGACTTTTTGACTAGCTTCCTCATATTTTTGAAATCCCTCTTTCTGAAGTGCCACAGTAATATATTTGGTACAATTCCTTCCCCGAGGACATTGAACTTAATTATATTTTGATCACGATTAATTAGGGATTCAATTATAGTTATTTTTTTAAACAACCTGTGTGGTACTTAGGACTAAGTCAGTAATAGCCTCTCCTGTGATGTTCTTTCATATTAGCTGTTACAAGAAGCAGTTATTTAAGGTGTTGAAATATTGCTTCTCTAAACCTTTTCCCATTGTAGCATTTGACCAGTTTTATGTGCACATGGGTGAAGTCACCCAGCAATACTATATTATTAGACATAGTTGGCTTTTTGATTGTCCTCAGCATTGTGTGCCCAATAGGGTTACCAACCCTCCAGGATTGGCCTGGAGTCTCCAAGAATTAAAGAATAATCTTTAATTAAAGATTATGTCATGTGATGAAATCTCCAGGAATACATCCAACCCAAATTGGCAACCCTTGCACCCAATATCCTTTTCCTGATATGAAGACCAG
Organism: Chelonoidis abingdonii; assembly: GCF_003597395.2. Taxonomy (NCBI): domain Eukaryota; kingdom Metazoa; phylum Chordata; order Testudines; family Testudinidae; genus Chelonoidis; species Chelonoidis abingdonii. The sequence continues at coordinate 15,558,432 of NC_133781.1, forward strand.
TAAAATAACCCTATTAGTATATATGTTTTTTGCACTTGGAATTTGCCTCCACCCAGATTCCATTGTATGGTACTCTTTACTCAGAAATTTTATCTCATTAGATTCTGTGTAATCTAAGTTCTATTGCAATTCCCCCAATTCCAGAATACAAGCAGTAAATCTTAATTAAAGTGGCTTTAAAAAAAAAGAAGGAACTAGGTTGTCTTTGGTGAAAGGGGAAGAAATTATTAATGTATTCTTTAAGTGCTGACATTGTGTTTGGCGATGTACAAATAAAAAAATATCAACAGTCCCTACACTGAAGACTACATTTTAAACTACAGTTTAGCAAGACAGGCACAAAGTAAGGACTCACTATGTTTTAAAAAAAATATTACTTTTACTATGATTTATAGTGATTGTTGACTCACTGCTTATGGGCATCACAGAAGTGAGTCTTTAGAAAGGATGTGAATTAAGAAATGGCAGACTGAAGTGTCTTATGAAAGGTTGTGAAGAAAGGTCTTTTTCATGCATAAGAAAAGGAGCAGGAGGATTGAAGCCTAGAGGATACGGAATGAAAGTACAACACAACGAATGTTTTTATCAGTTAAGGGATATGGCTTACTAGGCACAGAGGGAAGTTAAACCCTGCATGGGTTATATAAGGTCACTCCCCATCACGTGAATGTGTTTCTCAGACTACATTCTCCAGTGTTATGTGTTCTGATTATACAACAGTTATTTACTCTGTTTCAGGCAATATTCTCAGAGGAGTCAATGGGAATTGTTGACATAGGATACATTATTAATAAATAATAGTTACCCTAAAGTGAAATTGACCAGGACCAGTGTGCTGTGATTTTCTGGGCACATAAAACAGCTTGTGTCCAAATTCATCTTTCATATAATTCCACAAAAGTTCATGGAGTTTCACCAGGGATGGACCTGGTCCTTGCCTTTCATTACAAATCACAAAGTCAGGGTAAGAATTCAATTATACTTTGCTAAACACTGAAAAGCAACTTGTGTCTTTGCTGCTGTTGTGTTAAAAGAACAAGAAAGAAGGAAGTTGTGACTTGTGAGTAGTACTCAGGAGGACAGATCACAGACAGATGCACGTTCTGATTGCTAAACCCTAAATAAATTAAAATGCTACAAACCAAAGCATCAGATTTTGATCTCAGATATGCTGGTGTAAATCAAAAGTAACTGCAGGTAAGTCGATGGAATAAGTGATTTGCACTAATGTAACTGAGAACAGAATCCAGTTCTCAAGCCCCTCAAATCATAAAAAGGCCCCAGTCCTGCACTCCTTTCTCAGGTAAAATGAGCATGATGACTGACAAATAATTAATAAGGCATGGTCTGTGTCCAAGTGAACTAGCATTCTGGTTCAGATGTGACAAAACAATTTAGACATAAAGGGTATACCTGCATTGCAATGGAGAGGTGTGATTGCAGCATGAGTGGGCATAGCTGAGCTAGCTTGCTAAAAATGGAGTGTAGCCACAGTATGGGTGGTGGCACAGGCTAGCTGCTGGTTTACAGTCTCACCCAGGACCCTGGGTATGGACTCAGGCAACAAGCCCATGCTGCTGCCACTACACTGCTCCTTTTAGCAAGCTGGCTCAACGCTTACTTGAGTATGCCTACTTGTGCTGCAATCATCTCTCCTGACTGCAGTGTAGACATATCCTACAAGTGCATGGTGTGATGGGATGATCTGGAAGAGGTGTATGAATTTTTAAAGACATAATGGAATAAGTGAGTTTTGGGGGAGGATTTGAAAGAGAGAGAGTGCTAACATAGCACTTTTCATGTGGAGATCTTAAAGTATTGTACAAAGGTAGGGAAGGTATTTATTATCTCCATTTTACAGAGGAGGAAATTGAGGCCCATAAAATGTTACACTTAAGGTCACACAATGAATCTGTGGCAGAGCCAAGACGAGAACTCAGCTCATTTGAGATTTAGGCTGGTCACTGATCCATTGAATCACACTGTTAACTAGTAGCTCATTGAACACTTCAACTACTGTAACATTTATCCAGCACTCACATGACTGAGAACTGGGCTAATGGCAGTCTTACAGAAACTTGCACCCTGGAGCCTTAGGTCTCGGTGTCCTGAGTCACTAACAGTTAGGAATATGCTTTTTACTTTTGCTCTCAAATGACTTATAGGAAAATTGATTGAGAAGCTGGGAGCTGGCCAGTAGACTTAGCTGCCAGCACTCTGCTTCCACTGACCTACATCACAGCATAGATGCCAATAGCATGCTGAGATTTACGCGGACCAGTATTGGCATATAGGACCAAGTTTTGATTCATGAAATTTATGAATCAGGATGAGCACGTGATCACAGTGAGTGTAACAAATCTATTCCATGCCTCTTATATGGAATTTAAAGTCAGCACCCATAACACACAGGGCTAATGCAGCAGGAGGGGATCTGCTGGCATCGTAAATAATGAAAACAGGATGAGAAGGGGGTTAGCGCATATTTTGGTTAAGCATCAGATCTGACATTCATTGCCTCATCCATCTGCGTTAACACTCAGGAGGCTGATAGCACAGACTTCATGGAGAAATTAACATTAGCAGCATCTGTGACTCAATCAATATGATTTCATCCCACAATTATCCGTGTGAGACACTGGTGCAAGCATGATTTGCAGTGTGAAGGGAAAGAATCACAGAGTTTGTGATGCAAAAGGAGGATGATTTTTTGCTTATATAGGGATTTTAATATTGGTGGAGGATGCCACACTGGCAGTAATTTGAAAAAACACAGCAGTGAGTCTCAGAGCCATGATCAACTGATTTGCTGTGTTTCAGAGCCTAGGCTCCAGCTAGAGCAGGAACATCAACACTGCTATTTTAGGGCTGCAGCACAAGTAGGGTGACCAGATGTCCCGATTTTATAGGGACAGTCCTGATTTTTGGGTCTTTTTCTTATATAGGCTCCTATTACCCCCTACTCTCTGTCCCGATTTTTCACATTTCCTGTCTGGTCACCCTTAGCACAAGCCTGAGTCATCTGTCCCAGGATCGGACACTAGCTGCTACAGGGTTTCCTTTTGCATTGTAGCTGTACCCTCAGAATCTGACTCTGATCTCTCTCATATCACTATGACTCAGGAGTTGCCCCATTCAAATCAATGCAATTACACCAGCACCAAGCTGTTGTAACTGAGAAGAGAATCAGGCTCTGATTTTTCCCAAAAGCAGGTAGGGCCAGATTTTCAAGGATATTTAGGTGCCTAAAGAGGCAGGAAGGTGCCTAGTGGGATTTCCCATAAATAGGGTAGGTGCCTACGTCCTATTGATTTGAATGGGACATAGGTACTTAACTTTCTTAGGTGCTTTTGGACATACCTGCACCAACAGAGACATAAATGCCTTTGAAAATCTAGCCAGTACTTCGTTGGAAGAGACTTCATAAATTTCCCCTCAGTGATCCACCAATGTGTGTCTGTATTGAACTGAAGGGACACTCTCTAGGGGAGAGAAAGTAGTTCACTTTCTGTGCACTTTAGTTCTTAGCATCTATACTGAGACTGCCAAAAAAGGTGCCAGTTAGTGCCAGGCTTGGTAGTGGGTTAATGATGTGAAAGTGCTATCCCTGGAAACTGCTCTCAGCTATCCACGTCAGTTCACATACATGAATGAACAGCATTTAGATGACAAAAACTGACCTGGGGTAACAACCGGTTACCTAGAGGTGAAACACCAATTACTAGTTACTGGGCCATCCAGTCTTCGGTTCCGATAGTGACTCAGGGGCTGCCTTTGTCTAATAAACTAGCAAATGACACTTGTCAGTCATTTGAAAAACATGTTTCTTGATTAAGTGGTTCAGAAAATGCAAAGCTTAATTAAAATCCTTTCAAAATAAATCCAAAAGGCTGTTTGATGTCCCTCTTAGTAACTGGGTTTGTGGGTATGGAAAAGAAGAAATTAGAGGGATTGCACGAAGGCATAAGGGCCAATGCTGGGGGAGCACATTGCTGGATTAGGACCTTAGGGCCCAATCCAAACACCCACTGAAGTCAGTAGAAAGACTCCCATGGACTTCAACTGGCATTAAATCAGGCTCTGATGTTGTAAGCTATTCAGGGTGTAGATATCATCTCTATTTGCCTGTAAAGTGTCATACATTTTTATAATAGCATAGACATAGTAATAAACAACAATCTCTTCTCATTAATAAAATAAATAATGTGTGACATTAAAAATTACCAGTAAAATTCAGCTATTTGACAGTGAGCTTCTTTGCATGTAGGTCCCAGTCCACCTCCCCCTAAGTCAATGGGGGGCTTTTCATTGACTTCCAAAGAGCTGGATTGAGCCTGTAGAGGTTATCTACTCTTGTGTGGGCACAGTTATACTGCGGTAAAGGTTCTTATAGCTGCATAGCTTATTCCCATACAAGAAGGGAAATATATATATGGAGATATACCAATCTCATAGAGCTGGAAGGTCATTAAGTCCAGCCCCCTGCCTTCACTAGCAGGACCAAATACTGATTTTTACCCCAGATCCCTAAATGGCCCCCTCAAGGATTAAATTCTCAATCCTGGGTTTAGCAAGCCAATGCTCAAACCACTGAGCTATCCCTCCCCCCTTACTGGTAGATAGCACCTTTATACTGGTATAATTGCATCCACATTAGGCGTTGCCTCTGTATAACTACTTTAAAAAAAAAGTCATACTCTGAACCAAAATAGTTATGCTGGTAAATATAGTTAGAGGAATGCTGTGTGTAGACTAGGCCTTTGTTAGCCACTTTTTTCCAACAATGCTCCTAGTTTGTGATCAATAGAACTGTTCACATTAATTCTAGTCTTGTACCCAAGGCAATCCCATTTTTTGATATACACACTCAGTCTGCTTTAATTTGTCTTCATTAGGTAAAGGAAACCTGATTGTGCTCCCCAGGAGTGCCTTCATTTTAGAGACTAAACGAAGAAAGCAAGACACATTAAGAATGTAACACACTTGCAGAAGCAGCAGCCTGAATAGAAAGCACAATTTGGGGCAGATGTTCATCCCATTTAATTTTTTCCATTGCAGACTCAATGAGTTTAGGGGCTACACAGAGGGCACTGGAAACCGTATTTCTCTCTTCACCCACAGATCTGATACAGCATGGGAAGCAGCTCTGCAATTTGTCCACACCCAACACAGCAATAACATTCCTCAACTTTGACTTGGAGATCATGGGCCAAATTTTCTGCTTGTGTAACTCCTTTAATTACCCCACCTCATAATAAAAACTACCATTGCAATTTGGCCTCCTTATTGGTTAAGGATTGAATGCATCTTCTCATCTCTAGAGAAATGAAGCCAAGTAAGTGTTGACATAACTCCATTGAAGTTACACTCACAGAAAACAGTGTGACAAGAGAGAATATATTAGCAGCTATGGTCCTTGGTCTCTCTACTATGGCTGTCAACAAAGGGTCCAATTTGCAATGAAGGTTTTTATTATGTTCACATCTATAAGCTAGGAACTTCAATGTAACCAAAGGCTCTTAAGCAAAGTAAGCAGTCATGGGATAAGAGGGATGGTCCTCTCATTGATCAGTAACTGGTTAAGAAAGATAGGAAACAAATGGTAGGAATAAATGGCCAGTTTTTACAACATAGAGAAGTAAATGGCAGTGTCCCCCAAGGATCTGTACTGGGGACCAGCACTGTTCCACATTTCATAAATGATCTGGAAAAGGAGGTGAAAGTAAAGTGGCAAAGTTTGCAGACAATACTAAATTACTCAAGCTTGTTAAGTCCAAAGCTGACCGTGAAGAGTTACAAAGGCTCTCACAAAACTGGATGGCTGGACAAGATAGCTCAGTGGTTTGCTCATTGGCCTACTAAACCCAGGATTGTGAGCTCAATTCTTGGGCAGGGCCATTTAGGGAACCAGGGTAAAAATCTGTCTGGGGATTGGTCCTGCTTTGAGCAGAGGGGTGGACTAGATGACCTCCTGAGGTCCCTTCCAACCCTGATATTCTATGATGGACTAGTAAATTAAATTCAATATTGATAAATGTAAAATAATACACATTGGAAAACTTAATCCCAACTACACATAAAAAATGATGGGTTTGGAAATAGCTGTTCCCATTCAAGTCCATGTGGGTAGTTCTCTGAAAACATCTACTTGGTGTGCAGTGGCAGTCAACAAAGCTAACAGAAGGCTAGGAAGCATCAAGAAAGGGATAGAGAAGACAGAAAATATCATAATGCCACTATATAAATCCATGGTACACCCACATGTTGAATACTACATATGGTTCTGGTTGCTCTTGTCACACTTTCTGCAATGGCTCGTGGCTGAAAGTATCAACCTCAGGGCAGACACCCCAAACTGGTTGTAAGTTCCATAATTACATTTCACCAACCCAGTAACAAATGTGAACTCCTGGATTACTGTAACAGTCTTACCATGGAGTCACAGACAGTCCCCTTGGGCAACCCAGTGTATCTTGCCACCCAGACAAGTTGGACTATGTGATATATGGTGACTTACACCAAAAATCAAAATATTCAGGAGTCCAGTGGCACCTTAAAACTAACAAAAGTATTTGGGCATAAGCTTTCATGGGCAAAAAACCACTTCTTCAGATGCATGGAGTGAAAACTACAGATACAGGCATATATATATAATGGCACATGAAGAGAAGGGAGTTACCTTGCAAGTGGAGAACCAGTGTTGACAAGGCCAATTCAGTCAGGGTGAATGTGGTCCACTCCCAATAACTGATGAGGTGTCAATACAAAGAGAGGGAAAATTGCTTTTGTAGTGAGCCAGCTACTCCCAGTCCCTATTCAAGCCCAAATTAATGGTGTTAAGTTTGTAAATGAATTGTAGTTCTGCAGTTTCTCTTTGAAGTCTGTTTTTGAAGTTTTTTTGTTGCAGGATGGTACTTTTAAATCTGTGTTGAATGCCCAGGGAGATTGAAGTGTTCTCCTACTGGCTTTTGTATGTTACCGTTCCTGATGTCCGATTTGTGTCCATTTATTCTATTACATAGAGACTGTCCGATTTGGCCAATGTACATGGCAGAGGGGCACTGCTGGCACATGATGGCATATATCATGTTAGTAGATGTGCAGGTGAATGAGCCCCTGATGGTGTGGCTGATCTGGTTGGGTCCTATGATGGTGTCGCTAGAGTAGATATGGGGACAGAGTAGGCAACGGGGTTTGCTACAGGGATTGGTTCCTGGGTAAGTGTTTCTGTGGTGTGGTGTGTAGTTGCTGGTGAGTATTTGCTGCAGGTTAGGGGGCTGTCTGTAAGTGAGGACTGGCCTGCCTCCCAAGGTCTGTGAGAGTGAGGGATCGTTTTCCAGGATAGGCTGTAGATCATTGATGATGTGCTGGAGAGGTTTCAGCTGGGGGCTCTGTGTGATGGCCAGTGGTCTGTTATTTTCCTTGTTGGGCCTGTCCTGTGGTAGGTACCACCGGCCTCCTCATTTTTGTTTTCTGATACTTGAAAATATTCAGGTTACTTCTAATCACAAGGGACCAGCCACTTACCCCAGATCAATTGCACCTTAGACCAAACAAAACAATGCTTTTGGCCAATCCTGTAATAAACTAACTAAATTTTTATTAGGAAAAAGGAATAATAGCATCATTTACAGGTTAAAGCAAGCATTTCTAACACAAATGAGTGTCAGGCTGTAACTCAAAAGGGGACAGAGATGTAGAAATCTGTCAATTCAAAATGCTTTCCAGAGCTAATCCATGCCAAGCAGCATGGTGATCTCTTTGCTTATGTTTAGGAATCGTTGCCCCCTCAAAGTCCACACAGCATGAAAGAGACCCAGTTTCTCCTTGTCAAGGATTTTTATCCCCTCCACTCCAGAGTCCAAACTGATGAGATGAGTTCATGTGTAGGTCTCTCCTTCCTGGAGAGAGCTAGGAATGCAATCAGCAGGGCTTCTGTCCTTTGATGCTTCATAATATCTCATCTGCCACCAATGGGCTATCTTGTATGCAGGATGAACACTTTACTTTAAAAAGCAACAAAGAGTCCTGTGGCACCTTATAGATTAACAGATGTACTGGAGCATGAGCTTCTGTGAGTGAATACCCACTTTGTTAGACACGCCACGAAAGCTTATGCTCCAATACGTCTGTTAGTCTATAAGGTGCCACAGGACTCTTTGTTGCTTTTTACAGAGATCCAGACTAATACCCTCTGATACTTTACCTTAATTAATGCTTCTTTTCCTGTTTGTTGAGTTACCCAATTACAGAGGTTTACAATGCAAATACTCAATGTAACTTTATACCATGGGCTATAGAGGTTATAAGTGAGATCAATACATGCAGCCTCCTACAAGCGTTATAAAAAAAGTCCTAAACACATTCTTGTCAATGTAACATCTAATATCTATATAGATGATACTAAACACATAGGTAAGCAAGACAGGTTTTCAGCTATGCATTTGTAAATGTTCAGTGAGGCATGGGGCCTTGCCATGAGCTGGCACCTGGTCCACCAATGTCACAGTCCCATCTCGAAAAAGGTATATTAGAACTGGGAAAGGTACAGAAAGAAGCAACAAAAATGACTAGAGGTATGGAACAGCTTCCATATAATGAGCGATGAAAAAGACTGGCATTGTTCAGCTTAGAAAAGAGATGACTAAGGGGCCATATGATAGAGGTCTATAAAATGATGAATGTTGGGGAGAAAGTGAATAAGGAAGTGTTATTTCCCCCTTCACAAAACACAAGAACTAGGGGATAGCCAATGAAATTAATAAGCAGCAGGTTTAAAATGATCAAAAGGAAATATTTCTTCACACAACATGCAGTCAATCTATGGAACTTGTTGCCTGGGGACGTTGAGAAGGCCAAGATTATAAGTGGGTTCAAAAAAGATTTAGATGCTCTAGGTGTCCCTAAACCTCTGACTGCCAGAAGCTGGGACTTGACAACAGGGGATGGATCATGGATTGTTGGCCCTGTTCTGTTCATTCCCTCTTAAGAATTTGCCACTGGCCACTGTCAGAAACAGGATACTGGGCTAGATGGACCATGGCCATTCTTAGAACTTCTTAGGCAGACACAGAAATCCATGATGGGCTTGTGCTGGTAATCTAAGACCTGGATCCAGATCCAAACCATCCAATATCTGTGGTTGTTTGGACATACCAGAACCATGATACACCTGACTTGACTCATGCATATGAGTGTGTTTGTGTAAAAGTCCCACCTGACTTGACTCTGTGTGTGTGTGTTTTAAACAATGGACAATCTTCTGCTCTGAGAATGGTAAAACATTCTTAGAAGTGCCTTAAAAACTGGCTAAGTATGATAGAGGGAGTCTTGGTTTTTACAAGCCCCCCATCTAAAGATTTCACTTACACTGTTTTAATATAAACCCTTCCCTGTTAATGAATTGCTAAATCATACCCCCTGATTTTGCAAGACACAAATTTAGGTTAGCTAACTACAAAAAGTTGGTGCAGTGTACCATGCAAACCATATCATGGATATGATCAGATTTATAAGGACAAAAGATGCCCAAGGGCCTTTTTACATTTCATTTGAAAAGGCTAAAAATAACTACCCAAATCACATTCCTTTTATTCTTGCAGGAGGCATAACCATCTCCTCAGCCAGTTCCGATTTATCGGCACTTTTACATGCAAAATAGGGTGACAGAGGTTCTGAGGGCCAGTAATTAGTCTCCATGTCCAGCAGCTGCAAACGAAACAGCTGTAGGTGTTATTCTTCAAGGTTATTAATCGACTCCATGAAAAAAAAAAACAGAAAAGGCTGAGAGCTGGTGAACTGCAGCCTATAGTCACATGACAAGGACTTGCGTGGAGGAGATAAAATAAAAGAGAGCAGAGTATCCTAAATCCGATTAGTTATAGCAATTTCTCCAAAGCTAAATATAGAAAAAATCCTCCCCCATCTTTAGCTCTGTTGGCAGAGATTAGACGGCCTAAGGAAAGAGATACACACTATACTAAAGAGATCACATTTTTGAAGAAAATTGCTGCTTTAATTATATTTAGGTATGTTACACTTAGAGAGACATTTTCAGCCAGGTTACAGCATGACCGGCTCTTTGGGGCTGACGGGGCACAAATGGGTGCACCTGCAGTGAATTCTGAGTGCACATAGTAGTAGTTAGATTGGACTAGGGTGAGCAGATGTCCCGATTTTAACATCGGTCAGGATGTGAATTGTCCCGATATTTTGCCCTCCGGCGCACAGGCGGAGGGGGCTCACGCCCCCCTGCCCCAACTCCATCCTGGCCCTGCCCCACCTCTGCCCCTCCCTCCCCCACTGGATCCCTCCCCAAATCCCTGCCCTGGCCCTGCCTCTTCCCCAAGCACGCCACATTCCTCCTCCTCACCCCTCCTTCCCAGGCTTGCGCTAATCAGCTCTATGGTGGCGCAAGCGTTGGAGGGAGGGGGAAGTAGCAGGAGGCGGCAGCCAGCTCAGGGGAGGCGGAGGCAGAGCGAAGATGAGCTGGTGGGGGGGGCAGGGTGTAGAGCTGCCGGTGGGTGCTCAGCCCACACCAATTTTTCCCATGCTCCGGCGGCTCTTGTTTTGTTGTTGTTGTTGTTGCTCCACTAGAACTCCACCCTCCTCATCCCGATATTTCATGTCTCTCATCTGGTCATCCTAGATTGGACTAACTACTTGTTTTGAGTCAGGTCACAGAGAGAAGAATGGGATCCCAGAGCCTGCACAAGAGCTAGGGCCAGGCAGGCTAGAATTCCAGAGCCTATATACCCATCACAGGAAGATAAGATCCCACAGTCTACACAGCAGCCAGGCCACAGACAGGGGAACAGAATCCCTGAGCCAGCAAAGTTACAGGTAGAAGGGAGAGGGACCATTTGTCTTCTTTTAAAGAGAATTTAATGCATTGTCCCACTTCTAGAACCAAGATATAAATAAGCCAAACAGCCTCATCCCCCTTCTGCATTTTCTGCAATCGAGGTTGTTTTGCCAGGCAGGAGTGTTCTCATTGGAAATTCTCTAAGCACCTGAGCGCTTTTTGTGAGTCCCTTCCCATCTGGGCACAGCATCCCCGGAGGTTAAGTGGTACAAACAGGACTGTCCTAGCCCCAGGCCTTCGGAGAGTGGAGGTAGGACATGGGAGTAAAACAAAGGGTGCTCTTTTGCACATGGCTGGCAAGACAAAGCCACCTGACAGCCAGAGATTAAAGTGTGCAAGATATCCTGGAAACATGAGGTTATACTGGGTGCCCCTCCAGCAAACATCCAGCCAAAAGGAAATTAGCAGTGAGTTTATTGCAAGCTTGCAGCAAATAATAAAACAACAATAACCACGTTAGAGGCAAGGGGAGGATAAAGAACTAGTAAAACTGCTCAAATTTATGGAAAATTAATTTAATCGTTGTCTGGGCACCTGCAGGCTCCATATCCGGTGTATTAGTTTAACACAGACCCATATGGCGGCAGCGCCAGCTCTTTATTCAAGTGCTGGTTTCCTCCTTTGCTTATGAAAATTAATTGTCATAATATTGATAAGGCAAAGCAGTGCCTCTCGTAGTCCAATCACATGGGACTTTATTGGGGGAAGGAGAGGCCAATTTACCTCCAAGAGGAGCTGTGTTATCCCCTCTGCATTTGTTTTGCCTTTAATTTGTACCTCCTTTCAGAGGGATACACATGGGGGAGGGGATAGCAGCCCAGATTTGCTGCACCTGAGGCTCCTTTGTGCTAGGAATCAGAGAAGCCAAATAAAACTCATGTTGGGCTTCTGAGTGGGGAGATGAGACAGTCAGCACAAAAAGCTGTTGCTTTCGTATTTTCCCTTTGATTCTGCCTTGAAAAATCTCTCCTGAAAATTTACCAGCTCCAGCATAAACCTGCTAGTCTGTCCTTCATGAGGAGACTGAAGCAATTAATGATATTTTATCCACTCCTCGGCAAGATGAGTTTTGGCCCCAGCTGAGCAGAATTTTGCAAGGCTGTATGTTTGTGCAGAGACCAGTCACACCAACCAGCTTATTCAGAGAACAAAGTTTTCATGGCAAGGACTGTTTTATTGCATTTGTAATAACCCAAGCACCATGGGGTCCCAGGTTAGATCAGGGCCTGTTGATGCTATTGTAATATAAATAATAATTTGTATATGTGAGTAGGCTCATCTGCCAAGCATATACCAGGGCTGGGAGAGGAAACACATTACCCTCAACCCAACCGTGCCAGAGATGGTTATCAGTTGTAAGAAGGGTGCCTAGGACAAAGAGAGGTTGAATTCTCAAGTGGGGAGGTCTTCATAATAGATGTGGATATATTCCACTGTTTAGAATGTAAGAGGAGGCAGAAGGTACCCAAAAAGTCATAGCATAACCAGAGTGTTACGTTCAACAACCTAGGCTGGAAAGGGTACGCCTCATATGATCTCCAGCTGTGAGATTAGGAAGCAGGAGGTGCCATAAACCAGTCTGGTCATGCTCTCCGGGTAGACACTGTTCTGTTATGATTGGATCCAACTGCTGAATCCCATGTGCTTCTAAGTCCCTTTGGGTCTGGGTAGTGACTGGTCACTGTCCCTAGCTCTGGGTCTCTTGGGCACTCCCAGGTACAGACCCTATGTCTAGCATCCTTTTGGGTAGTGGAATCACACAGTCCAGCCACCTAGAACCAGTACAACCCTCCCAAGCCCCACAGTTGCTTAGAGATGTTTCCCCTCAAGTTCAGCTGGCTGTGGGGGCTCTGGTTGTCTAGTTTCTCTCTCCAGGAACCACGTGACTGTAAAGCAAGGCATGCAGGCTTAGCACAAGAGAGAAGTACAGCTCTATGGAAAACACCAAACTCCTCAACACATCGCCTTCAGCCTGAGCTCACCACCTCTGTGAGTCCTGGGTGTGGGCAAGCTCTCCCTGCCTTCTTGGAAGCTGTTGGTTCCTGCACATGGTGAGGGACAGGCCTCTCTTGCTTAGAAACGTACATACCCCTTTTAACACTGACTCTGTCCTCTCTTTTCCTATATGCTGCAAGCTGGGGAAGGTCTAGGCTCCAGCTCCTGCCTCCCCCATTGACTTCTGTGAAGAGAGAGCCATTCAAAGCCAATGGCCCTGCTGGCAGAAAACCCATTGGAGGGAAGAGCTGTTCAGTGCTGATGGTCCTTGATTGCTCTGTCTTAATGTCTCTGTCTCATGTCTGTCTACTAAGTGTTGAGCCTCTGCTACAAATTGGATGCTCTAATCCAGTGGTCCCCAACCTTTTTGGTGTGGCAGGCACTGGATGACAAGCCACCAAGGACTACGGACAGTGGACAAGCATCCGCCCAAATGCCGCTGAGAAGCGGCAACGTCAAGAGGTGTCACCACCGAAATGCCACTGAGAAACAGTGCCATCAAGAGGCATCGCCACCGAAAATCAAAAATTTCACACACGCCAATATTGAGCTGAACTCACTGTCTCAGGGGGACATGCATCCTATGCTTCTCAGCAGCATTTAAGCGGCGACACCTCTTGACGTTGCCGCTTCTGGCGGCATTTTGGCAGATGCTTGTCCGCTGGCCAGTACGCGGGCGCACATAGATACCCCAGCGGGCGCCATGATGCCTGCGGGCACCACGTTGGGGACCATTACTCTAATCGATAGAGAAGATCACAATCATTCCCAAAACAAAATAGAATTTCTAGTTTGACAGAGACGTCTCTCCTAACTGTCACAGGAGTCTCATTGGTCAGCGCGCTGGATGACTCCAGGGCCTTTCCCTTTCAGATCGAGAGTTCAAACCAGCCTATGTCAGTAGTAATAGAAAGCAATCATCTTCTTCGGAAGTCTGTGTAAAATGTGGGTACCATAACAACTCTCAGTCCACAGATGCACAGAATAAAAACCACACCATGGCTGATAATATCAGCAGGGAATCCAAAGACTGAATGGGATCTTCTCACACCTAGAGCAGGGTCCCTGAGTCCAGAACAGCAGTGTGACACACTGACAGGCAGCAAGGCATTGTGCTATTAGGACCTATGCTTTACTCGCTCTGAGCATGGGGCACTTCGAGTGGGTATAGTTCTGGTGAGAGGTGTCACGTTGATAGCCTAGAGCTTGGGCCAATATTTTCACAAGCAGCCTCTGACTTGAGGTACCTCCATTTTTGGATACCCAACGTGAGGCACCCTGTGTGCTAAACACCCACCATCCCAGTTAAAGTCAGTGGGAACTATGGGCATTCAGCGCTTCTGGAAATCTGGCCCAAGGAGGTGTCTTTAGCTGGGTGCTCAAAAACAGAGGCACCCAAAAATCGGAGGCTGCTTCTGAAAACGTGGGCCTAGCTCTAGATAAAAAAGTGCCAACTGAATGCAGCCGAAGCTGGCAGAGGTCACAGAAAGGTGTAGTCACCAGTGGATGCAAGACTGAGTCCCATGCTTCCTAGGTTGAGAGGCTAGAAGTGATGTAGAGAGGTACAGTATTGTGGGGGTCCTTTGGGCTGGGGAGAGGCAAAGGAAGCTTTTTTCAGGGCTGTGTGGCACCCCTTGTGGCCAGCACTCAGAGCTGCATGACCAGACAGCTGCCGAGAGGTGTGCCCACCTCTCCCATGTCCCTGTAACATTAGGCCTGAGAGAGGGGGAGGGCGACTTGGATAAGAGAGAAAAGTGTCTCAAGCTGGGCAAAGATGATCAGAAGCTACATTTACCTTTGTGCAGGGGCAACTCCAGGCACCAGCGCTCCAAGCACGTGCCTGGGGTGGCAAGCCACGGGGGCGCTCTGCTGGTCGCTGCTGGGGCAGCAGGCAGGGTGCCTTCGGTGGCTTGCCTGCACGGGGTCCGCTGGTCCCGCGGCTTCGGTGGACCTCCCACAGGCATGCCTGCGGAGGGTCCATTGGTCCCACGGCTTCAGCGGACCTCCTGCAGGCATGCCTGTGGGAGGTCCGCCGAAGCTGCAGGACCAGCGGACCCTCCATGCTTGTGGAGGCAAAATGTCTAGAGCCGCCCTGCCTTTGTTGCTGTTGTATCAGAGTCCATACAGCCAGTGGGATGGCTCGACTCCTCTATTTCACAGCGCAATTGGTAAACAAATCATGCATTTTTACTGGGAAGAGAAAAACAAACCCACCACACACACAACCCCTGAACAAAACAACTTTGATAGTACTTTGTTGCGATATGCCAAAGGAAGCATTCATAAAGCATATGGGCTTGGCCAGATCAATGAAATTACAGAGTGCCTTGTTCCTGGCAGGCACACAAATCCACTTTCTAATGAAGTTTACAGCTAGTGGAATTTAGGTCACTACTCGGAAGCGATCAGTTTATTCCAGGCAGGTCTTTAAATATTTTAAGAAATCGCTGTCAAATTAAGTCTGATCACATCTCAGTGAAAATGCCCAACTTGCTGGTTTAGCAGATTTCATAGGCTGAGCTGAAAAACTCTTTTTTATTTCAGTTCCCTACGGGCCTCTCCTGCTGTGTAATCCAGGCACCGTGTTAAACAAATGGCCCAAATGTAGCCTGTGTCTGGAAGGGCTCATTTTGTCCCACATCTGGCTCAGTCTCCCCATGCCCCAGACAAGATCTGGCCATGTCTATACGATGCGCCATTTCGGCGCGTTAAAATCGAAAGCTCTGGGTTCGATATATCGCGTCTCGTCTAGACGGGGATATATCGAACCCAGAGCGCGCTTACATCGATTCCGGAACTCCACCAAAACAAACGGAGTTCCGGATTCGACTTTGCGAGCCGCGCACATCGATTCGGCGCGGTGAAGACGGGTGAGTAACTCGATTTTAGATATTCGATTTCAGCTACGCTATTCCCGTAGCTGAAATTGCGTATCTAAAATCGAATTTCACACGTCGTGTAGATGGGGCCTCTCTCTCCTCTATGGGATGAGTGACATGGGAGATTTGCACTAATAGGCTGAGGTTGCCCAAACTTCATGGAGTTCAGAAATGCAATCCTGTAATGGCTGGATTTTATTGCTGCTGAAGGAAGATACTATCTACAGCCAGACCTGTATTCTAAAATCAGCTCTCATGGGAGCAGCTAAAAACAGCTTCTTAGCAGAGGCTGATCCTTAACTAAAGGTTGAACTAAATTGTACTGATACCTTGGGCATGGGTTGACTGTCTGGGTCACAAACAAGGCAAGAGGCTATGTTGCAAGCACAGGTCACACGCTGTGTTCCTCCTCCCCTGCACAGACTCCTGAATGATTTTTATAGTTGTTTAGCTGAGCAGACTCTTAGCTAGATGGGCCGTAAAGCTTTCAGCAGCTCAAGCATTGGGGGCCATTCTGCCTGTTCCTTAGGGATATTCTGAAGTGGCTGCAATAGTCAGTTGTCTGTGAGGGCTGACCTTTAGTGTAGGTTTCACCATACAGGCAAAAGCCACAGGCATGTGCATTGTATTTGGATACAGATTTTGAATGCAAATGAAGTGCTGTCACAAAGCTCATGGAAAGTTGCCAGTGCCGCTGCTGTCACAAGGTGCAGACGCCTCAAAAAGATGCCCTCACTGTCCCTGTTGTTGAAATAGCAAGAGCCTTTTTAGTGCTATTGAAGTTGATGCACAGGGATCTAGAGGCACAGAACTCTGCAGCTGTTTAGTCACAAATGTAGGCAGCTAGCCCAGAGTGCAGTAACAGTGCTAAGCCGAAGTGACGAATGCCCAGTGTCGGAATGATAGCAGGACTGAGCCCTCAAGGTTCACATAGAAGCCCCGCTATGAGTCAGACCCACAGTTTTAGCAGCTGACACCCAACCTCTGCGTGCCCTTCCCAGCTAGGGACCCCGATGCTGTTTGCTCTGAGTATCCATCAGGTGGCCTTAGCTACTTTACAGTTTGCATAAGCAATGCATTGATGAGACAAGGAGAAAATTGCCCTTTCAATTCCTATTACCTGGTGAAGTGAGACAAATCCCATGAGGTTCCCACTCACAAAATGTATCATCTTCCTCACTGCAGAAGATGTTAAAGCATAGTACAAGCCTGGTACTTGTCAGTATCTTCAGATACAGGTAAGGGCCCATTTCTACAGCCCTATGGTTGTGTGTGTGTTCTGTCTGTGGTTTTGTATGTGCACAGAAGAGCCCTACTGTGACCTGCACACATGTGAGATCCTCAGTTATGTGCACCCTTCTGTAGGATATGTTTACACTCAGAGCTAGGGGTGCGAGTCCCAGCTTGCATGGACAAACTCGCACCAGCTTGCTAAAAATGACAGAGTAGCTCAAGAGAGGTAGCTCGAGTATGTCTGCACATGCTGGGACTCACACCCTTAGCTCTGAGTGTAGACAGACCCATAGTGGAGTAGCACGGGTAATCTCTCCCACGACACTTCTTAAATACCTGACAGTCCATTTGAAAGGCAAGCATTGCTACTCCCAGATATATTTACAAGACCCTTCCATTTTCAGGTTTTATTTTATTTAAAATTCCCCAGGGATTCATCAGTGTTTATTGCAAAACTTAGAAAATGGGCAAAAAAAAAAATCAGTGTAAAAAATTAACTTCCGTTTTCTGGGTTAATAGGGGAGGATGGGAAGATAGAATAAAAGCAACAAACAGAAAAGTAAGCTTATTGAAAGTAAAAGCAGTTTAATGCTATAGTTAATTTCACGAACTGTATCTTAACACACACACGCACACCCACACTAGCATAAATACATCTATCTCAAGCAATGTATAGGATTCTCTTAACAATCAGTATTTTCATGTATTTGAGTGGTCTAAAATTCAGGCGGAAAAAAAAAAGTAAAAACCAGATAGTAGCTATTGTGAAACCCTGAAATTTTTCAGTAATAATTGAAAATGAAGGGCCTTATACATGTATGACCTCTGAGGGAAGATAAGTTCTCTCTGACCAGTGTAATTTCTCAGTAATCACTCCTCCCAGCTGATGGTGATATTTTAGGAAAGAACTCTGGTAAAATTCACAGAACTCCTTTCCTGCTCCTAAGCATGGTACTTCCTGATAGTATTTATTTTCCAATCAGTGGCATTAGCCCATCTCCTGGCTGCAGAGCTGCTCACTGCCTACCCCTAGTATGCCACTCAGTGTAAGTATTTTCAGGCACTACTGAAAGGCTCCTATTTATTGTAGTATTGGGAGGGAAACAGGGGAGTTTAGTAGACAAAGAGGGGTGTGTGTGGAGGTATCATTCATATCCAGATCTCCAAGGCCATTCCCTGATTTGGGAAGCCCTCTAGGAGAAGCTATTGCTGAAAGGACCCATCTATCTCTCTCTTCACCTGCAGCACGACATTTTTCTCTGCTGCCTCCCAGCGCCACTGAGGCTAGGAGACCTGATAGTTGGAGGCTAAAGTTTCCAAAGACTTGGGGGAGGATTGTGGGTTGCTGAAGCTAGTGTCAAATAACACCGTGGCTGGGGATCTGATTGGTAGGCTGAGTAGATTCTACCCAGCCATTAGTATCTGATTTGGCAGTTTCTTTACCTGAAAAATAGAAATGTTTTGCCTGAACAAGAGGCAGGGGCTGGTGGTTCCCAAACTTTTTGGCAACTAAGTCAATTTGCCAGAACAGGGGCCAAACTTACCCAGTGTGAATAGGTGCAGCTCTAGTGACTTCATACCTCTGGCTCCAGTGAACTTACTCAAGACTTCTGTCAGTTCCTGCCACCTCCATTATCTATGCACTTCTTGCTATTATGACAGCATTCCACCTCAGCCTATGGCAGGCACCATTAAATGGGAGATGAGCAACACTGCCACACCAGGGCCAACCACAGAGGCTCATTAAAGCAGCAGAGTGGGAAGTTTAGAGTACCCACCCCTAAAAGCTGAATCCCCAAAGCAGGGGTTAGGAACTCTGCTCCAGCAACTCTATGGGAAAACTCTCAGGTTTGTAACATTTATTTTAATTGGCTGCATTCAAATCCAGGAAAGGCTAACAGGTCTCCCATATGGTTAGTGTTTGGCAGCCATTAAAGTAGGTAGGGGCAGCGGCAGGACAGGGTGAAGGCAAGCCACTCATTAGCTGTTTACATGAATGGAAAGAGCTGCAGCCCGCAATCTTCACCCTCTTAATTCCTATGCAAATCAGAGTGGCAAGTACATAAACTTCCTCTTCCTCCAATGCAAAGTTTGGCAGTTTGCATATCACAATCACAGGATTATTAGTTACCCCTAGGTCATCTGATTTGAGCCCCAGCTCCATTAGGGACAGATCCTTCCACCCTAGTCACATGCTGCAGTACTTTACTCTACAAGAGATGTCACTTATGGGACCCAGGAATAGCTGAGGGTGGCACAATCTGATTATAGTGATTACTTAGGACCCCATCCACAGCTTAGAGCCTCATTGTGCAGGCACTGTACAAACACAGAACAAAATGACGACACGACACCCCCCCGCCCCCCGCTGAAGAATTGACAATCTAAGTATAAAATGAGAATCAATGGATACAGCAGATGAGGCAGGGGAGCACAAGGAAAACAATGAGATCATACTTGTCAGCCTGATAGGCAGCACTCACAACACATCAGCGACTTAACTTTGTTGGGATGCTTGTGGGCATTACAGTAGAGGAGAGTCTGATGAAGGACAATGAAGTGACCTTGGGGATTGTTGCCCTCGTAGTACCTCTTCACGATGGATCAGGGTACAACGCACCCAGCCCCACATTTCTGCGAGCAACAAGGTAGCACTGGTTTGAGGTTCCGGCTAGGCATGCTTCAATTAGGGTGCCAACTTTTTAATTGTATGAACCCAAACACCTTTGCCCCACCCCTTCCCTTGAGGCCCTGCCCCTGCCTCACCCCTTCTCTGAGGCCCCACTCCCACTCATTCCACCCCCTTCCCTCCATTGCTCTCTCTTCCCCCCTACAACTCACTTTCACTGGGCTGGGTCAGGGGGTTGGGGTGTGGGAAGGGGTGAGGCTGGGGATGAAGAGTTTGAGGTGCAGGAGGACGCTCTAGGCTGGGACCGAGAGCTTTGGAGTGCGGAAGGGGGTTCAGGGTCTGGGAGGAAGTTAGGGTATGGGAAGGGGTTCTGACCTGAGGCAGGGGGTTCAGGGTGTGGACTCTGGCTGGGCGATACTTATCTCAGGCGGCTCCTGGTTGGCAGTGCAGCGGGGCTAAGGCAGACTCCCTGCCTGCGTGGACTCCACGTTTCTCCCGGAAGCGGCCAGCATGTCCGGGCCCTAGGCGGTTCTGTGTGGTGCGTGCTGCCCCCATAGCGCCCATTGGCCATGGTTCCTGGCCAATGGGAGCTGTGGAGCTGGTGTCCCTAGGGCCTACAGGGACATGCTGACTGCTTCCAGGAGCTGTGCGGAGCCCTACTGCACCAACAACTGGACTTTTAACAGCCTGGTCAGTGGTGCTGACTGAAGCTGCCAAGGTCCCTTTTCGACCGGGAATTCCAGTCGAAAACCAGGCATCTGGCAACCCTAGCCTCAATCCTGCCCCTTTTGAGGTGCTAGGGTCCAAGAGTAATCCGGAATAAACATAAAAGTCTAACAACTCAAAAGAGGGTAATCCCATGAACCCTCAAGTGGGACCTCACCCTTCTAGCTAAGCACTGGAAGAAATTGCCCTAGGGAGGTTGGGGAATCTCCATCATTGGAGTTATTTAAGAGCAGGTTAGGCCAACACCTGGCAGAGATGGTCTAGATAAGACCTAGTCCTGCCTTGAGTGCAGAGAACTAGACTAGATGACCTCTAGAGGTTTCTTCCAGTTCTACTCTTTTATGCTTCTGTTCAGGGCTTGGCTTCACACAGTCTGTACTTCAGCCCCCACCCCCAAAACCCCAGAGTTCGGCCATTTGTCTACAGTAGGGCCAAGATGTCACCCCAGGGCTCATGCTCATTAGTGAGGGAGCTTGGTTTAGTGAATTGAACATGGAGCTGGGAGTCAGGGACTGCTGGCTTTTAACTCCAGCTCTGCCAAGCAAGACCTTGGGCATGTTATTTAACCTCTCTATACTTGATTTCTCCAGCTGTACAATGGTGATGAGGTTTAGCTCAGTGGTGTGAGGTGAGGCTTAATTCATATTTTCACAGTATATCAAGAACTGAAAGTGCTCAGTATTAAATGGCAGAGAGATCTGACATTTCCTCCTCTCCTTCCCCCTGCATGCATGAAGGAAAGAGCCCTAATTCATACATTTTCCCCCAGCGCCTGGCAGCTCAATATAGTATCAGAAGCCAAGTGTTCCATTTAACTTGCTGCAGTTTGAGGATGATTAACAGGAGATGATTATTTTTTTTCTTGTTTTAGTCCTGAGGGGATTGCTTTGTCACTCAAACTGTTGTAGAGCCCACAGACTAAGTCCTGAACAGTGCACAAAGCACGTGTTAATAGCTGCTAAATAAACATCTGCAGCGAGGTACAGAGAACATACATTAGAATGTGTGTAGCAGAAAGGGTTCTCCTTGCTCCAAATGATGCATTCAGAAAGGTTCTTTTTTTAGAACTGGTTGTAAACCCAAATTTTCATTCTGTGGGAAACTTTAACATTAGGAAAAATTCCAAATTGGGACAAAAAAAGCAGAAATTTCCAAATTTCCTACTAAATGACAATTCTGAAAATTTTTCATTCAGGAGCATTGATGTGTGTCATTTTGATAGGGTCACATTATTTTGCTTCAACTTTATCATTTTGATTCATTTAGTTTTGACTATCATTAACATTTAAATATATTAAGTATAATAAGTATCATATATTAATATTAAATATATACTATAGTAAAATACAGTAGCATAAAAGTCAAAGCGAAATGAATCAAAATGATAAAGTTGACACAAAACATTTAGACAACATCAAAATATAATGAGAAAGTCAAAATGATGTTTTGCCATTGAAGATTTTGTTGCAATGAACACATTGCCAGCTAAATATTTGTATTTCAATTAAATTGCATTTTTCAATGGAAAATGGTTCCATCTTTGAAAACCAGCTCTAGATTTTCTATTAAAATGGTATTCCTGGCCTGATTGGTGGAGAGGGTCTATGCTACCATTCAAAGGAGTGTAGATTTGATACTATGCAAAGAACCAAGATTTGATTTCCCCATGCACATCCCTGACTCCACAGATTGGGAATCCATCACTGTGGTATCTGGGTAGCTCAGTACTTGGAGTACATTGGGTGTACGTAACAGGCTGATGGAAGGGAAACTGAGGCACAGCAGTGCACCTAGGTGGGGAGTGTATAGTGACCACGTGACATACCTCTAATCCTCATCTGGCAGGAAGATAGCTCTGACCCAGGGTGGTAAATGATGGAAAATGAAAGAGGTCCCCCAGACAGGAAGAAAAGGCATTTCTAGCTCATTGCTCAATGTTGAGAGTAAAAGAGTGAGTAGCTTTAAACACAAACACACAGTACGGTAGATCAAACAGACGTCCCAGTGGGGGAGGGTTAGCTTTTCTACTTTAAATGTTACTCACCCTTGTGGACCTAGGAAACAATTTAGACAGGTCAGGCTCCTGGAAACAATGAGCTCTCTCCCCCATCCCACCCCACGTTGGCCAAGTACAATGGTGACAGTGAAACCATACTGCACCGGGAAGAAAAGGGTCTGTCAGATCTCCTCTCACCAACTGAGTAGCATTTTCAACAAGCTGCCGAATCTACCTCCCTCCCACTCTTTGAATGTCACAGCACTCTCACAGGGTGTCAGAATTATGGCTCAGGATTTTTTCAGAACACTGTGTTTTTGCCAAGAACTTATTTCCTCTGCAGGCATATAACAGAACACACATTATGTAACATCCTTACTGCACAAAGCCTCAGCAGAAAGGTGACCCTGCAGCAGAGGTGAAAGTAAGCAGGTCCGGTCCAGCATACCGGCAAGAGCAGGTACGCCATGCTGGACTGGACCGGCTTCCCCAGGCTGGTGATTTAAAGGGGCCGGGGTTCTGGCCGCTGCAGGGAGCCCGGGTCCTTTAAATCATCTCCGAGCCCCACTGCCGGAGCCCTGGGGTAGTGACGGCAGGGCTCCAGTGGTGATTTAAAAGGCCCAGGACTCCCTGTAGCACCTGGAGCCCCGGGCCCTTTAAATTGCCCCTGAGCCCCGAGGCTCCCAGCCATCTCTGCAGCTGATAGCTCCGAGGATCATTTAAAGGCCTGGGCATTTAAAACCCCCCACCCATTCTGATTGAGACCCCGCCTCTTCTGGTTGAGGCCACGTCCCCTGCTCAGGACTCCGGCGGATCAGTAAGTCCTTTAAGTTACTTTCACCCCAGCCCTGCAGGGTCCTTGTTGGAATCCATACCATGAACAAGGGCATGGGAAAGTTGCAACTGGGCAAGATTATGATTTAGGATGCTATTTAGTAACATTAATACACACAATGATCAAAAAGCTCATCTATCCCTTACCATTGCCATTCCTTGGCAATCCTTAAGAACGCTTACTAGTGAGCTAGTAAATACTGTGGGGCAGGAACATCTCTTCTTGTTGTATCACAATGGGGCCTCAATCCCTGATGGGGGCTTGCAGAACAGCACTACCACAAACCAGTACTAATAGATCACTCCTGTAACCCCAGCTTCCTTTCACCTGTTAACGTCTGCACAATCATAGAATCATAAGGTTGGAAGAGACCTCAGGAGGTCATCTGGTCCAATCCCCTGCTCAAACCAGGACCAACACCAACTAAATCATCCCAGCCAGGGCTTTGTCAAGCCTCACCTTAAAAACCTCTGAGAATGGAGATTCCACAACCTCCCTAGGTAACCCATGCCAGTGCCCTCCTAGTGAAATAGTGTTTCCTAATATCCAACCTAGATCTTCCCCACTGCAACTTGAGACCATTGCTCCTTGTTCTGTCATCTGCCATCACTAAGCACAGCTGAGCTCCATTCTCTTTGGAACCTCCCTTCAGGTAGTTGAAGGCTGCTATCAAATCCCCCCTCACTCTTCTCTTCTGCAGACTAAATAACCCCAGTTCCCTCAGCCTCTCCTTGTAAGTCATGTGCCCCAGTCCCTAATCATTTTCGTTGCCTCTCCGCTGACTCCAATTTGTCCACATCCCTTCTGTAGTGGGGGACAAAACTGGATGCAATACTCCAGGTGTGGCCTCACCGGTGCCAAATAGAGGGGATAATCACTTCCCTCGATTGTGGCAATGCTCCTACTAATACAGCCCAATATGCGTTGGCCTTCTGGCAACAAGGCACACTGCTGATTCATATCCAGCTTCTAGTCCACTGTAATCCCAGGTCCTTTTCTGCAGAACTCTGCTTAGCCAGTCAGATCCCAGCCTGTAGCATGCATGGGATTCTTCCTTCCTAAGTGCAGAACTCTGCACCTGTCCTTGTTGAACCTCAGATTTCTTTTGGCCCAATCCTCCAATTTGTCTAGGTCACTCTGGACCCTATCCCTATCCTCCAGCATATCTACCTCTCTCCCCAGTTTAGGGTCATCTGTGAACTTGCTGAGGGTGCAATTAATCCCATCAACATCTTTATCAATTATCTGGATGAACAAAACTGGCCCCGGGACCGACCCCTGGGGCACTCCACTTGATATCAGCTGCCAGCTAGGCATCAAACTTTTGATCACTACCCACTGAGCCCAACAATCTAGCCAGCTTTCTATCCACCTTATAGTCTAATTATCCAATGCATACTTTTTTAACTTGCTGGCAAGAATACTGTGCAATATAATAACCCAGCAATATAAGACAGACATAAGGGGTGAAATCCTGGTCACACTGAAGTCAGTGGGAGTTATCTTCAGTGGGCCAAGATTTCACCAAATATCTAAGATTTCCCACCACAGCATTTGTATTCTTTCACCGAAGTAAACAGACCTTGCAATACATGAAAAAGTTGAGCTGGAAATTCGGCTCTCAAAGTTAGCTCTGTGACAGAGCTCTGGGTTGTCTGCAGATAAGAAGCCTGAAAGTCTCCCCTTCTCCAGGATTCATTTTTGTCCTTTTCCACTTAGCAAACACTGGTTAGCTTGCTGTAGCCTGAAAGGAGAGGAAATTGTTAAACCAAAGAAGCCAAGTTATGTGGGGCCTTATCACACCCAAGCCATCTTTCTGTGTGTAAGCAGAGCTCATGTGTGGTGAAAGCATTTATCCATTGTTACTAGGGTGACCAGAGGCCGTTTTTAAAGAGACAGTCCTGTATTTAAGCCCTCCTGCAGGTGTTCCAACTTCTTCTTAAAAATCTTCAAAAATTGTCCTGTAATTTGTCTCTCTCACCCCCGCCCCCCAAAATCAGTACTTGCAGGTCCTGCTGCTGGCCAGATCCCTGCTTGCCAGCCGCCCACCATTTCTTTTTAACAGGGGCTCAGTCAATGTCATGTTAATTTGAACCTTTGTAATACATAGTTCTGATTGATTGCTACTGAACTCACTTGAATATGAGTAATTTTACCAGGTGTGCCATATTCAACATAAGGAAATATGTTCACCCTAATTGTTACTATATTCTCACCAAGAGGAGCACAGACTGTCATAATGAACCTGTGCCTAAATCTCTCCAATCAAATGTTTTTTGTTCCCCTCCCCCCTTTAGAAAAAAGTTATTCTAGAGAATTAGGATCCTACTGCATGAGTTGAATGTCAGTATTTGACAAACTCATGTCCCTTTTAAAAGAAACAAACTAGTGTGCTGTCCAAGTGGACTTGACTGCCGAGTTGTTGTAAATTCCATTTGGGGGTTTACCTTTGAAATGCCAATCCTTGTACTTAATTAGCATTATCATAACATGAATGCGATAGCACGCGCTAGATCAGGGGTAGGCAACCTATGGCATGTGTGCCAAAGGTGGCATGCGAGCTGATTTTCAGTGACACACTGCCTGCGCTCTGCATTTTACTTTAATTTTAAATGAAGCTTCTTAAACATTTTAAAAACCTTATTTACTTTACATACAACAATAGTTTAGTTATAGACTTACGGAAAGAGACCTTCTTAAAAACATTAAAATTAGAGTGAATAAATTAATAAATGAAGACTCAGAAAGGAAGTCAGTATGGTCCGGTACGGTGTGCTGAACTGGACCGGCTTCTTCAGTGGTGCTTTAAAGGGTCTGGGGCTCCCCACAGTGGCAGGAGCACCGGGCCCTTTAAATCCCCTCCTGAGTCCTGCCACCCTGAGGTAGAGGCGGCAGGGCTCCCGCAGTGATTTAAAGGGGTCCTGCTGGCAGGTTTGGGGTGATTTAAAGGCCCTGGGGCTCCCAGCCACAGCTGGAGCCCCAGGGCCTTTAAATCTTGAAAGGCCCCGCCTCTTCCAGTTGAGGCCATGCCCCCGCTCAAGACTCCAGCATACTGGTAAGTCCTTAAATTACTTTCACCTCTGGACTCGGCCCACCACTTCTGAAAGGTTGCCGACCCCTGCGCTAGGTCATCTGGGTAGCAAGAGGAATCTGTTGCTGCTCAGACGAGGGAGTGTTTCCTCAAATCATCATGTGTGTATACAAAGGATGCTGCCAGTAGCTCTTACTTAGCAGTACTTTCCCTAACTGGGCATCTTTGCAATTACAAGGGTTTTGTCTTCACTTCAAAAATAGTGTGCGTGCACACTGGGGCGGGGGGGGGGGGGGTGTTATAGTGAGACAACAACATGTTTGCTGTCCCACTATAAAATCCTAGTGGAGATAAGGCACCTGTAGTTTTTAGCATGAGGTAGCTAGGCAAGGTCAGCACTATACCCCTTCCCATAGCTGACTGTCTCGTTTCCTCATGATAAAAACTGCATTAGCTATGCTGCTGTAGACACAATTTTTTGGCAGTGAAGACAAAGCTAGCAATGGCCTGTCTTCACGAGGAAAAAGGGGGATTTTCTTGAGTTAGCTAACTCCCATTAATACCCTAGTGAAAGCAAGGCAGTTTGTAGTTCTCACACAACTTGGCAGATCAAGGTAAAGTCCACAGGGGGAGGTTGGTCTTTTAACCAGATGCGCTAATTCACATGAAAGCTACAAACTGCCTTGTCTTTACTAGGAGTTTACCTTGAGTTAAGACCACACCTCTTCTCCTAGTAAAGACAACCACTATTCTAGCTGTTTATCAGCTATCTGGTCAGGAGGCCAAGTGGAGGGGAGGGGCACTAAATAGGTTAACACAGTCATGTTTAGTGTTCTGGGTTCAAATCCTATCTTAAATTTAAAAAGAAAATAGGTTTGATAACCTGATTTTAGTCTCCTACCCAAAGTCCTAGTGCATGATTAACATACCCTGTTTCAGGGATCCCTATGATTAGAATGGGAAAAGGGCAGAAGTCAAAATGGTGAACAGCGCTGTGCAAGGACACTGAACTAAAGCAGTGCTGCAGAAACCCAACAACGATTAGCAGAGGTGTGAGCGGCCACAAGACTGAAATAGCAATGAGAGCACTGGCAAGTGCGCAGGGACCAAAACAGAAGGCTGTGTATGTTACATATGTGACTAGACAGAGTTGTGTGTGTGTGTCAGCCTACGATTAGATAAACAGGACAAAAATGCTGTAAGTGCACAGTCCCCCACGTTTGACTGATTAGAACTAGTTCTGTCCATTTGGTGTTCAAGAAACGGAGTGACTGGAAGTCAGGACCTTAATCCGTATTTATAAATACATGACCTATGAACACATTGCCTTTGCTACTTTCAGGACAAGCTGAAAGCCTGTATTCCCCAAAAATCTTTGCAAATGTAACTGGGACCATAACCTGCCAAAGAATAACATTCCTTCTTACAAGAGAGGCCCTTTCTCTAACAAAGCACACTTCCTCTTGGGCTCTCAGTCAGCACGTGGAATTAGTCCAAACAGATAACTCATTGCTCTGGAGACTCATGTACTAATGAGACAAACTATTCTTGCCCACTCAGGAAGGAACATCTTGCTTCAAACTGAACAAACAAGTACACAGCTCGCCTTATCAAAGTACACAGAACTTGTGGTTATAAGGAGGCTCCTTTAAACATTAGTTGTATTTTAACCATAGTGTTTTACTTCAATATGAAGAACCACCAAAGTGGCTGAGTGTTGACCCGTTAGATGACTGGCACTACAGAAAAAGAGATGGAGCATGTCCATAACACAGTGATTTATAGAAGCTTTAAGTGCTCCACTCAGACACAGTAAACGCTACAGGACCACCTGTGAATGACAGGCAAGAGTTCTCCCACTGAAAAGTATTTGACTTGCACTAAACCTAATGGAAGATTTGTGCTGGTCTCTGAGGGGTGAATTTAGCTCTAGGATGTGAAAGGTTAATTTACATAATACAGGCAGACTATATAGCTTGTAATTATACAGGTTAGAAAGGAAATCTAAAACAACAGTGGCAGCAGGCATGGTGTGCCAAGATCCAAATGTGGATTGGGGGCAGGAGGAGGAGAATAAGAATAGCAAATGGGGAAAAAAGAGGGGGAGCAAGTGGACAGAAATAAGGAGTGATGGTGACAGCCACAATGAGATGTGGCGCAAGGGGAGCCAGGGATGGAGGGGGAAAAGCAGCAGCCAATCTAAAGAGGTTGGGAGTGACTGCATTAGACCACATCAGGATTAGCTGCCTGCTTTCAGATGACTTTTAAAACAGTCCCTCTTTTTTCCCTCCCAAAGAAACTCAGCTCCAAGCCATTCCGCATGTAACCTGGAGAATTTAACGGCATGCCAAACCAGGGACACTGGGAGAAAGGAACAAAAACCCTTAGCGGAGACCTTAGTCCCAATCCACAGCTGCAGCCGATGCACGTACAGCTCAGCTAGGGGTAAGGAAAGGGACTTGGCTGCAGTGGGCAATGGAGAAGGCCCTGTCTTCACATTCTCATGACCTTGGTCCAGCTGTGCAATGGGCTAGTTCCCTGCCAGAATTAACCATCCATGGCTTGCTCCAAGTCATGTGGCCAATTGCCCCAAGGAGTACCAGCCCTGTGGTCCTTCCCTCCAGGTACACAGAGGGGCTTGCCATGGGAATAGTTGCACTGTTTCTCCACAGCAGCTAAGGATTCCTTTCCATCAAGAACAGGAGTACTTGTGGCACCTTAGAGACTAATAAATTTGTTAGTCTCTAAGGTGCCACAAGTACTTCTGTTCTTTTTGTGGATACAGACTAACAAGCTGCTACTCTGAAACCTTTCCATCAAGGTCATCTTCCAGGAGCCAGCTATGCTGCCTTTAGGGCAGTTTAGAGCCACACAAAGTAACCCCTCAGGCAGCCAGGACCTTTGTTGAGAATAGGGGAGGAATTTGTTTTTGCAGCCAGTGCTCAAAGGAGGCTTTGTCTAGATTCACCCTGAGGTTTCTTTTTCTGCGTAAGCCCTTCATATTTAAACTGTCTCAAGACAAAACAGAGGAGTCTGACTGGTTCTGTGTGACCTATCCTGACCTTGGAGCAGGCTTTTGGGTGCTCATGGTTGATCCCCCCTCTGCCCAGCCTCTCTAAATAATAATCACTATAGAGGATAGGACATTTCCTGTTCCCAGGCTGCTACTGCAAGAACTGTCAATGGAAGTTTATTTCTAACCCAGGACAAGGCAGCTCTGGCCAATATAAAATAAATAGAATGTTAGAATAAGCCCAAGGGCTGTACTGACTCTAGTGAGCATTTTAGTTATTCAGTACAAAACTTCAAAATTGGAGCTCTAGAATTTCCAATCTGCCACATCAAAGAGACTCACAGAAGCTAACACTTGCTTATCCTGATGTATGTGAGGCTAGCTTTTACAGCATGACTCTCCTGTAGTTCTCCAAGCACTCTATAAACATGGGAAAGCCCCTCATTCTCACTGTGCAGATGGGAAAATCAGGCAGAGGTTAGGGGTATGTCTTCACTGAAGCTAGCTCAGGTTCTTATGTGGATGTTGCTCCACTCCCCCATCCACACACAAAGCCCTCTCACCCAAGTTATGTGGTGCTTTCAAGCTGGCCTGGCTGGGGATGCGGGTTAGAGCATGGATTCCACTTGTGTTGGTAACCTGGGTCCACCTTGCAGCAAGGATGCAGACTGGGGCCTGGTCTACACTATGCCGTTAAATCGATTTAAACAGCGTTAAATCGATTTAACGCTGCACCCGTCCACACTACACCGCCCTGTAAATCGATTTAAAGGGCTCTTTAAATCGATTTCTGTACTCCATCAAAACCACAGGAGTAACCCTAAAA
>NC_133781.1:15892546-16122906 GCF_003597395.2 Chelonoidis abingdonii
TTAAGTGGGAACAAGGCCTCAGTCTTATTTAAGAGTAGGGCTGGACTCCGGAACTGGAATGGAGCCAAGCACCAGGATCTTATGGGCCTCCTTACCCTTTCTAGTCTCAATGAGCTTTTAACCACTGTGTTGTGAGCTTGGTGTACATATCTCCCTGGGAGGGGAAAGGCCAGGAAAGAGCGAGGACAGATAGCTCCAGGACAGATAGCTCCACTGTAGGTGGGAAAAATAAGATAATGGTGAGGGAGGGCGAGTGGGCACCATGGAATTAAACTCCGTGTAGCTGGTGATAATCAGAGACGTAGCTTGCTAAGACAGCCTATGGGGAGCTGTATTACAGGCAGGGATTCAAATGTTTTCTGATTTCCTGTCTCCTCTCTTTCTTTCTCTCCTTCTTATCCCTACCTCTCCCCTTTCCAGGGCTCAGCAGCCTCTCTGTGGGCACATGGTCATGATTATTCATGTTACCACAAATGCCTAAAGGCCCAGTGAAGATCAGAACCCTGCTGTGCTAGGTGCTGTACAAACACATCATAAGAGGCAGTCTCTGCCCTGGAGAGCTCCCACTTTTGAAAGGGTTAGTAAATAACCAATAGAGGTTTTAAGAAATGACTATTCAACAATTAGACGTTGTTCTAGAGTCCAACCACTTGACAGGTGGCTTATAATCCTGGCTTATATCTATTTGTAATATCTTCTATCAACGTGCTTATAATGTTCTGTAACACATGCAACTCGCCTCTGGAGGTTGCTTGTAATATCTATTAATCCTTCTTAAATGAAAGTTTAATATCAAGGGTGACCTATTTAAGAATGTTACATTCTTTCTTTTAAAATGTTAGTTTAAATTAGAGGGGGAGCACCTGATTCACAAAGCTGGGATCCAGAGATGTTCCCCTCTAGGAGGGGGGAGAATGGCCCAGTGGACAGGGTGCTAGTTTAGGACTTTGGAGACCTGTGATCAATTCTGTGCTCTGCCACAGACTTCCTGGGCTTGGCTACACTCGAAACTCCAAAGCGCTGCCGCGGGAGCACTCCCGCGGCAACACTTTGAAGTGCGAGTGTGGTCATGGCGCCAGCGCTGGGAGAGAGCTTTCCCAGCACTGCAGGTACTCCACCTCCCCAAGGGGATTAGCTTAATAAGAGTGTTTTGAGGACGAAGGCATTAAATGCTCTCTGATACTACAGTAATGAGAGCCATAGAAGTATCATAGACAGGGAGTCTGTTTTGGGTTCAGCTCTAGTTTAAATAAAGGGAGGGAGGGGAGAAATGTTTTCACAAAATTCACAACTGTTTAATGGAATCCCAAACTGACAGAAAGACAGATACACACACACACACATTTCTAACAGTTTCACAGAACCCCAGACCACATGGGCTCTGCCATTGCTGCTCACAGCAGCCCTGCCTGCTGTGAGTGATACCATGAAGGGGCGGCTTTAGCGTGGATTCAATGACACCTAAAAAAAGCATGAAACCAAGGCTGCAAAACCAGGCACACATATGCTTCTCCTGGCCCAGTGCAGCGGGGAGGCCCTAGGAGAAGGGGTTTAGAAATCGAACCCACCCTGCATTCACCCCGCTGTGGTAGCTCCTGTCCCACAGGGCTGGGCCTGGCTTCCCGCTCCAGGCATTGCAAACTGGCACATGAGCTCACTGCACCGCTCAGGTTTGCCCTGGCTGCCCCTCTGTCATGAGTCACAGGGGGATGGCTGGGCCAAACTTGGGTGGTGCTGCAAGTCCACACACCAGGCTGCAACCAGGAGTTGCCCTGAGTGGGGGAGTGCTTTGCAGCCCAGAACCCTCCGGGAACCTCCCTCCATACCAGGCTGGGATTAGGGCTGCAGAAACATGGAAGAGGGTGCTGATACAGAGGTCAGTACCCCTTCGGTAAGTTAG
Organism: Chelonoidis abingdonii; assembly: GCF_003597395.2. NCBI lineage: Eukaryota > Metazoa > Chordata > Testudines > Testudinidae > Chelonoidis > Chelonoidis abingdonii. The sequence continues at coordinate 15,894,447 of NC_133781.1, forward strand.
TTTAGTGCACCTATTGAATCAGGAGGCTACATTCGTCCAGCACCAGGTAGTGGTAATGTCTGGTTCGCGTAGCTACATTCTGGCAGCAGTAGTTCTGCACCTGAGAAATGATTCCAGTTTGAGAAACTCAGGCGGGAAACACGCTTTTACTGGGGATGTGCTGAGCCTCCACAAAAGAACAGCAGCCCACTAGTAGCAGCAGGACCCCCTAAGCATTCATTGTCTGGATCCTGCAAAGTACTGAGCATGCCCAGCTCTCACAGACAGCAATGGCACTGGAGAGCACCCAGCATCTCGCTGGGATCAGACCTTTCAGTGTGGGATCAATGAGCGACTATCTTGTAAACAGAGCCAGGTGGGTTTGGAGGAAGGGGTTCCCTGATCCCAGCCGGCTCCATTCCCTTCTGTCACTGACCTGTCCAGAGGAAAACGTGCCTCCTCCCCTCTCCGGAAGTCAGTGCTATTCTCCAGCCTGGCTAGTACATCCATCCTCTTCACCATCATCTCCAGCATGTCGCTCATCTTCCGCAGCACCCCTCTGGACTCCAGCGCGCCCATCACTGCAATCACACAAAGAGCAAGAGAGAGGCTAGAGCAGGGCTTGGCACTCAGGGGGACACAGTGATTTTTTTGTCAAGATGGGAAGGAGCGGGTCAGTGACCATGAAAGTGACGGATTATCAGCACTCGCCTGGGCGAGGGAGCGGATGAGATGATGACGTGAAAGCTTCCCTATACATCCCTGCCCATGCATCTCAATCCTGTCCCACAGCAACCCCCTGCTATTCCTAGTCTGGGACCCACAGCTCTGCCAGTCGTGACTGCATCCCCCCAACCCCTGCTCTTCCATTCCGAGGCTCTCCACCCACAGCCCTGCCAGTGTATCTCAATCCTGGCCCACAGCATCCCTGGCTATTGCAGCCTTGAGTTACAACACTAGGAATGCACCTTAGTAGGCAGATATCAGGTCTCCTGATCTGTACCGCCCTGCTGCTATTTCACTAGTGAGCACTGAAGGGCTATGGGGTTTTATAAACATAAACCTGGATTCAAATGTCATTTGGTCACAGGTATCATGAGTTTGGTGGTCTCAGTCTAGATGCCGTGTATTCATGTTGCAAAGGCAGGACACAGCTTGACCTAATGAGCTGTCTTTGCTCATGTCACCAAGAGATGCTGCTTCCTAGAATAATCAAGCAGATGTGAGGAGGGCAGGGTTGGAGGGGGCTGGAACTCAGGTCCTGCTTTGCTCAGGTGTGCCAGTCTCTATACGGAAATGCATCTGCCTCTTCCATGTAGCTGTCTGGAATTTTGACTTGGCAAAACCCCACTCAGAACACAGGCCCAGTTGGCTCACCGTGGATGGAGCATTCCACCATGCAGCCCTTGGTAAACACCTAAAGATTGCATGCGGGGCAGCTTGTAAGCTTCTAACCCCAGCTGGAGTTCAGCTGGTGGGATTGGCAGCCCTTGTGACTGCACCATCTCTCTCTCTCTCTATATATATATATATATAAATGTCTAGCTCTTTAAAAAAATATATCACCACGTTATTTCCTCACTAGTATCCTGCAGCGGTGAGTTCCACTGGTGAGTTCCACTGATTTCTTAGGCATTTCCATCTATCCTTTTAACCGTGCTGCCTCCTATAACTTCACAGAGTGCTCCCTTCTTCTTGTAGAAAGGGGCAGAACAAATAGGATCTTTTTTTTCTAGATCCACCAAGGCTCCTTATTTCCAGCCTTGTCCTCTCATCTTTTAGTGACCTGTAGTCCCTATTATGGAGTCAGTGGAAGGGGAATAAGTTCCTATTTCATCTCACTTCAGTTCACTCCAGGCTGATCTAAAAAACAAACACCCAAATAACCCTAACTAATCCTGTTCAGCTTATCTCCTCTATTCCACACCTGTGCACACTTTAAAAGGTACCACACATTTCATTTATGAAGCAGCAGGAGGCTAACAGAGGATGCTGGGCACCTCAGAAGTACACTGGGCATCATGGATGGATATTTAAGTTATGCACATCTTGTCCCTTTGAGATGCAAACCTGGGATCTAGATTTTGAACACCCCCCAGAGCTCCAGTCTGCGGGGCAGGGGGATCGTCTGAGCTGGGATTTTGGTTGGCATCTGGGCTTCAGCATTGCTCAGACTTCTTCCCCCCCATATCTACTACAAATATCACCCCTTGGTGTCCACTGCACATGCCTTGTGCCTGTCATGTCGCACATGCACTCATATTACTGACAATAGCACGTCGGCGCTGCCAGCCCTGCGGAACCTGTCCAGGTGAGGAAGAGCAATGGTGTCAGGCTGCCTACAGGAGGGGTGACCAACATGCAGGCCAAAGGCCAGGGTACACCCTGTACCAGCTCGCTCTCTTTAACCGTAGGGAGAGGACATAGCTAACCAAGGCAGCCTTTACTGCTGGTAAGGTCAAACAAGAAGCAAATTCCATTCATCAAGGCAGGGCCGCCCAGAGGGGGGGACAAGTGGGGCAATTTGCCCCAGGCCCTGCAGATGCCCCCACGAGAGTTTTTCGAGGCCCCTGGAACAGGGTCCTTCACTCGTTCCGGGGGCCCTGGAAAACTCTTGCAGGTCCTGGGCCCCTGGAACTTCTTCCACTCCAGGTTTTTGGTGGCAATTTGGCAGCAGGGGGTCCTTCCGCTCCAGGACTCGCTACTGAAGTACCCTGAAGACTCGCGGTGGGGGGTCCTTCCACCCCAGAGTGCCCCAAAGTGACCCAAAGACCCACCACCACCAAAGACCCCAGGCCCTGCATCAAGGGGGGACAAAGCCCAGCCTGCATCTATGTGCTCAATTTTATAGTCAAATGATAGGCATGTATATAGATGTTAGACCCCACCCTGGGGGAAGCTGGGAACTTGCCATAGTTGCTCCAATGTTGCAAAGTCCTTCCCCATGCTTTCTTCTGACTCATGCATCAGCCACAAGATCACCTGCCTCTACCACCTGAGGTTAAGAAGAACTCTTCTAGCAGTGAGTAAGCAGCAGGCTTACTGGGGCTATTTAGTAGATGGACATGATCATACACACTAGGATGTTGCAGGGGCATCATTTGCTATGGGAAAAGGGGGCAGTTGCTCCTAGACCTTGGTTTGTCCCCAGACCTTTCATTGGTTTATACGCTCCGCTTCTCCGCTGCCACCAACTTTGCAGGACATAATATAATCTTCTATTTGCTGACATCGTTTTGCCCTTCCCCCATTCCTCCTGGGATGGTGTGTCATGTTATGCGGACAGATTTGAAAGTCAAGGATCAGGACTAAGAAGAGGGCATTTATAAATCATTTTTCTGAACATCAACGCTCTTTGGAGAGTCATATTGATACAACAGATAATAACTGTGAAAGAGCCATCACAGTCAGCAGGCTGTAGACAGTAATCTGCACTGTATGAAACCTCGACAGAGCCACTTGATAAAATGTTTGCTCCAAAACAGCCTAGCTAGTGAATACATGACACTGTAAAAAGTCCTTAAGGGGGATTAACAAGATAACCCTCAGCAGCCATTGTACAGCTGTTACTGAACCCTGAGACTCACCCCTGAGATGTGTCACCTACCTTTGACTGAGATTTGGTGCCCGACACACCATTTTATGACATCATTTAAAAAGAAAAAAATCAGACCCAGAAAAAGCAAGCAAGCAACTCAGAAAAATAATTCCTATCTCATGTGGGTTCAACCCGGCCTCCTCACCCTAAATATTCAATGCATTAATTATGTGAGAATGCAGCTGTACCTCTTCTGTTGAAATCAGTGGGTGTGACAAGTTTCAGGCTTCCTGCAGCTCTGAAACTGTACCCACATGGCTACGTTTGCAAACAGCAGAACCTATCTTGCATTTGCAAAATATTTGCATATGGAAAAACATGAGTGCACAAAACACATATTTTGGGGGAGCAAAATAGATCACCAGATTGAAAATAAGACACAGATTTTTCTCAGGCTAATTAACCACTGGAATAATTTCCAAGGGCTGTGGTGGATTCTCTCTCACTGGCAATTTTAAAATAAAGATCAGATGTTTTTGTTTTAGTTCAGGGGTCGGCAACCTTTCAGAAGTGGTGTGCGGAGTCTTCACTTATTCACTCTAATTTAAGGTTTCGCGTGCCATTAATACATTTTAACGTTTGTAGAAGGTCTCTTTCTGTAAGTCTATAACATAACTAAACTGTTGTTGTATGTAAAGTAAATAAGGTTTTCAAAATGTTTAAGAAGCTTCATTTAAAATTAAATTAAAATGCAGAACCCCTCGGACCAGTGGCCAGGACCCAGGCAGCGTGAGTGCCAATGAAAATCAGCTCGCATGCCGCCTTTGGCACACATGCCGTAGGTTGCCTACCCCTGGTCTAGTTCAAACAGGAATTAATTCATGGAAATCTTATGGTCCATACTCTGCAGAAGTCAGACTAGATAATCACAGTGCTTCCTTCTGGCCTTAGAATCTGTGAACTGCAAGTTCAGTGTCACATGGATTCATGTGACATGTCATGCTTATGCACACACCTGTATGCAGTTGTATTGCATGCTTATTTTCACAATGGCTAGTCAGTGCTGAAGTATTGGGTTCATCACAAGCCATGAATTATTAACCACCTAGAATTGCCTAGAGACAAAATGCATAGCATTAATTAAATCCCTGACTACCACCTGGAGTCCTGATTTTGCAGAGCTCCATGTGGGGGCTGGAGTCTGCCCAGATGGAGTTTGGAGCCAGGTCAGAGCTCTGAAGAGCTTCCTAGGCTGTCAAGATCCAATATTCAGAGCTGCTAAGTGCCTACCACACCCACTGACTTCAGTTACAGTTGCAGACACTGGACCCTTCTAAAAAGCAGGCCCCGCTACGTGTCTCAAGCTGGGCACTCAGCATGAAGGGGCGCTTTTGCAAAATGTGATCCTGAATAATTGGACTGCATTTTGGTGAAGGGCATTCCAGCCAGGTGCTTTGTGATGCCTTAACCAACAGTGGCCTGTCAGGCTTCCAAAAGCCAGCTTCCCACATCAGAGAGGAACTAGCCCTGATTGCTTCCTCCCGCACAGGCCCAAGGTCACGGGCACAAATCACAAAAGAGAGGACACAGGCTGGAGTGAAGAAGGTTAATTTTCTTTACCACATAAAACATTTGGAGAAGTCCTGTTTGGTGGCCGTACTGGTGAGGTCAGGAATTTAGGACACAGTGGAATAACTCAAGGTGGGAGACCGAGGTAAACGTAGACGGAAAAGCAAGGATGGTTGCTCCTAATAGCAGCCAGTGGAGGGGAAGATGGATTGTAGCCACTGCATTTTTATGTCTCCGGGGGAGGGATGTGTGTAAAACCTCCGCTGAGAGGGATTTCTCAGAGGGGAATACAGCTTGAAAATGCAATAGCTAGACAGCCTGGATGATTCACAGCTGCTGCTGTGGCTGCCACTCAGGGCTGGGCTGTCGCCCTGTTTTATGACTGGATTGTGTTTGTTTAATTAGAGGGGCTCAGTTAGCATTGCAGTTCATTTGAAATCTAAATGGCTGCTTGCAAGGCCTAGGCAGAGCAGCAGAGCTGTCCCTCTACAAAGACCAAAAGAGTCTGTCATCAGCAGAGACAAATCGCTATTTAAAGTCCTGAAACAAGGAGGTGAAGCTGGGGGCGGGAGGGGAGAGGTATTTTCAAGTACTTTAAAGGAAATGGCTGTAATGTAACCTCCTTCCCAAAGGGAGAACAAACCCAGCTGGTCCCTTTGCTCTTCCTGGTGGGTGACTTTGAAGGAGAACTACACAAAAAGTCAGCCCTGATATGGCAGAGTGAAGCAGACAGGACAGGAGCGGAGGGAAAATACCATTAGATAAGTACATATATCTGTCCAGTCTGGAGATCTGACTATTTGCATATTACATTTATTGATGGGTTTTTCTATGCCCCTAACCCATCACCTTAGTCTGAAAGCCTCAGGAACAATAAAGATTTTCTTCTTTTCATTCCTCCCTCTGCCCCATCCCGCTGAGGTGGGTCAGTATTAGACTTGTTTTGCAGATGGGAAACTGAGGCACAGAGCCATTATGGGACTGGATTTTCCAATGAGTTGCACTTACATTTAGGCATCAAAATAGGTAGCCAGGTTTCCCAATGTGCTCAGCATGGTTGGGTGCATACCGGAGCTGAGCTCTTTAGAGAATCTGTCTTTACAGGGCTCACCCAAAGCTCTTGCCATCTGACAGTAACTCTCCTGTGTGACTGAGATGAATCATCCAGGTTGTTTAGGTGATAAATTCCTCAGGGCAAAGGGCTGAGTCTCCCATTCTATTGTACAGCACCCTGCATGCTTAATCATAGACTATCAGGGTTAGAAGGGACCTCAGGAGGTCATCTAGTCCAACCCCCAAACATGTGATCAGCACAGCCCAGATGGGACTTGAACCCACAAACCCCACTTCCAGAGCCTGATACCTTATCCATTAGGCCACTGGGTCATACTGCTGACATGCTGTTTAAACCACCTGTGAGGAAAGCAGCTGTTTTGCTCCCCAACCCACCTCTTCCACCATCAGAGACCCAGTCTCCCTCCCCTGTGTTGGGGTGAGGCTGGCCATTTCTGCAAGCACAGCTCCCAGCAGACTGGCATCTTCAGGAGAGATGTCGAGAGGCTTATCTCCTAGGATTGAAACATCAGTTTGGAAAGTTCCTCCAGCTTTAGAAAGTGCTTCTAGGAACAGCATTGGCATGAGCAACGGATTAAAGAGGGCAAGTGAGCAACAGGCAATTCCCTGCATGACACACACACACATCTCCAACTGCAAGAGAGTGGCAGGACTACAGGGTCAGGGGCAGCCACTGTTCGCAGATGCCATGTCTGTGTATGGATTATAATTGTATAAGCCAAAACCTGGATGAGTTCCCAGGTCCTGGGCAGTGAGAATAATACCCTCTGGCAGGTAGAATATTTGATGAGAACGCCTGTGAAAATCAAATCAGCTTGCAGCTAAGTTTTAGCCTCCTCTCTCCCCTCACACACTTGATTTCATTGGGCTCTGCAGTCTGCCAGAATTTTCCCGGAGGGCAACAGCTGCTTAGTGAGGAGAATAAAGTGAGCTCCAGATCGGCCCCTTTGAACAGGGCCAGAGCAGGCTGTTTGGACAGGGTGGTGTAGGACACCTCACTACACACTTTCTACCTCTGCTTGGATGGGTAGGGCGGCTGGGGTTTATCCAGGAGAGGAACAAGGGTGCTTTCCATTTCTGTGCCACTGTTAGCCTGAATCCAGCCCCTGGCTAACAATTCCAGCAGGAAGAAGTACATTTATTTTATTTATTGTTATTATAGGAGCACTTAGAGCCCCCAGCCCCACTGTGCTAACTAAAAGGCAGCCCAAACTGCTTCCACTCTAAATAACAAAGATTGTCGTCTCCTATAGACGGACAAGAACCTGATGACCAGAGCAATTAAGTGATTTGCCCAAGGTCACATAGGAAGTTTGTGGCAGAGTAGAGGGCTGAACCTATCCCTTCTAAGCGCTGTCTAGTGTCTTAGCCACCACCCATTCTCCCATGAGCTGGAGTGCTGATTTAGCAGATATATTAACCCAATCTGTTTATAATGATCCACTTTCACAGACATTTTTTGAGAGATTTTAAGACACCTTTCAATAGCAAAGCTCCCCAGGCTGCACTGTCAGAAACTGATGGGGAATTTGCTCCTTTTTAAAAAAATGGGGAGGAGGGGAGAGAATATTAAAAATAAACAAACAAAAAAACCTTCCCTGGATAGTCTTATCATGCAGCACTTTCCCTGCCAGAAAGTGAAGGATCGAGGTGGGACACATCCCCCTCCTCTGAGTCTATAACAGGGAAAGTTTGAAGCTCCCCCTTGCTGAGTGTTCTCTGATTCTTTGGGTTTTGTACCAGCAGCTTAAGAAGGATAACGAGAAATATTGGACGTTTCTTGGCAATGGTTATTATGGCTCTCGGAAAGTGTGTCTCATTAAAAAAAAAAAAACAGGAAGGTGGGAAAAGTGCTGAAGCCGCTCTCTTAAAATGCAAGAGCCAGGATTAATTTGCTCTAAACCCGAAGCACTGTTCTGGCCACCCGCAGAACTGATGCTCAGCTGGGCTGACAAAGGAAGAGCAAATCAAGTAACACAAAAGGGATTTCTGCAATCAACTAGAGCAGGTAGAACTCATTTACCAGCCAGGAATGTAACTCAAAGGGTACGTCAGCAGTGCAGCTAGGGGCCTGCTTCCCCGCTCAGAGAGATAGACTCAAGCTAGACTCGAGCTAGTGTGCTAAAAATAGCAGTGCAGCCATGACAGCAGAACTGGTGGCTCAGGTTAGTGGCCCAATTACATGGACCCAGGGGGTTGGGCTAGACAGTACATGGGTGGCTAGCAAGGGCTGCTCCCCATGCTGACATGGCCACGCTGCTATATTTAGCATACTTGCACAAGCAGAGCTAGCACATCTGGGAAGCACCCTCCCTGCTGCACTATAGACACACCCAAAGAGAGACTCTCAGGCAAATGCTTCGCATCTCTTTATACAGGGATCCATTGTGGAGTCACCCACAAGTCCTGTGTAAAGGGCAGCATAGAACTGTGCAACCCCAGAATCAGAGCAGGGAATGAATTGCCTCAGACACTATTGTGTCGCAGTTTGGTGCCTGGTTTCCTCTTTGTTCCAAGGGGGGAAGTAAGCTGCATGAGATCTTTCTTGGTGCCTGGTAAGGGAGGGAGTCAATGTTTTGCTTCCTCTCTCCCGACCCTTGCGCTTCCAGCGCCCACATAGAGGCTTCTCACCCCTACACTATGTGACCCATGATGCTGGCAGAGCACACAGTACGGGAGAACCTTACAAGCTCCCCCACATGGGGGTACACCACAGCTCACAGTTTAGCCAATGGTGGTGTACAAATTTCCCCGAAAGATAACCTGCAATTTTCCTGCATTTTCTTTCCCACCATCACACTGAACTGTAGCATCACAGCCTGAAAGAAGCAGGAGGAACAACCTCATGATTAGAGCAGGTCATACATGTCAATACAACAGTGTTCCTTATGGAACTAGATCCTTTTGCAGCTGGGATGAAATTCATCCCAGGGAGAAGAGCCAGCTCAAGGTCTATGCACCACTAGTGTAGGTGCAAAATGAGCCTTTTATATAGACTTTGTGCTGCCCCTCTACAGTGGGGGGAATTAAATTTACTCTCATTGAATACCATTTGGATGGCCATCTTCAGCCTATCGATGGGTGAACAATTCACTGTCAATAATCAATCATGGCCATTTGTGCAGTGATTGGTCATCTGAGTCACAGGATATTTCTTCTGTTTTTCTATCTAGAAGGATGCAATGTTTTAAACAATCAAATACCAATCAAGGAATTACAAATAAACTGCACTTCCTGTTACACATTTTTGGGCAAAAAATTAGTTCTGCTGAAATGTGTGAAAGCATCGGGGTTTGCAGACATTTTCGACAATGGTGAAAATCACTGTGAATGGTGAAAATTCATCAGTAGTTACTGAATCTTCACAAACAACAACTAATAGGAATCCAAACCCAACTCTACGCAAATGTTAGTTGATCAGGGTTTGGGGGTTTGTTACTATTCAAACAGCACTGCTAAATACAAAGGAGAAAGCTCCTAACTAGCCTTGATAATCAACAACAACGGTAAAGAAAACACAGATAGAACTACGCAATGGATTAATTGGAGTTTGCAAAAGTCTGACAGTTTTTTGACAGTTCCCCCAAGTGACAGACACTCTTTAAAGGCAATCACTGAATCAACAAAGTTTTTCATAGCAGGGCTATGAAATAATGATTGCAATCAATCACATTTTATTATATCTCATGAGACATGCTAGTCACTGCAATGGAGAGAGGGGCATAGTTTACAGTGCTTCAAGGGGGTGTATACTTAAGTCAGTGGATGGCACTGGGAAAAAAGCAACCATGTCCTAAGTGCCATGTGTATTGAAACATACAATAGTTTCCCTAGGAAAGTGTTGGCATCTCAACAGTGTTGTTGAAATTTGGACTGGCCAGAGCACTGGATTATATATCGAAGAGATCAATCTTGTGCAGGAAATGTGCTGGTGCTGAAATGAGCTCTGTGACATGCACCCCTATGCAGATGTCCCACAAAGGCCTACTCGTATCCCATTTAAACCTCTGAAATGGGGGTTAGGTAGGACACCGCTGTCTCTCTGCACAAGGGACAATTTCACTCTCTGTGTACCGCAGCGGCACAGACATAGCAGAGAGGTGGCAGCCCCTTGTCTTCCTTGGACTGCCCTGAAAAAGGTGGGGAAGTTTATGTAACATCTAGAAACAGAACAGCAAGGTAAGGGCAGCATGGCTGAGACCATGCAGAAGCAGAGAGTAGCTGAGAAAACTCAGATGGAAATGCCAACAGCACACTGATGAGGAGACTGGGTGGTTTGCCAAAGCCAGAGGTGATTGATTAACTGAGCAGCATGAGTATCTCTCTGTTCCTCCACTCCCAGTTGCATCATGTCCTACTGCAATCATTCCTGTTGTAGAAGAGCGGAGGAACAGGGATTCGGAGGTCAGACACTCTTATGTTCTGTGTAACCTGAGTTAATACAGGGCGGTTCTTTCAAGATTACATATGGGTTTAAGATGGGCTTTCAAAAGAGCCTAAAAGAGTCCAAATCCCATTGGAAAATTCAGTATTATCTGGGCGTGTAACTCCCTTCAGCATCCTTGAAAATCCCAGGCTTGACTTTTCTAATTGCTTGTCCTATGAGCCACTGGTACCAGGAAACTGCCTGAATTCTCAGAGTCCCTTACCCCTGCACTGCCCACCCATTGCAGGGCCAGTCTTCTCGCTCTGCGCTGAGGCTACCAAGCATTGGCTGATCAGCATTCAGCACCATGGCCAGGGACCGAGGGAGAATGCATAGACCAGGAGCCTGTGAGCAAAGGGAAATAGTAATAGGGAAGTTGACATTTCCTAATTACATTATGGACTTTTGTCTAGTAGATTCCTTGCTCCTTCTTCCTTTCAGATCTCCCCGTGCTGCCAAAGGCACCAGATATACAGCAAGGCCACAAGCATTTGATCTGAAATTTGCCTTTGAACCCAAAGCTGTGGTCAGTTTTGGGGTGCCAGGAAGGGGACAGGGGAGGATTCCCACAACTGTCACAGAGGAAGGGAAACTGCTGTCTGCTCACTTCTTCTCAGGCTCAGTGACTAAGCCACTCCCCTTCCCCTCTTATTCCCCCAGCCATCAAGTCACTCTTAGGTTTTCTGGCCTGCTGTTAGGCACTCAGACTGATCCCAATCAGACAAGTAGAGGTATCATCACTCTCATGCCTCCCACATAACATTGGTAGGTTCTTCAGTTCCTGTTATGTCTCCAACAGTAGGTCGTGGTCTCTTAGTGGGTCGAGAAGTGGAAGAGGGTGGCAGAGTGAGGCTTGTGCGCTGTTCAAGATTGTCATCGGCTTTCTCAGTTCATCAATCAAGCGCTCACACTGCGCTGCATTGTGGGATACGTTCTGTCACTGCGCCATGCCACAGTGACCATGGATGCAGCAGCGGGCTCCACAGTGGTAACTGTAGCCATGAGGGTTGTTTTTCAAAAACCTATGGAACTCCCTGGTGCAGGATGCCATTGAGTCAAATTCAGAGACCTGACTGCTAAAGAGGACTGCAGTGAGGAAGAGTGGCCTCCCTTGAAGTTTGGGGGGAGGGACCACTCTCTGCCCCCTTGGGAGGGTGGAACCAGGCCGGGCCCAACCCTTGTGCCAGAAGCAGAGAGGCAGAGTAGGAAGTATAAGAGGCCTACAGCTCAACTGGGCCAGAGCCAGGGAAAGAGTCAGATGCCTCTGCCTTGCTGTTGGCCCCTAGATCAGGGAGCGAGCTGGCCCCAGAGGAGGAACCACCATCTGCCGCATACCCCGAGGAGCCAGAGGACCCTTGGACTACTGAGCTCTATTCTTGGATTGTCCTATCCCCGAAGTAGCCCAGGGAAACCAGGCTTTAGTCTGGTTTTGTTGTCAGAGCACGAATCAGCATGTTAGCAGGATCCCCGCTGACTCAGTGGCAGAACCGATGAGAGCTGTGGAGGATCAGCACCTTTGAAAATCAGGCCCTAAATCCTGTGTTGCTTCATTAGTGAGCCATTGCTAACTCCAGTGAGGGGCAGAAGGAGACGCCTGGCTCTGCTGTGATTTTCGTTTCTCCCTCACGTGAAGTTACAAAGCTGGGGCATATTTTCTTTTTGGCCTGTGAACCCTCCCCAGATAAATGCGGAGGGCGTGGGGCTGCAGCCATTTGGACAAGGCAGCCCTTGGAGTCTGGTTGGAAGAAGCCCTGTTGACAAGTAGCTACGTGAATATCCATTCTGTCGACACTGGCTGCTCAGAGCTGAGGCCAAGCTGAGCCACCGCTGAGAGGGAGTTGGGTGCCGAGTGGCACCTATGCCCCTTATCTTCCCAGCACAGTTCAAAGGGACTAAAACATCCTGTGACATTTCAAACACGGCTACACAATACTTCTCCAGCACGCATAACATGGCGGATTAGTTGTTGACTCTCTTATAGACATAAGTCATATTCCAGTCTAGCTGTCCCGTAACAGCTGAATGCTCCAGTACGAGGAGGGAATTTGTTCTGAGATGCCGCGACATTACTTATGTCTGCTGAAAATGCCAACTGCATTAATTCCAGTCCAAAATATTATCTGGGTTTTTTTTCTTAAAGGGCACTGCCAGCCTATATTTACCCCCCAAATGTAGGATTTACTAATGAGGGGAAGAGTGCTCGGGGAGAAGGGCGTAACAACAGTGAATACAAATAGACCAGGAATAACACAGGGTGAGTAGATCACATGTGAGGGGCAGCAGCAGAGCTGTGGGGCATGAGGGGAAGCCCAGAGCTGGAGAAATGCAGCTCAGGAGTGAGGGACACGAACAGAGTTCTGTGGGTGGCCCGCATGGCATGGGCCTGAACTCTGCCTCACTCAAACCAGTGCTCCCAATTCCTTACATGCTAGCTTTACCCAGAAATATACGAGTCAGACTCTTGGTTTGGGAACTGTCAGTCCCCTGTCACCACAGCTAAGATATACAGTCCCTTTGTCCCCTTCAGGCCCTGTGCATGAATTTTGTGGCTGGCTGCAGTAACTCTGGCTGAGGGACGAGGCAGGTCAGCATGGACGGAGAATGCTTTGCAGGCTCTCCAACTGCTATGCTCTGTCAGCAAGCTGCTCCAGTTCCACCAACTGGCGGTTTCCTCCCTGCCGACTCCCATCTCAGGCACAGCCAGCTCACAGCCAGTAACTTGGCTCTTCAACACAGAAAGCTTGGCCTGCCTCCACAGAGACCCTGCCAGGGTTCAGGCCTCTGGCATACCAGGGTTCAGGCCTCTGGCATACCAGGCTGATATGCCCAAGTGCTTTCCCATTCGATCCCCTTTGGTACCGGATGTGTAGCTCCTTTCCAACTCCTGTCTCCTAGCAGCTCCCTCAAGTCTTTGGAAAGGAGAAGAGTGTCCAGGTTTATGCACCAGGACCAACTTCAACCCACCACCACACTGATACTGGGACATCTAGCCCATATCATGATGGTGGGGAGACGCCATCTCCCAAGTGTGTGCAGGGGGAAAGAGAAATAGAGATGTGGGGGGATGCTGTCCACCAAGTGTATGTGGGGGGGCGGGGAATAGAGATGGGGGGAGGCCATCCCCTGAGTTTGTGGGGAGGGAATAGAGATGGGGGTGTCATCCCCTGAGTTTGGGGGGGAGGGAGGATAGAGATGGGGGGATGTCATCCCACAAGCTTGTGTAGGGGAGGATAGAGATGAGTGGATGCCATTCCCTGAGTGTGTGGGAGATGCCATCTCAAGTGGATGGGGATAGCTACAGAGGTGTGGGGGGGAGAGTTTGACACCTCACCCTGATGCTGACTGGCGAAATCTCCACAGGGGGAGCCACGGAGCCGGGTGTGACAGTCCTCCGAAAACGGCATCTGTGACTGAACATCGGTTTGACAGGCAGTCAGAGAAATCCATCCTGCCTGAGTGACGTGCGCTGTTGCGGCCCCAGCAAAGTGCTGTGTTTAAAGGGAAATGGAGAACACCCTGGACTGTAGCAGGCTTGACACAGAGACATCAGGGGCCTCACTCTTTAATCTCCACTATGAGAACTCCCATCACTCACCCCTGATTGCTGGTCTCTCGCCTGCTGTCAGCTGCAGAGATGCGCTGCTTGCTGGGCCCATGACAGCACAGGCATCTGCGGTGCTGGAGATATTAATAACAGGCACCTGAATCCTCTCCTTTAGCACAATCATTCCCTTCACAGCTGACTGTGTGAGAGGCTGTCCGCAGCTGCTGCAAGCTCTGCAGGCTCCCAGCTCTGCTCCAAAGCCGGGCCTTCAGCTGTCTGGGACAGGTACCAAGAGCAAGGCTGTGCTGGGGCAGATGCTTCCTGGCTGATCCACAGATAAAGGACTTTTCTGCTCCTATTTCAATCACCCCATAGTCCTAACACTGCTCTGCTACCTGGTTTTGCTCTTATCTTCAGTAGCTTCGCAGGCTTCATTGCCGTAGCATTGAACCACTTTCAATCTTTAATGCGGTTATCCTCTCCACTCGCCTGGGAGGCGGGTCAGTGTCATTAACCCCATTTTACAGATGGGGAACTGAGGCACACAGAGACAATGACTTGATCAAGGTCACACAGGAAACCTGGGGGGGATCATGAACTTGAACCCAGGTCTTCCAAGTCCTAGGCTGATGCCCTAACCACTGGGACATCCTTCCTCTCATGGAGACCCAATGCTTCAGAGGTACCTGCCATCTTACAGTGGAAGCTGAGCCCTCACTCACCATTCCCCTTTTTTCTCCATCTCTGCTTTTCTTGGAGTTTCTCGCTACCCGATATTACTTTGTGCTTTTCCTCTAACATTAGCACTTCTTTGTTTATTTTCTGTATTGATTTTGACTTGAACAGATTGGAAAGACCAAAAAAAGTGACCTAGCCAAAGGCTGTGGCCATCCTGACAGATAATCCATTAAAGCCACAGCCCATAAATAGCCACAGCAAACCCAGAGCCGTTCCCATTCTCTCTCCCTACCCCCAGCAACAATAAAAGGCACCTGGCAGTGATGACATAACAAACAAAACCTCCCATCTCGGATCTCAGCCATCCTCCAGTGCCCATCCCAGCAGGGGAGCTTTGCAGCGCTCCCTCGAGGAGTCAGCCTGTTGGGGCTGTCCTAGACAGACAGGAGGATGGGATTCGGTTCCAGTGCTGAGAGCCCTGCCTGCAGCTCTTTCTGTCATAAACCAAGAGGGCTCTTGTTTGCATGCTGCCTCTAGCTGATCACAGCTAAGGCTGGATGGAATGGGGAGAGGGTGGGTCATTCAAGCAGCCGTGTCCTGGGCCACTTAGGCTTTTAGAGGTCAAACACCAACACCTGAAGCTCCACTCAAAAATCCACCAAAAGCCCAGGCAGGTCATGGAGCATTGGTGCCAGATGATAGCCACCGGCCACATGCCACACCAGCCTGAGTCTCCAAACGGATGTCAAGTGTAGCCCAATTCAGGGTGCATCACATTAGCCTGAACTGGAGGGGACAAAGGCATGTATTACTGTAGCGATGGCTGCACTAGAGGACACAACCTCCAGACTAGACCCAGATGGGAACAGGCAGTCCTGCTCACCACTCCTAATTAGGTTAGCCACAGGCAACTGGAACCTAAAAAGACTCAAACTGCCAACTCCAGGGACCAATGGTGAATGGGGACTCTCATCGGGGGCTGATACATCATCTCATCACGTGCTTTGTTTGCTTCCTCCACTTCTGTCTCATGCAGACTGACCACTCGTGCCCCAGCCTCGACCTTCGGCCACAATCTTTGGGTGGGACAAAAGTCATACAGAGGGGACACTGCAAACACCTCGATTGAGTGCCTTTCCTCTGATGATCTCAAAGAGCACAGTGAACCTAATTACCCCATGTAACAGAGAGGGAAACAGACACAGAGGAGGGAACTAACTGTCAGTGACAGAAGCAGAAAATCCTGTGGCACCTTATAGACTAACAGACGTTTTGGAGCGTGAGCTTTCGTGGGTGAATACCCACTTCGTCAGATGCAGGTAGTGGAAATTTCCAGGTAGTGGAAAATTCCTGCGTCTGACGAAGTGGGTATTCACCCACGAAAGCTCACGCTCCAAAACGTCTGTTAGTCTATAAGGTGCCACAGGATTCTCTGCTGCTTTTACAGATCCAGACTAACACGGCTGCCCCTCTGATACTTGTCAGTGACAGAGTTAGCAATAGAAATCCCCTAACACCCTGCCCCGTCTTTTAGCCACTAGACAACACTGCATCAGCTTTGGATAGAAGCATCCAAACTTAAGGGACGGGTGCAGAGGGAGGGCTTATACAACCTCAGCCTTTTGAGATTTGCTATCAATATTTATACAGAACTATGCTGAGAAAAGACTGATCTGTTTAGCAGGCACAATAAAGCAGTAAGGCAGCATAAACTGAACAAAGAGCTGCGCAGCAGGGCCTGCATACTAGCAACATTGATTCGCACCTGTAAACTCCTGCAAATCAGCTTGTGGGCCTGCTATTTAAATTGACTTTTCACATCAGTTATGGATGTGCCATTAATCTATTGCTAAGAGTCACTGAAATGCATCGGCAAGTAGTCTGTTCCCTTGCAATCGGCCAAATTAAGCAGACTTAAGCTGGCTATGAGTAGTGTTGAGTAAGTGAAATATTCTCTCTCTTCCTCTCTGTCTGTCCTTGCGATCTATCCATCCATCCATCACCACTGCCCTGCCCTCCAGTACAACCAATGGAAACAGATAACTTCATTGGATCATTCTTGCTCCCTTTTGTGTGACAATTGATGGCTCTGCTGCTGTTACTGCCTTGTCATCCAGGTATGCTGGGCACAATGCACCTGCTGTCTTGCCCCTGTGCAGATACATCACTGGGGAAATGCTATGCCTGACCCCTCGGAACCTTTCTGGCAATATCTCAGCACAGACACGAAGGGCAGAACTTTTCAAAGCCCTCAGCCTTGGCCTGGTTCTGCTCCCATTGAGTTCAGAGGTTAAAAACTTCATAGGAGTGGCCGGGAGCTGAGCTAGACTCACACTGAGTGTTGTTGAAAATCCCACCCCAAATTTCCAGAGAACAACTGGCACCATCTTGAGCATGGGCCTTCATTCAGCCAAGTGCTATATTCTGCTCCCTCGGGAGCCAGCACTGCTCCATACCTGGAAGGAGGAACTCAGCCAGTTAAAGGACCTCGCCCTTTATATTTGTACTGGGATATTTGGGCTCTTATGTGCCAAACTGTGCTGCCACTGAAGTCAATGGCAAAACCCAGGTTGTCACACTGGGACAGTTTGGAATGGCTCCATGAGCCAGTACTTCCTCCAGTGGCTGTATGTTGTGCCCCCAATATAATCTTTCATTCTTAAAAGAAGTCTCTTGTCCTCATGAATGCAAAGACAAGGTTTTTTGCCTCTTCCAATTAAAGCATCTACTATTAGTCCATTGTCAGAGACATGATCCTGGATTACATGGAGGCTGGTCTGATTCCGTCAGGAAATTCCTATGTTCAAGTGTAACCCAGAGTAACTAATGGAGTGATATCTACCTGAGTATGCATGCAGCCTGAAACAACAGCTCAAAGAGGTGTGAGGTAACCCTGTTTATCTCAATAGGGTATTTATTCTGAAAATTAATGATGCTATGTCAGTCAACATTTAACTACTTCAAGATTGATCAAAACACACAGCTAAAAAGAGAGAAAATTATATTATCAAGATCTGTTCTACCTGCTGTGTATGGCATCACATCTGGGTGTCATGAATGGGTGGAGTATGAGTTAGAGGTGGAGCTTCGAAGAGTATCACCACTTTCCCCGGATCTTTATTTGAACACCTGGATAAACTTCCGTTGAGTTAAGAAAGTATATTATCCACTGAGAGTAAAATCTTTGGGGGCAGATACCAAGCCTTTATAGAGGCATTCAATAAAGAATGGATAAATAATACCAACATGGAAAGCAGCTGTACTCTGTTGTGGCAGGGAATGTGAAAGGAGGGTGACCAGGAGAGCAGTTGAAGTGACAGTGCAGTGAGAGGAGAGGACACTCTCTAGATGGAGACAATGCCAGCTGGCACTGGTATTATTATTTCATTTGTATTACTGTATCAGAAAGACATGCCAGCCAGAATCAGGCCCTCATTGGGCCGGACACTGACAGACACATAGTAAGAGACAGTCCCTGCCCCCAAACAGTTTACATAGTGAATAGACATTGGGGACAAAGAAAGGTTTATTACTCCTGATCTACAGAGGGGATCCAAGGCAGATAGAGATTAAGGGGATGCCTACACTGCAATCAGAGGTGTGACTGCAGCACCTGTAGACACACCTGTGCTAGCTTTGATCTAGCTACCTTGAATAACAGTAACAGTGAAGTCGCTGCAGCACGGGCTGTACAAACCCACTCGGGACCCTGGGGAGGTACTTGAGTGGTTCTGCTTACCTGTCCAGCTGCAGCTTCACCAAGCTAGATCAGCACTAACTCAGGTATGTCTCAGGAGTGCCACCAGCTTTTTTGCTGCCCTAGGTGGCAGAAGGTCCCGCCCCAACAGAGGTGGCGGAAGGTCCCGTCCCCGAAATGCCGCCCCTGACAGAGGCAGCGGAAGGTCCGGCTGCCCCTTCCACAAATATTAGCGCCCTAGGTGACCGTCTAGGTTGCCTAATGGGTTGTGCTGGCCCTGGTATGTCTACACCTGCCGCAGTCTCTGGTTGCAGTGTAGACATATCCTGACCTTGCCACTAGGGGAGTCTGAGCCACAGCCTTGCCTTGAAGCCTGGTCACTAGTGCTTTCATCACAAGACCAACCCCTGCACAAGTGATGGTGGACAGCAGCAAAGTATCCCCGTATTCAAACCTTCGGGCACCTCACCGTCACTGCTTCTCCAGCAGACGCATCCACCTGGCTCACAAATCTGCCACTGTAATTAGGGTAGCCACAGAAAAAGCTCCCAACATTGTTTTCCTGGCGAATAACTTCACCTCTTTCAGTGCTGGCTAAATTGAAATGTATTTAATATTAGACTACAGCTATATATCTCCATGCTAACACATGTTCACTCCATATTTCCATATAAATAAGAAAAGCCAGGAAGCTGAGCAATACAAATGGACTCTTACGTTTATAGAGAGGGATGTTTTCATTATCGCTGTGCAGGGAGAGTTTGTTGGTTTTTCTCCTTCTTCATTATTTTGCTTTCCCCCCCCTCTTCTCTCTCCTACTCCCCACCCCCAACACACATACACACAGTTATAGACTGCAGACTGAATGAGCCCCAATCACTGCAGGTAACTGAGGCAGCCTTGTCATTCCTGAGAGGAGCTGTTGCTTGGCATTTGTTGGCAGGGGGAAATTAGCTCAATTGTCTCTCCTTTTCATATCAGCTCCAGGAGGCCAGCGAGGGGGTAGGGGAAGGCTGCTTGTTAGAGAAGATGAGGTATTGCAGGGAACATATATTATTTTCTCCTCCCCGATGGTGTCACTGCTACTTCACGTGCAAAAAGTGAGATCCTGGCCCCACTGAAGACAGGAGCAAAACTCCCCGTGACTTCAATGGACTGGAATTTCCTGCCCCCCATCCCCAGACAGCAAAGAATCACCTCTGGAGGAGCCTAGCAGGGATGGAAGATTGCTCCCTATGTCCCCAATGTGCTGTAGCAATGAGCAGCTCCAAATTTCAGCTCCTGTGCGTGCGCTCCCCCTCCAACCTGCTACTCAGCCATTAGCAGGCAAAAGGAGATGACAGCCATGAAAGGGTTGGGGGGATGAGCAGAGGGTTTTCATCCTTCCCCACCCCCTCCATCCCTTGCATTCTAGGCCCCTGTTTCCCTAGTATGGGACCTCTAGGGCCACCCCTCTTCACTCAGCAGCCTGAACTTCCAGCCCCCACCCACTTGAGCAGTGAGGAAGGCTCATGTCCTGCACTCAAGGCTGGGTCTCAGTCCTGGGACAGGTGTGTGCCGTGTGTGCTCTCGCTGTCTGTCACCCGGGTGGAGGGTGAGCTCTCCGGCACTTACAAGCCTGTCCTGAGCCACCGCTGGTCAGAGCTGGGATGGAGCATCCTTCCGTTCAGGCTGATATCAGGAACCCAGCTACTCACTTGGCCTCTTGAAGGCAGGCTGCATGTCCCAGACGGGTGTCCCCTTCCCATGTCGCACCTCACTTCGTGTCTCCTCCTCCCATCCACCCAGGAGGCCAACCTTCACCTCCTGCAAGTCCCCTTCACTCCCTAGTCCCCTCCTCATCCCCTCGCATTCATTACCTGCATGACGGATGTATCTATGGACACAGACAACACTGCATGGAGAGCATGCTTTGCTGCTTCCCATTCAGAAAGGCCCCCACGGAATGGGCACAATGCAATCGGCAGCCCTGCAAGACTGGGGAACTGTCTCCTGCAAGGTCTTCCCCAGCTCGTCGCTGCTGTCCATTTGGACATTCGGCCTGCCAGCCATGCACACAGCTCAGGGTGGCTCCAACAATCCCTGACCCTCGTACTCTCACAAGAGGCAATCATCAGCTGCTGGGCAAGCTCAGACACTTCCTCCGTCAGACAGCAGCGAATTCACTCCAACATTCTTAGTTTTGCTTGTGGTTAAACAGTGAGGAGGCGGGTTGCAGGGGCTACTGAGATGCTTAAATGCAGCACCATGGACATCAGAAACGTTTCCTCCATGCTGAACTTGGGCAGTGGAAGCAGTTCCAGGAATGCTGTCCCCAGGGCCTGTACATCATGACTTGAAATGGAAGCAGACCTGTCTTTGCTGAGTTTTCCCAGCCATTTCTGCTCTTAGCAAAAAGCACAACACAGTCCCTGGGCCAGATCCTCCATGGATGTAAACTGATACAACTCTGCTGGCTTCAATGGAGCTATGCACATTAACATGAGCTGGGAATCTGGCCCCAGTGTCTTTACAGCCTGAGTTGGAAAGCCCTTGGGCCCCACACTGCTTGACACTTTTTTCCACCAAAGCAAAGATGAAAGCACTACTGTCTTGCCCCAGTTTCAGTTCGATCCATGACCTTCTACCAATTGAAACCCCTCCACTAGTTTCAACTGTAGAAGTCTTATCCTAAAGTGCTACGTATCTCCCTTGGTGCCTGATCCACAGAGGATGACAGTCTGTTACAGCCCCCCACTACACAGCCTGCCTCAAGCTTCAGAGTCATCTTTCAACTGCGGAGTACCCCAGCTCATTCATGTCCAGCCATCCTACGTGCACCTTGTGCGGCAGATCCAGACACAACCTAGTGTAACGCTGACAGAGCCCAGTCATCTATCGCATGAGCTAAAAGTCAACTGGCTGTTAGCTAAGGCTGTAGAACAGACTCATTTTCTCTCTCTCTCTCTCTCTCTCAGTGGTCTCGGTGCCACTAGATGGAACAGAACACTACACCCAGGAGGTGTGTGGATTACACTAGCACAATCTGTGCATAATCATTTCTTAAAGTGACTGCTGTGCTGGTGCAATGCACCAGGTTAGCCTCCCCCAGCAGATATTCACTACATAGTTATACACTGTGCAGGCAAGGGCAGCATTAGCTTCTCCACCCCACAGCATCCTACCAAGGTGCATGGGCCCAGATCCACAGGTACTAACTTCAGAAGAGGGGATAGCGCTGTCCCCATGGCCCATTCAATCCTTGGCTTCTCTGCAGAGACAGCCAGTGTGGGAGTCAATGAGCACCACTGTGACGGCGTTTTTCACAACATAGGCGTCTATCCAAGAGAAGTTGGACCGAGCCCAGCAATTCATCCCACAAAACAACTATCAGATCATAATGACTTTCAGGCACTACTGACCCAGGCTGGGTTTTATTATTATTCTTAGGAGCTGATATACCGAGGGGAATTAATTATAATGGTGTCTAATGCAGCTGAGAGTCAAGGAACAGTAGCCTGGCATCAGAGAGAGCACCACGACCTTGGAGAGAGAAAGGAAAGCATGGGTCTGACTAGCTCACAACACAGGCAGCCTCTCATCCCACCTCCTCTCTGTCCAGAATCTCCCCCTGAGGTCTGGTTCAGTTTCCAGAGTACTGGCCCTCTCCCTGGCAGACACCTGACAGGTACGTGTTACACAGGTAGGTGTTTGTGTGACATTGTTTTGGCATTATTAAAGTCAGAACTATCAGCACACAGCAGCTCCATTTAGAAAACCTGACCCTGTGTAGTATTGTGCAGAGAATTGACAGGGATGCACGAAGCCCAGCAGTAAGGAGATAAAATGCACTGGGCCTTGCACCACTAGTAAGTGGAGTTTACAACTCAATGAGGTCACAAGTGAGCTGAGGTTGCTCAGGTCTTAGCCTGCTCCCATTTGTCCACAGCTTAAAACCAGGGTATGATCCATCACTTTTGTCAGCCTATGCTCATGAGAGGCTGATAGGTAGAGTGCTAACTTGGGGGGTCTCAGCAAGACAATCCCCTGGAGAGGTACAGTCTGCATTTATTTTGTGGAGGGAAGGGGCATTGTACAAGAAAGCACGATGCCAACATGACTACCCTGTGCCAGCGATTCCTTTCTAGCACCACACAGCGTCTAGCAATAAAAATGTACCCAGCCCCAGGGCACTGGGGGAAGCAATACAAGATCGAGTCTCCATTCCTCCCATGTCCAGTCCCTATGGAGCTGTCCAAATCAAGCAACCTGGAGGCCGGATTCTGCTTTCCACAATACCAGGGAAAATCCAGAGTAATGCTACTGAAGTCAATGAATTCACACCCGTATGACTGAAGGCAGCATCTGGCTTGGGATGCTGAAGGTCAGGAGCACTGGCCGAGCAAGGTGAACATCTGGGAGATGGCGTAGGCCAGGGTGAAAAGGCACTAGCAGAATGAGGTGGGACAGGGCTCAGAACAAGAACACAAGAGGTTTGGTCAGTCTGCATTGAGGTGCATTTCCAGTGTACTGGGGTGGTGGTGGCTGCGGAGGGGATGGGGGGAGACTTAAGATTGGAAGAGCAGAAATTCTCGTAGCTGGTGTCAAGGTGCATTAACAGTCCAGAACCAAGTTATCAGGAGAACTACAGTGCAGCTCAGGATAGAATTGCAAATTAGCAGTGCTCCAGCTGGGCCTCAGACCTGGAGCAGTAGAAGTGCTGCAATATAATAACAAAAGCGGCGGGAACACAGAACTGGGCTAGCAGGAGCACAGATGTGCGATAGCAGAGCTGTTCAAAGGGGGCTTGCCCAAATCCTGGCCACACTCCACATGCCCAGTCACTTGTTCTGACTAGCATTAAAAAAAAAAAAAATCCCTGGGTCTCCTGCTTTGACAAAGGCAGCTGCGGTTCCCAGCATGGTAGTTCTACTTTTGAGAGCACCTGTCGGTCTCTGGGTCTCTGTAGGAATTTTGATTTCAGAGTGAAAGAGGCAATAAAAGCAGAAAGTCCATTAACATCCCTGCTGGCCTTGGAGTGGTGGTTGCTGATAGCAAGCTGATGGAAATACCATTTGAGTTTTCACGAGCTATAGAAAATCAATTAATTGATTTAATCGTTCCCATGGAATTGTTGCTTATGAAAATAATGAACTGCCCCAGGCCAGCTGAGGAAGTTTCGTCTTCCATCCCTGGCGCTGGCAGAAAGTGCTTTCCTATTCAGACGTTTCTGTGGGGAAGGGCTGCAGCTAGAAATGCCAAAGGAGCTGTGCAGTAGGTGGGGGATATGTATGACCAATACACACAGGGACAGAGCAAAGTGTGTGATTCAGGGCAGTAGAAACCACTGTCCAGCAAGCCTCTAAGAGCTCTCTCTCACCCACAGCCCACCTCAGATGGTACTAATAGCATCTTGCCTTTAAACAGTACCTTTCGTCTCCAAGTACGTTCCAAGCCATAGGCCAAGGGCTGAAGTCCTTGCTGTCATGGAAGTCAGTGAATAAGGACTGAATAAACATGGAGAGGCAGAGCATGCCTGGTTCTGCGTAGGTTTAGAAGTGGGGAAAGGGCACCAGAAATTTGCTCTCCCCTTGCGTGCCACCATTGTAAGAAGTATTCCAGGCTCATACATTTGCACTGCCAGCCATCACAAAGGAGATAGTAAGGGGATGGCCCCAAGCCATCCTTTCCCTTAGCAAGCAAGTGCTTGGGGCAGCCACTCTGGAAAGGGGCGGCAGGTCCAGCTATTCGGCAGCTATTCGGTGGAGGGTCCCTCACTCCTGGTCAGAGCGAAGGACCTCCTGCTGAATTGCCGCAGATCGCGATCGCGGCTTTTTTTTTGGCTGCTTGGGGCCGCAAAACTCCTGGAGTTGGCCCTGCCTCTGCACTGGCCAGCCAGCGGCGGCTCCAGGCATCAGCACGCCAAGCGCATGCTTGGGGCGGCAAGCCACTGGGGGTGCTCTGCCGTGCTTGGGGCAGAAAAATGCCTAGAGCCGCCCCTGCGGCCAGCACTGCTGAATGGGACTGGGGAAAGCACATGTTGCACCCTTTGAAATGGCGATAACCTATTACACTGTAGAACTGCTCCTTTCATCCTCCAGAACAGTTCTTGCTGAGCCAAGTAGAATTGCTCCGGAGGGTCCCAGTGCAGCATGGCCCCTCTTCAAACAAACACGCGCACATGCACAGACTTAATAAACGCAATGGGTTAAAGCCACAAACTGGGCCTGAGTTTAGATCTCCTGCTTCAGCCCCACAGAGCAACCATTTCCCCACATAAATGAACCCACCTTTCCGGTGGGACACAGCAGCTGTTTTAGAGCTTACTGCACCGGGTCACCACAGAATAGCCCCACAAATGAAGATGCAGGTTATGTCCATCTGAACTGCAGGGGGAATTCAGGAAGGCTGAATTTATAGGTTCTGAGGCCAGAAGGAATCACTGTGATCATCTAGTCTAACCTCCCATATAACACAGGCCAGAGAGCTTCCCTAAAGAATTCCTAGTGTGTATGTAGATTGTAATTATCTGAGCTGAAATTCTGGCTAGGATGCAAGAAATAGCTGTAAGTGAGATGTTTTTTCCATCCCAATTTGCTGACATCAGTTTAGGACACTTGCATTAACACGTCTACTCTTTTAATAAGGGCAGTGGGATTTTTAAGTCTGAAAAGTGACTTCCCAGAAGGGCATCTCTGTACTCCGTAGCCTGCTCTCTGAGCATGTTCAGTCTTAAAAGCTATTTTAGTGATAGAGACAAGTTTTCACTGCTTTTTACTCCTATTAGCCCTTCAGAGCCAGGGCAGAGAGACTGAGCTGCCTGTTAGTTCTTTTTGTGCAGCCTTAACAGAATTGTGCATTATGCTCCAATCATTTACATCAGCAGTGGGCCAGACTCTCCATTGGAGTAAATGGGCATTGCCCCACTGAAATCAATTGAGCTATGCAAATTTACAGCATCTTAGGATCTGGCCCTATATGTTTGCACAGGTCCCTAAATTGAAGACAATGGAATTGTACTTGGCTGCAGATCCTTTATAAAGGTGCTGATGCAGGAGATGGAAAGAGTTCACACTGACTCTGGGAGCCCAAGCTGAGATTGCAGGGCTAGCAGTTAGAGGAATTCATTGTGTTATTTATAAAGAGAGCACATTTGAGGAGTCACTGAAAGACAATATAAACTCGAAACCCCATAATGTTGTTTATACCACGTTAATTTTCCATAATAGAAGAGCACTTTAACAGTAAACTTTTATATTTACATTTAAAAATCCATTTTAAAAGCTGCATCCTAAATACACTCCGACTGCACACATTTCGCACACTGATTAAAATGGGTATTTTATTATTATATAAAACACTAATGGATCGACCGCAGGTGGGGGGAGAGAGATGACAGATGCAGGACTTGCAAAAGCACCAGTATATCAGAAGGGTGCTAGGAGCTAGCAAAGGCATTGTGATACAAAAGCTAAATAACAGAAGAACCCTCGAATCACTGGAACGTTGGGACACGTCCCCAGCAGTGCTGATTTTCACATCAAACTGAAGTCACATGAGCACAGAGATTGGCTGTTCCATCTTCTCAGACCAAGAATTGGGAAATGCAGGTGCAAGAGAAGGACTGGTATATTCATGAGCAACCACAGATGTTTTAAATTTTTCAATTAAACACCCAACCGCTAAATTTAAAATGTGGTTCTGCTCTGAAAAGTGAAGGTGGAAAAATGACCCTGTCCTACTTTGCCAATCTGTATCCTAGATGTATTCAGTAACGTCTGCAAACTTCAGACCCTGAAATATGTTTTTACTGCTTTTAACTCCTCTTAGCCATGCAGAGTCAACACAGCTGCAGGAGAAGGAGCTGGAATTTATTCTGGTTCATGCATATCATCAAAACTGTTAACTTCATATCAAATTCCAGAATCTGTTTTGTTGGAAATGCATGAGCCAGAAAGAAGCCAGCTTGACTCTCAGATCCCAGGGTGAACATGCAGGGCTGCTAGCTAGTAGAAAAACATCTTTTTAATTGTGAACTAAGCAGATCTGAACTGGAGTCAATCACTATGGAGCCTCATGGTGCCATTTTTACAGACATTTTTCAAAGCACATCATACTTTAACAATCATTAAAGAAGCCTCCCAGCAATCCACAGGAAGAGTGGAATAAGCCATTATTGCTGTTGTATGTGGCGTTAGCCCTTTAAGATCGAGCCCCTGGAGTGATTTAGTATCTGCCAAAAGCAGAGATGGAGCAGAGCCCAGAGTTATTCAACATTTTAAATCCAGGAATCCCTCTCCGCTCTTGTCCTTCTCTTTGGCTGTCTAGATTCAGGCATTTTTCTGAGTTCTCAAGAAACTAGACAAAGGGCTGCAGTGTGTTTATGCCTAAGTCTGCATGGGATGCTGCATAAATACCTTCTGTAAAGCCTCTCCCTGGAGTGGGGCATGTTTATAGCTGATCAGAACACAACTCCAATGTCACAGCACTGTTGAGAAACCTCTGCACTAGCTCGGGAAGCCAGGAGCATCACTGTACTTCACCAGTAAACTGTGTCTTCCCCTGACCTTGCATCTACAGCTTCCAACCTGAACTGGGCCTGCTAACGCTTTGTACTGTACTCCCAGAACTAACAGAGCCATAGCACAGCTGCCCATGTCTGTCTTCTGTGGTTAGGTTGCTTCTCTCCATCCACCACATATAGGTCAGTGTCTTAGCAGCACTCAGACACTCCCAGTGAGACTAAGTACGGGCTCCTCCACTAATGCATCGGATGGCTCCCCCGTTCCTCTGAAACTCTATTCATTTGGGCTATTAAAGATATTACACGAATAGATTTCAGGATTAACACAGCTGTAATGGCTAGAGCTGGCCAGAATGTTTCCCCCCTGCAGAAAATTTCAGCTCTTAATTGAAAAACCAAAAACTTTTGATTCAGAAATTTTCAATCAATCGAAACCCTTTGTTTCCATTTGTGGAACCAAATTCAAAAATTTTACTTTGGCGCAGTTTGACATTAAACTGAGCCCTGCAGAGTCACCTTAGAGCATTGTGGGAATTGTAGTCCCTGTGCTTTATGTCTGTTCTCTTGATGAGTTGCCACAGTGCATCATGGGAGATGTAGTCTGGCTGGGAAGCCAAGTGCAGCCCATAGAGGAGAATGGGGCCACGAGGTATCCAAACTACAACTTTTGTGAAGCATCGTGAGATTCCAAATTAAAATGCGGGGGGGCTAGGCAAAACAATTTTTTATTTTTTGTGAAAAGGATCTTCTTTCCATTAAGCATTTCAACTCTCCATTGAACAATCAACACCCAAACATTGAGAATAATTCTGAATTCAAGACATGAGCATTTTTTGTCAGAAGACTGATCAAATCAGAAACACAGCATATACCTACTATACAATTTGAATCAAAACAACTGAAGTTTCAAAGTTAGATACTGACAACAAGCTGCTTTTGACCCAACTACAGACAGAATTATTCACCAAAGCTATTGGGAACTCATTTCAAACAATAAAAGTACTTTGGAGAAATAATAAACTGGTCATGGATAAATTGAGAACAGAGAAAGAGGAGAAAAACATCAAGCTAAATATTTGCCCAGCTATGCCCATTTAAATATGTGTATTGTCCTCAACACTGTAAGATCCGGACACCTGGTTATAGAGGGTTATGCCACATTGTTCCTTTCCTGTGGCTCTGAATTTCCATGGATTTTAATTGCAGCCTTACAACTCAAGTAACTCATTGAAAATGTTGGGAATCGTGTGTGTCTTCAGAAACTGGGAACTGGCATGCAGATGTGCTAATACTGAGCTCATTTTTGCTGCCTAAATCCTTCCTCATCCTCTTTCCCATGATATTTTGTGAGGACCCAAAACTGGTTAGACAGTGAGGAAGGAGACCCTGGAACCAACTTAACCCTAAGCAATGTCATAGGCCGTGGTCCCCAATCTTTTCTGTGGGGTGGGTGCTGGATGACTAGCTGCCGAGGACCAGGGCCATCGGACAAGTAGCTGCCGAAATGCCACCATGAAGCTGCAACATCAAAAGGTGTCACCGTCAAAATGCTGCCATGAAGGAGCATCATCAAGAGGCATCACCACTGAAATGCCGCTGAAATTTGGCAGGATTTTGGCAGTAGGACGTCTTGATGTTGTCACTTCGTGGCGGCATTTTGGCATCTGCTTGTCTGGTGGCCAGTAGGCAGGCGAACATGGATGCCTCAGTGGGTGCCATGGTGCCCGCGGGAACCATGTTGGGGACCCCTAGTCTTAGGCTTCTGCTGGCCCCAACCCAAGGTACTGCCGAAAGAAATCCACACTCCTTCGTGGAAGCGGCACGTGAAAAGAGACAGGCAGTTCCAAGCATTGACACAGAGCTTGATTAAATCAGCAGTTCAGGCTGCCAATCAGCCACAAATACCCTCCTGTATCTGCCTGAGATGCATCGAGGAAAGGGGTTGTGCTGGTGAGGAGAAGTCTTTTTTTTGCCCCACTCAAGCAGTCAAGCGAAGAAAGGGCAGGTTGGGGATCACCAAAGATTGCTTGTGTCAATCACCCTAATAATCGCAGCCGGATTAAAAAGACACTACGGTATCTGCAGACTGTTTCCTTTCAGGCAGCAGATGTTTGTTTAACGGGCAGCTTGTTTGTGCGCAGTGCCTGCACGTCAAATCCTCCATCGTAAATTATCAACTTATGTCTACAGCTTTGTGCTTCTTATTTACAAGGGCTGGTTTGGTCCTTAGCATCATAATGAAGTTAGACACATCCTCAGACAGCATGGAGTCCATACCATCGTCAGGGGGCAACGCAGATTCCCCCAAGAGAAGGCATATTAAAGCAGCACCGCATTGGCTCTAATCCGTCTTTTAACTCAATCAGTCCTGAATAGCAGCTGGCAAACACTATCCTCCAGTGCAGACCACTGGTTCTGAGGTACACTCCATTCCAATTGTCCTTTCATAAGAAGCTGCTGTCGACATAGCAGTACATTCTGGCTTAAACCGAGGGAGTAAGATACCATCCTGCTTTCACACTCTTGGTAGATCTCAGGTATTCCTAAGAGGCCTCTCACCTTCATCTCTCAGGACCTTAGTATTTATTGCCCCTTTCATACCACATGGCCCTTGCTATTATTTTTTCAGATAAGAAAGTTTGGCCCTGTCTACACTAGAGGAGTTATTATGAGAAGAAAAGCTACTTTCATGGTCAGTGCGGCTACCCCAGTGGTAGCTACAGTGTAAGGGTGAGTGCAGAGAGAGCTGGATGCTCGGAGCAGGTTTTCACAACATGGGGCTCTGTGTCCTATCTGTCTACCCTCCCAGCACTAGCTGGCTGCTGCTGTAATAGGGCTATCCATTTGTTCTAGCAAGGGAAGGAGAAATAACATAGCTGGCCCAATCTCCCACCAGCCAGGTGTGGTATCAGGACAGGTTGCCACAAACTGACCCAGCTGAGCAAAATGCCATTTATCTAGTTATCGTTATCATATTCTGGGCCCATCCAAGCAATAGCACATGTTGCCCGAGTGCATGACAAAGGGCAACCCCTTTATTTAAGGGCAGTTATTTATTACCCTATCTTGACCGGACCATAGGAAAGCTCAGACAGGTCAGCGACTCTTTCACTGAAGGCCCCCAGCTGCACACTTAATTTAAAGGGACATTGAGCTGCACTGCTTTGTCAGTCTTTGACCTCTGGTGCCTCCTTATCGTCACCTTTCTGCAAGTTTCATTAAAGAAAAACAACCCAGGTGTTAAACCACACAGAGCAAAGTCCTGGCGATAGGATCTCTGCTCATGCACCGTGGTGGGGAGGGGGGTTGGGAATCTTATGGGAGAGAGAAGCATGTGTGAAGATGGAGATTAGCGTGTCTTTAACGGGAGGACATGGGGTCAGTATTTCTACTTGTGGTTGGTCATCACTCGTCGTTGAGACTTCAGGGAGCCCTTAACAGGGTTGGAATAACATGAGCGCCAATCGTTTCATAGTGCTGTAATTCCTGAGTGCTGGAAATGCCTAGCAAAATCCTGAGCACCTTTCAGGATTTGACCCATATTGAGGCGATGAGATGTCCTGTTATTTGCACTCCATTTATGGCTTCCTGAGGTATGAACATCCCAAGAGAAATAGAAGCACAAATGCAGAGGTATACAGCTTTATTGCACAGCCCTAGACACATGCTCTCTCTCTCTATTTATATGTTCATTTGTTGGAAGAAATTTAGTTTTAAGCAGATGAGAATCCAAGAAGTGGAAAAGCAATGACAGTGCTGCTGAGTGTAGCTGCAGGGGCAGATGGCTAGTATGGCAGAGAAATGGTAGCGGTATTAGACTTTAAAGAGATGAAAGGACACACTTTCTGCTGAAGAATACAAGGGAATGTTGCAGGCCTATTGTCTGTCATTAACCCTTTCACAGCTCTTCTGTGTCCCAATACGTCAGCCTAGCGTGGTTGAAAACTTGGAGACTAAATATTTTTTGGTGGAAAGAGGCCCTTCTCTAAACCGAAAGGTTTTGTGAAAATATATACATTGCACCAAAGGTGTCCAGGGGATGGTTTCTCACAGAACATGACATTTTGATCCAAATGCCCTCAAGGCATTTCAACACAATTGTGTTCCATGAAAACCCTCAAAAGGTTTTCTTGTTTTTCTTCCAATGCGGAATGAAACCTGATTTCAAAGCCCCAAAAGTTTTCCCAGAATGGAATTGTAACTATGTCTGGCCTTCTGTCAGACATCAGCCTTTGGGCTTTCTCCCTCTCACCTTTTGAGCAATGTGATTGCACCACTATGCACCAAAGCCTACGATCAACCTCTGCTGACTTTTCCTGCGTGTATTCAAGAGAGGTGGGGAAATGCTGGTAAGAGAAGGAAATAAGCTTTAATTTCCATTCCCTTTCCTTCCCTTCTAGATACGATTATTTAATTCTCTAGGGATGCTGAACCTTGGAGTCTATGGATGAACTGGATGCAGGCTCCTCTTACGTAATTAGACGTTGAAGGCCAGGGCACGTGTCAATGAAAAGGCAGTTAAGTGCCACTGATTAACTCACCTACTGCAAAACTGGCCCTAGAAAGAGTTAAGATGTCACATAACTGCAGCTGGGAAGTTGTTTGAGAGACCGAGTGGGTTAATTCACTCTACCTTGGCCAACACGGCCACGCACTGAAAACTGCCAAGCTCCTTTGTGCTGAAAAGGCTCCAGAGCAGGGAAGAGAGGGAGGGTTAATGGGAAGGTCATGGAGCCTCAGATGAAGAGATCCTCGGTAAAAAGCACAGGGAGGCTGTGAGCTGCAGCACAGCTGCTGGGTGTGAAAGATCAGCTTTGCCACGAGATTATGCAGGTGCCCCTAGAGAGAGGCAGTGACAAGAGCTTCTTCTCTAGGGCAGGTTCTTGGCTGCTACCAGTCCTACGTCAGAGAATGGGGCTTGTGTACGTTTTATAAGTAAACTCTTAACACTATGAAAATAGCTGGCTCCAGGTCACTGAATCAGCTCCAAACGGAAAACTGTCCTGCAAGGGCCCTGAATAGCAGCTACTACGCAAAGGAGCAACAGTATTATGGTCGCACCTAGAGGCTTCAATCAAAATCAGGGCCCCCAGTGCTAGGTGCGGTACAAAGACAGACAGACTGTCTGACCCACACGTTACATCATGTAACAGCCTGGTAGGACTTGGGTCTTCCAGGCAAGGGGTGTGGTCAGACCCGCCCAGACACACCGACCACCCACCCACAGGACCTTGACATTGCGCAGTCATTCAAGAGAACACGCTTCTCCCTCTTACAGGATCCACATCAGCACCCAGTGCCTCCTTTACCTCCCTCAACTGCCTTGAGCCATCTCGCCTGGTGCCAGCCAGTGCGATGGCTTTAACAAGCATGGAGTGGCTGGTGCAGCCCAGCAGCATGGTCTCCAAGCAGTAAGGGTAGGATCTTGCACTCTAAGGGGTGTTGAGAAAGACATGGGCCACTGAAATTCACAAGAGTTTGAGCCATGACTACTTGGAGCCTGTTTCCGTCGCACTGACGTCGGCTTCCATGGGAGTGGAAAGAGCAGTTGTAGGGGCTGGCGGCAGCAGTGACAAACCTATTGTAAATTTCAGCAGCTGAGAGCTAACAACTACAGGGTTTAGGATCTGCTGGGGTTGGGGGGAAATGAGAGAGCTCAGATGATCAGAGAAAGGAACAAGGGAGCAGAGAAAGCCCTTTGCCATTAGGGTACAAGGTGGAAGCCAGCCCCAAACAGCAGTCACTCCACACACTGTGAAGTCAGGCTGGTGGTATCTGACTGGGAACTGGACAACACTGAACATGGCTTACTCCAGGGCAGTCTCCATAGAGAGGCCAAAGATTTACTTGGTGATGGAGAGTGAACTCCTGTCGCATCTCTAGCACTGGTCCCTTCGGTGGCATGTTGAGGCAGGGACAGGGAAGCTGGCTGCCCAGTTCTGTGGCTAGAAGGTTTCCACCTGCAGGGCCATTATAACCAGTCCTGAGCTCACAAAGAGAACAGATCCACTAAATGGCTTTTGCTATCCAGCCCTGCATCCTAAGAGGTCCTCAAATAGAAACCCCAGCGCTGCATCCCAGGAGCACCAGCGCAGCCATCAGTCAGAGGCAAGCAAGCTGTCAGAAGGAGCCCTGTGGTCTGAAAGGAAAGCCTCGGGGACCAGCCTCGGTGGGCTCTCTGAGCTCCAAGAAGACAGATTCCATCTGGTTTCAAAATTGGACAAGCTGGGCTGACGTTCCAGGCTCCCAGATGTAACTAGGGGGAAGGAATGAAAATAAAGAAGCTTTCCATCTAAGTCAGCGAGGTCAGAGGCAGAGAAAAATGAGTCTTGTACCGGCCAACCGATGCCCTTCTGTGTCAGCAATCTGTGACTCTGTCTCTTGGCCGCAGCCCAGCACTGAAATGAGCCAAACTCCCTGTGGAACTTCTTTTATATATTTCAGAGACAGTGCTGCATATGGCTGATGGAGGTTATAGGCAAGAGGTCTGTCGGAGGGGGACTTTCACATCCCAGTGTGGAATGAGCACATTTTCATCTCATTGAACTTCAAAGAAATTTAACCCCTTCATGCCCTGTGGCTCAGGAGAGCTGTCAATGCTCATGCTTTGTGCATTAGGAAGCCCAGCTGTAGGTATAAAAGGGTTAATTACCTCTCCACGCTGGTGACTGTGCAGTAATTATAATAGCTGTGTGTTGAAAAGAGCTAATAATCCTTAATGCGGATCTTATATTTATAGTTAGCTTCTCTTCCTAATGGATCTTAAAGCACTTTATTAACTGGCTGTAAAAACGATATCTATTACGTAGAAGTCACTTCACCTGCTGCAAAAGCACAACTAATTCTGCAGTATGTCACCCGTTAAACAGTGCCCAGCAAAACTACACAATAGATTAAGAGAGCAAGTGGAAAGGATACTGTATCCAAATTCTAACTGCATGGGGAATTTCAGAGATACAGACTAATTTCCTGTGTTGGAATTTGGCCAGGACATCAGCGCTAACACCCCTAATCTTAAATAACCACTGAGGACACAACATACTGGAGCATTTCACTATAAGCTTAGGTGGCATCCCTCCCCCTCCTGATGCCTGGAAAGGGACACTGTGTTTGAATAGCTGGTAATATACTGACATCCCCAGACCTGGCCCCATGCTGTGAATTTAGACAGCTGTCTCAATAAGAGAGAAGCGATCTGAGGACAGTCCCTTGGGGATCCCTTTTGTGTATCCGATTTCTGCTGAATGGCATGTTTGCTCCATAGACAGCAACAACTGTGCCAAACCTAAAGCCTCAACTGGCAGATCCAGCAACTCATCACATTCCCATTGACAAAGACCAAGCTGTGGTCTTCAGGGAAGTTCTTATATAGTCAAGGAAGCAAGCACCTTGGAGATAAATTGTAGATTACTCAAACATTTGCCTACTGGGAACCATGTCTCCTGGATACCAGCCCTCCATTTGCCATCATGCAGATCATCTCCTTTCCTATCCACCATCTCAACTTCTGAGACAACGACAGTAACTGCTTCCACGGGAAAGTGATTTTGGAAAATCGGGCCCTACATATTTTCTACAGAGTCCTGCACTCACCAGCTGTCATTGTTCTCCATAAGCAGCGCTCTGTGTTGAGCCGTTCTGAAAGTCTGGCCAAAAGGGGAGCAGAGCTCTTTTGAAATCCTCTCTCCTGTTGTGGGTTCTGGGCATTTTTTAAAAATTAGCTCTCAATGAATTTTCAGGATGCAATTTTCAAATGCATTCAGCGATGGCCTAATTCTGCTCCCACTGAAGTCACTGAGAGTTTTACATTTAGCTTCAATGAGGGCAGCGTTTGGCCGACGCCAAGAGCTTTTGAAAAATCTCACCCTCAGTGGCCTACATTTCCAAAGGTACCCCCTGAGGTCTGGTGCCTCTGGTTTTTTGGAGTCCCAACTAGAGACATTCAGGCGCTAATTTTCAGATACCTGAGCATGCACAACATTGGCTGCAGCCCACTGATGGAAACATTTGCAGTCACAAACTGAAGTGATTTGGAATCGTGGGTGCTCAGCACTTCAGAAAATCAGGCATTGGGTGGCTCAGGCTGGGCACCGAAATACTGAGTCACCCCTAGCCAGTGAACGCATTTGAAAATGGAAGGCAGTTTCACTAAGGAAATTTAGCAGCTGGACACAAGGAGAAGGAGCCAACACCATATGACAGGCTGGCTCTCAGCAATACACCACCCCGCCTTCCCCCCCTGCAGCTCAAGAAGTGCTCCAAGGACCACAGCTTGGAAGCCGCTGCTCGAGGCCCCAGTTCAGGAAAGCACTTAAGCCGATGATTAACTTCAAGCACACGCTTACATTCCATTGACTTCAGCATTTGTGAAAGAGCTTTTCTGAATAAAGATGCTATCCTGAATGGGGCCATAAGAAAAAGACATGAAAGTGGATGCATTGCTCTCTATAAATACATCAGGAGGGCCAACAGTGGGGGACAGAGAGAAGAGCATTTAAGTTATGGACAATTTTGGCACAAGAACAAATGGGTATGACCTGGCCATGAATAAGTGCAGGCTGGAAATTAGAAGGTTTTTAAGTCATCAGAAGAGTGATGTTCAGGAGCAGCCTACCCACAGCAGTGGAGAGTCTGTAATAATTGAGCAGGCCTACTTTAATTGTGAGACTAACTGGTGGAAGGTGGGTGAAGGTTCACAAAGGGTCATGATTACCGTCATAAAAAATTGTGTAACAAAAAAATTTGAGAGACAAAGAGATTTAAACAGAGGTTCTACTGGCATCACTCTAGGACTATGTTAAGACTATGATTGATAAACAAGAGGAGTGGAAGACTGGAAATCAAGGGAGCAGAATTGGTGCTTCTGAAATTAGGCCTAATTGGTGGACAAAATGAGAGGACAGACCACTCCACCTCACCTTTTTTGGGGCCCTTGAAGAAAGACTTGAGGGGAGGAAAGGGTGAACTTCTGCCACCATCATGGCTGCAGCAGAAGGATTTTTACTGGGACACCCAGACCTTGCCATCATTGCCACACAAGGACCCCAGCCTGCTATATCTGAGATCCTGTTCTGACTTTCCCTTCTTTATATGTCTCCTTCCATTCCCCATTATCTTCCTCTTGTCCTCTCCCTCTCTCTCTCTGCTTTTCACCTTGTCCTGAAATCAACCGTACTGCACGGTACCAGCACAAGAACAAGATGAGATGGCCCAGCCAGCTCTGCTTGGTTGAGAAGGATCAGTGAAGCAAAGAGACCTGACCTGACCAACCAGATGATGTCCCTGACTGGGGAGGTGAGCCAGGGTCCAGAACACAGCTCTAGTGACCAACCTGCCAGCCCCATGCATCCGTCTGTGACTGACAAGCTGCCCTGTATCCTCCAAACATCAAGATGTATTTCCCCCATCTTTACTAAGTAAAGGATAGTAAAGATGGGGGAAATACTGTTTTGTCAAAATCAGGAAAGTGTCTGTCATTCTCAACTCAAACTTAAATAGAACTAATCCTTTCTTCTCCAACCAGAAAGGCTGTTTGACAGAATAAGAGATATTAACCAATATTCACCCTCTTTAATAAGAAAGAGACTGACAGGTTTGGATTAAGTTTGTTTGCAAACTCACTCAAGTTTGGTTTTAATAGTTTTTGTTGTGTTCTAACTCTTCTTTTTTTGTGTATTTCGATAAATAAATTTCTACCCTTTGACATGAAGTTCCTAGTATGTGTTTGCCATGGTATTAAGCAGGCTGAAGTCTCTGTAGTCCAAACTTTGTATAAAACTGTTTAAACTTGGACAGCAGCACAGACACATTAACACCTTTGATTCTTTAGGCCCATTTATTCCAGCTACATGATTAGAACAGGAGCATACAACCTAACTAGTTTTAAGATGGAGCTTGATCAAATTTATGGACAGGATTATATGACAGGGTTATCAGCAATAGCAGAGGCTTGGAGTTGATCCAGGAGGTCCCTTCCAGGCCTATGCCCTAAAACTACCATATTAGAACAGACTTATGATTAGGGCTCCATGTCTGTCACAGAGGTCATGGGCTCCGGAGGTAGCGGAAAGTCATGTGACTTCTGTAGCAACCAGTGTGACCGAACACGCAGCCGCCCCAGGGAACAGTCACACTGGCCACTGCTGGAGCAGCTCTGCAGCCAGCCAGCCAGCCCCATAGCCAGCCACACCGGCCATTGCTTGAACTGCCCCAGGCACAATCACACTGGCTGCTGCTCGGGCGGCCCCAGGGACCACCTGAGCAGCGGTCCTGGGGGTGGTGGGAGCAGCCACAGCTCAGCAGCCCCCAACAGCAGCAGTCCCAGAGGTGGCCAGAACAGCAGCAGTGGTGCAGGAGGCAGCCCCAGAGCAGTGCCCTCCAAAAGCAGGGCTCCCCTCAGAGTCCCCCCCAGCAGCACTCCCCCCAGCAGTGGCCCCAGGGGCCTGCCCAGCAGCGACTCTCCCAAAAGCACCCAGCCAGCAGCGACTCTCCCAGGGGCCCCCCAGGGCAGTGTCCCTCCCCCCACAGCTAAGATTAGTCAGGGATATTTATAGTACAGGTCATGGACAGGTCAAGGGAACACATTTTTATTTATTGTCCGTGACCTGTCCATGACTTTTATTAAAAACACCCATGACTAAATCGTAGCCTTACCTATGATCCGTCTATTACAACAGTGTGTCTCTGGCACAGGCCAATGCTTATTGCTTCAGGCCATGACATAGAGCCACGTGCAATGTGGGGGGAAGTATTCTACTAAACTCTAGGGAGATCTCAGTTGATGGTCATTAGTTTGTGCCCTGATGTATGAGTATCTAAAGCCTTTTTAATTATAACCTAGCTAGAG
Organism: Chelonoidis abingdonii; assembly: GCF_003597395.2. NCBI lineage: Eukaryota > Metazoa > Chordata > Testudines > Testudinidae > Chelonoidis > Chelonoidis abingdonii. The sequence continues at coordinate 15,932,301 of NC_133781.1, forward strand.
CAACTGCAGGTCGACACACACCATACTTCAGAATGGCACCCTGCAACCCCCCATATTCATATTTCATATATGGTTGCGATATTTCATACAAAGCATGCCACGTAAAGTATCATATGAAAGGTCATGATATGCTGAAACCTGTTGTTCTGTCCAAATATGTGTATCATTAGTGTGTATAACGTTAGGAGATTTTGCTGTATGGCTGTTATGAAATACGCTGTAAGTTTGCTAGTGACATACAAAGGACCCCCACCCAGGAGGGTGCTCCATGACCATTTCATCAGCAGGGGATTTGTAATCAAGGGATTTACAATTCAATGACAGTTGCTCAAGTCCAGACACTGGGGTTTACTCGATCACTATGACTCAGCAAAGGCCCCTAGGACATGTCTGGGCAAGTGTTTTCCAGGCACGTGGATGAAGGGTATAAAATAAGGAAGAATTGCAGCATGTCTTGGCCCTTCTCCTCTCCCATCTATGTTGGCAGCATCTAGAATGCTGAGAAAACAAAGATTTCATCTGAGGAGACTGCTCCAGGCTTCAGGGAAGAAGTTGGTATATCCTGAACTGTAACATCTAGTGAGGTGAAAAAATTGCTGATCTAAATACTGCCAAACATAATAAGGTTTAAGATTTAGATTGTGTGTTTTTCTTTTATTTTCTTTGGGAACTTTCTCTGATCTTTTATGCCTACCACTTATAATCACTTAAAATCTGTCTTTTTGTAGTTAATAAATCTGTTTTATACTTTACTTAAAACAGTGTAGTTAGGTTGATGGGCCTGGGAAATCTCAGCTCAGGTACAAAGGCTGGTGCATGTCCTCTCCACGTTGCGAGAGGGGAGGATTGGGTAATAAACTTACCCTGGTCAGGCTTCTGACCAGAGCAAGATGGTATAGGCCAGAGGTGCAAAGCTGGGGAGCGGGGGATAATTGGCTGGCACCTCTCTATTGTCAATTCATGAGTTGCTGGGAGAAGCATTTACCCATGTAACTCAGTTGGGTGTGTCCCTGCCTGTGGATGTCTGTGTAAGTGCAGTACCTGCCAGAGGTTTGCTGCTTGTCACAGCATCACAGGGTGAGAGGGAGCCCAGGCTGGTGGGACAGAGGGCTCAGCTGTACACCAGTTCCAGGTTGCACCCCAGGGATGCTGTCACAAAGATGATATTTTGATCCATATCTAATCACTTTTTAAAACTTACTATTTAACTCTGATAACATCCTGTAGCGGCAAGTTCCACCAGCTGATTATACATTTGCAATTGAAAACAAGAGACAGCACCTGCAAAAGGGCAAAGTCCTGATGCCAGAGAAGGCAGATGGAATTCTAATGATTACCCTGATCAACAACAGTTTGAGCTCTTGCAATTCTCACCTCATTAAATGATATTTTTTGTTTTAAGTCAAAAACTCTGCCCCGAGACAGCTTTTCCCAATGGTAGGACAACAAAAGACAAAAAATAGACTCAGGGGGTGGGAGGGACAAAAACAAAATCCTCACACATTTTAAGTTACGAGGGGAAAAAAAATTAAGACTTTCATGTCTAGGATCGTTCCCGAAGTGTCATCTATATGCAAAATTTTGATGGTTTTCTTTTTTTAATCCTTATTTTTGTTTGCAGAACCAATTCTCCCAGTGACCATTTCAAAACAAAGGAAGCTCCCAGTGTTTATTCCACAGCTGAGGACTAGGTGAAAGTAACTTGCATTTCAGAAGGAGTTTTTAGAAAAAAGCAATGAAGTTGCTGCTGCTTCAGATCATCAAGAGTAGAATCCCTCTGAAGACTGATTATTGGCACATGGAACAAGCTCATGGTTCTTAGCAAGAACCACCTACAAGATGACATTATAAAGTCAACAGAATTAACTGGAGGACGGTGACAGTCTATTTTTCCTCTTCCATTCTTCTTCCTCATTTCTCTCTTCGTTTAAAGTTTGATTTGCTGTTCAGATGGCTCTGAAGCCAAGGAGGCTTTGAGATGAGTCTGAAGCATTTTCTGACACTTCCTCCAGCTACTTCATTTCATCCTTTGCACTCCCTCTGCCTTCAGCAGCTCCCACACAGAATCTCAGCTTGCACCGCACGGTAGTGTGTGACTGGGATGGCAATCTTTATGAGGAGGAAGTGTCCAGTCCCAAGCCCTACTGTAATGCTCCATGATTTAACATAAGGCTTCGATTTTCACGGTTGCTTTGAGGAAATAGATACCCAGCTGGAACTGGGTGTGCAAATCTTTTAGAAGTAGGGAGACCAGATGCCCTGTTTTTATAGGGACAGTCCCATTTTGGGGGACTTTTTCTTATACAGGAATCTATTACCTCCCACCCCTGTCCCGTTTTTTCACAGTTGCTGTCTGCTTATCCTACGTAGGAGGCTTTTAAAAATCTCAGCCTAGATTTCTATGGCAAGTATTGTATTTTAATTAAATCCTGGGGTTAAATCCTGACCTCACTAATGTCAATGGGATTTCTCTCATACTTCAGTGGGGCCAGGATTTCATCCTAACAATTTACTTAAAACCAGCATGAGGTCTGATCCTGCACCCCTTACTGACATGGGTAATTACAGTGGTCCTAATATTGCAAACACCTACGCACATCAATACATTTATTCATGGAACACAAAGTAAGAGATCTGTACATGCATGTGTCTGCAGGATGGGGCCCAAGAGAATGACTGTGTGAATAAGGGTTACTCCTGTGATTAAGGATTGTAGGATCAAGCCATTGTTATTGAACAGACATGTATTAGATACATAATGGGCAAACCTGAACACATACAACTGTCACTTTATTTATAAAGCAACACAGACCCCAGCGTATTTGGAGATGGGGATGCTGCTCAATTAAATACAATAGTTATAAATCAATAATGAGCATCTCTGAAGGAACATTTAATCAGGAACTTTAATGAACAAACATGGAGAAGAAAAGCACCAGGTACTTTACTCTGCACTCCTCACTCAGGCAAAACACCCCACTGAAGTCCGGATCAGACGCTAGGGGCCTGGTTCAACATGTGCTTGGCTTCAGATAATCATTTTGCGCTTACAGCAAGTGTTGCAACTAGTGGTACTTCATTGGGATCTGTAATGCATGTTAATTGAATATCTGTTGAGGCTTGATAAAACTGTAATCAGATATGTATCCATTTCTGTTATTGTCAACCCTCTTTACATTAAATATGCTCTTAATAATCCATCACTCCTCATGCAGCATACAGGCCCTCTTTCTGAACTCTAAATGAACTGCAGAAGTCATATACCACAGGACCTGATTCGGGCCCTACAGGCATTGGTGGAAATCATGGGTAACTCCAAGCTCAGCAGAATTACCCTGTTGCAAAGCCAGCAAAAGCAGCTTCAGAATCAAGCCCCAGTTTTCAAAAGGGTCAGCCTCCCATTGAGTTACTGCGTTTTGTGCCCACTTGGAGTTTTGCAGGGCAAATAGCCGTTGGTGTTGGCATAGCAGTACTGTGCCTAGCTCCCTTATCTCCAGGCTCAGTCACCTAGTTAGCTATTTAGGCATCAGGTACCATGGTGATGGGCACAGTACAAAAACATGAATAGAAGAAAATATCTGAGCCCTATGAAATGCATCCCTGAATTACTTGTGCCTGACAAGTCCTGGGTACAAAAATCAGAGGCCACTTCTGACTGTCAGGCCCTCACCAAAGAGACTTATTCATAGCCTGGAAAAAGCTTTTGTTTATGAAATTCTATACACATTGCAACAGCTATTTTCTTGTACACAAGAAAAATAGGGAGACAACCACATCCACAGTCAATACACTGGAAAGAAGTCAACAGAGGGTGGGGGCTTAATTCTGCTCCAAATTATATGACATAAAGCCAAAGTAAGCCTATTGACTTCAGTGAGTTTACACTGCTGTTCAATATCTTCATCAATGACTTATATATTGGCATAGAAAGTACATTTATTAAGTTTGCAGACAATACCAAACTGGGAGGGATTGCAACTCCTTTGGAGGAGGGGGTCATAATTCAAAATGATCTGGACAAATTGGAGAAATGGTCTGAGGTAAACCGGATGAAGTTTAATAAAGACAAATGCAAAGTGATCCACTTAGGAAGGAATAATCAGTTTCACACATACAGAATGGGAAGAGACTGTCTAGGAAGGAATATGGCAGAAAGAGATCTAGGGGTCATAGTGGACCACAAGCTAAATATGAGTCAACAGTGTGATACTGTTGCAAAAAAAGCAAACGTGATTCTGGGATGCATTAACAGGTGTGTTGTAAACAAGACACGAGAAGTCATTCTTCCGCTCTACTCTGCGCTGGTTAGGCCTCAACTGGAGTATTGTGTCCAGTTCTGGGCACCGCATTTCAAGAAAGATGTGGAGAAATTGGAGAGGGTCCAGAGAAGAGCAACAAGAATGATTAAAGGTCTTGAGAACATGACCTATGAAGGAAGGCTGAAAGAACTGGGTTTGTTTAGTTTGGAAAAGAGAAGACTGAGAGGGGACATGATAGCAGTTTTCAGGCATCTGAAAGGGTGTCATATGGAGGAGGGAGAAAACTTGTTCATCCTAGCCTCTAAGGATAGAACAAGAAGCAATGGGCTTAAACTGCAGCAAGGGAAGTTTAGGCTGGACATTAGGGAAAAAGTTCCTGACTGTCAGGCTGGTGAAACACTGGAATAAATTGCCAGGGAGGTTGTGAAATCTCCATCTCTGGAGACATTTAAGAGTAGGTTAGATAAATGTCCATCAGGGATGGTCTAGACAGTATTTGGTCCTGCCATGAGGGCAGGGAACTGGACTCGATGACCTCTTGAGGTCCCTTCCAGTCCTAGAATCTATGAAAAAAAAACATTTAGCCCTGGGTCTTTGAGTTCCTTTCAAGTAGTTCTTTCTCCACTATCACCCATCTGAAAGCTGCAGGAAAAGTTAATGTTAATTTGAGCCAGCAGGAACACTCATTTCTGATCTGCAGTTCCTCCAGGAGCTCTACAACCGATGGAGAAAACCAAAGGCAAGTCTCAACCAGTGAAGAAAAACTTTATGTTGAATTCTTTACTGAGCTTTTTAATTAGGTGGTAACTGTCCTAGACAGATCTACAGAACTAAGACCACTAAGTGGATAACAATTGACTATTTCCATCAGAGTCAACATTCACTGCTTCTCCCAGATACAGGAAAGGGGAGCAAATCTTCATCTCTTCCTACCTGCAGCTACAAGAAAACTGGACCAGTACAATACAAGCCACCCAACAGATTGTGGGTGAAGTTTGTCCCTATACAAAGAGCCCATGGAAGATTCATCACTTAAGCCCCAGGGTTTGATGCTGACCCAGTATGATGAAGTGAAGTTTTTCACCTTGTTATGTTGCATGTGAATCTTACTGTCCTATACTAATACTGTGTGTATATCAGTTTCCCTGTCTGCTGCACCAAAGCCTACACAGTGACTTTTGCTGAAGCCCTCAGAGCAGGTGAAGCTGCCCAGCTGCCTGCTCGTAAGGTATGGCTGATGCCCATCCTAACCTGAGACCCAGGAGGGGGAGGCGACCAGGTGATACTTTGCCAGGAAGCAGGACAAAGACCAGAGGAGGAGCAAGGGGTGTTGCGGAGGCCAGGCAGCAGGGTCCAGGGCAGTCTCCTCTCTGGGACTTGGAGAGCGGGGAGTCCAGGGCGTCTGGCCTGGGGTTCCTCCAGGACAGACTTTGCTGAAAGTTGCTGGTTTCTGTGCTAACAAGCTCTGCTCTACACTGTGTACCTGTTGACTAATAAACCTTCTGTTTTACAACAACGCTGGCTGAGAGTCACTGCTGACTGCGGAGTTGGGGTGCAGGGCCCTCTGGCTTTCCCAGGAGTCCTGCCCAGGTGGACTCACTGAGGGAAGTGCATGGTGTGGAGGGGGATGCTGAATGCTCCAAGGTCAGACCCAGGAAGGCCAAAGCAGTGTAAGCTTCTTGCCCTGGGGACAGTGTGCTCAGAGACAGGAGGCTCCCCCAAAGTCCTGACTGGCTTCATACAGAGCCATTCCAGAGCATCGCTCCAGTGACTCTGTGACATCCAGCACAAGTGTAACTCAAGATTAACTCTACTGAAATCCAGAGAGTTAACACCAGTGCAAAAATGGAGCTAGCAAGAGGAGGATCAAGGCTCATGACTGCACATTTTCCCTCACTTCATCTGCTAGAATCTTTGAAATGACCCACTCCAGAGAAGGGCTGTGCCATGGGCTCCTAGGAAATGGTCCGGCAGTGGGCCGGTTGAATTTATTATACCAAATTCTTCTCCCAGGTTTAATGGTATAAATTGGAGGTCAATTCACTCAAGTCTAGGATGGCCCTATGGTTCTACACTGATGTAACCAAGAATAGAATTTGGCCCAGAGAACAAACTCCATGGCTTAAGGTGTGTTGCAGAAAGGGAAGGAAGAAACGGGTGGACTTGAGTTTCTCTCATCCTGAAGATGAAGCAGTGATCAGATCCTTACAGTCACTAAGCCAATTACAGCCACTCAAGGAGCTATGGGAGACTTAAGTGGTACATGGCCAGCTGCCCAGGGCTGAATTTCCTTTACCGACGAACCGACTTGTTTTCAGCTGTGCTAGTTGTAGGATGGGGGACACTTCACATCACCTCTGCACTTCTCCAACCCCAGGGCTGCAGGGAGTCAGTTCAGAGTTTGAAGGTTGCTTTAATTTACAAACACCTGCAGCAGCCTCCAGGGGCTGGATACTCCAGGGCTACAGAGAAAAATCCTTAGCTAGCAACTTAGGGTGTGTCCACACTGCAAAAGAAGGCGTATTTTTAACTTTCCTTAGCTGACACCGTTAACTAACTCACGTTAAAATAGCTGTGAAGACACAGCAACTCTGCTTTTAACTTGGGTTAGCAGCTTGGTTCAAGCCTATAGGGGAACCAGGGATTGCATTCTAGTTGCTAACCTGAGCTGCCATATCTTCACTGTGATTTTAACCCATATTAAGACCACACCTTTTTCCTCCATGTAAACAGACCCTCAGGTTAGCTGTTAGAGTGGCACAAAGAAGCCTTATTGTGACTAAGGTGCTGACCCAAGAGTCCAGGCAGCTGGTGATCAGACTAAGCTGGAATGGCTGAGGCTGCCAATCTGTTGAATGAGGGACCCTGTTAGAATTTGCCTGTGTTTGAATATAACACCTTTTGCTACTTTGCCTGGAAGTTGCATCCCAAATGGATTAAGGTGCTTGGAAGAGAAGTCTTGCTGGGGAAAAAAATCAGACACGCAGCAGCTGCCATCATGTGATGAGAGTCAGTGTACTCTGACTCCAGAGGTTATTGTTACAAAGGCAACTACATGGCTAGTGACCACACGACATGCTCACACCCACCTGCGGGAAACGTGGGTCTGTCTCTAAAGGGAGACAACTTGACTTCAGTGAAATGTGCAACACAGAAGGAGAAGGCGTTGATCTCCCAGCATTCTATTGCTCCGGCTACCACCAGCCAAGTAAACACTAATCCCTGGGAGAACAGACTTAACGGAGTTCATGATAGCAACAATTATGAAAGGAGTGGGGAGAAACAAAAACTCCTTTGTATTCTGTCAGGGAGAAAACCAAGACAAGCGCCAAAGGCAGCATTACATGTTAATCTCTTTTGAAGCCAACTAAGCAGTTTACCAGCACCGGCAGCGTTTTGGAACCCATCTCCCTAGCCCCTCCATACAAATGCAACTAACAGGACTACCTCTTCAATTGACCCAAGAGGCGGATTTAATCCTGGAGGGAGTACAAGGAGCTCTGGAGGAGATTTAATCCATCTCACCTTAGCAACTTCATCCCCAGGGGAGACTCTTCTCACCCCTAGCTGGGCTGGCATGCAGAACGCCACTTTAATCAGCTCTCCCAGGGAGGAAGCGTTGTTGTGTCATTTTACACAGCAGACAAAGGGAAAGGGATATTATTTGTGTTTTCTTTCTTGCTTGGCTTCAGCACATGATGATTCAAATGCTGGAAATGCTTAGAGGGAAAAGACACAGTGAATCTCAGCACAGCAGAGGCAATGGGCCAAATTCAGCCCAGACGGTGTAAAGTGATGTAAATGATGCATCCCTGAACCTGCTAATCCACAGATGACCTAGTGGGGGGCTCAAGGCAGGGGAGCGCAGTCTGTGGTACTGCTGCCTCCCTCCCTCCTGCACTGTTTTCTGGTGTATGGTGGCAGATTTAGATTTCACCAGGGGACCAGCTTCTCAGCTGTAGATCACTGACTTTGAGAGCATGACTCTGATTTACACCAGCTGGGGATCTGGCCCAGGAGCCTTGATTTTTTGAGGGGGAGAAGGTGCACTTTGATTAGTACAGGGATACCCTAGCCACGCCCACTTCCCAGCCCAGGGTTGTGCAGAGGAGAGGCCATGGCCAAGTCCCACTTCTCCTCCCCACACTGACTTTCTGCCTCAGGGGCTTCTGCAAGCGAGGCAGGCCTCAGGCTGCATTTAGTCCAGGTTCTGCTACCTCTCCCTCTATCCCTCATCACTTAGATTTCTGACTGAAATGGGGGATTTTAGTCGGAGGTCCCCTCACTCAATTAATCAAGGGGTGATGTGTTTATCACCACAGCTGGGAGAGAGCATGAGTGTGTGTGAGGGGGGTGTCTTTCCTTTGCTCTGGGACTGTCTTCTGGCCTGACCAAATGTACGTTGGCTATCCCAGGCTCTGGATTGGGCCACTTCTCTTGAAAAGTTCTCCTTTCCCTGCTATTTAATTTGTACCCAAAGTACTTAACTGTCCAGAGATAAATTGGAACAAAACAAACAAGCAGCTGTTTTTTATCCAGAGCTAAATTCAATGACATGAGCAAGCTGGAGCATTCTTTGGACTTCAGAAAAATTTGGACTTCAGAAAGGTCTGGCAGAAACTCCATTCAGCAAATAGTACTGGGTGACAACACTCAAATACAACATACGGATAGGTTTGCCAGCTTTCTAAATCACACAAAACCAAACATCCCTGCCCCGCCAAGGAGAGCTGCAGAGCTGGTGCTGGGGGCGGGGGCAGCGCATGGAGCTTCCCTGGCTGCCCCAGCACCTACAAGCCGCAGGGACCTGGCGGCCACTTCCAGAGGCAGCAGGGAGCCAGCACAGGCAGGGAGCCTGCCTTAGCCCCGGGCCACCATTATGCCGCCAACCGGACTTTTAACGGCCTAGTCTGCACAGCGCCAGGATCTCTTTTCGACCGGCCATTCTGGTCAAAAACCAGACATCTGGCAACCCTGCGCACACTGTCAGAACAAACTCCCATTAGTTGATCAGTGATCATGAGGGCAGAATATTTCTACTTAGGAAATGCCAATTGGCTCTTTCACACGGATGACAACATGTATCATATCGGCTAGCACTGTCTGCCCACCTGTCCTCTGTCTGAAACTACTGCTACACTCTTTACTGTAGCAAACCACCCACTGATGTCACCAATAGATTTTAGTGGTTCAAGGCTACTGGAGTGTGGCAGCTTTTGGCCTGCACGGCTACATAGTACCCCCACCACACACTTATCCCACTGGATAGTGCTTGTAGGCCTGGCTGGAGCCCTAGGCATAAACTAACAGTATGAAGCAAAGTAGGCCATGTCAGTAGAGTAACACCAGGTATTGGCTAAACAAGTGAGTGCATCTAACCAGAGAGGATGATACAAAAACACCCAGAGTTCTTAAATAATCACACACACAGATTCCCATGAGATTATACAGGAACACATCAACCCCTTGTAAGATAAGAAAGGGATGACAGGATAATGGATGAGGAGGTTTCATTTGAACTAGCAGGTACAGTGGTTTCAGCATTGGCCTGCTAAACCCAGGGTTGTGAGTTCAATCCTTGAGGGGGCCACTTAGGGATATGGGGCAAAATCAGTACACCTCTACCTCAATAACACGACCTGATATAACACAAATTCGGATATAACGTGGTAAAGCAGCGCTTTAGGGGGGCAGGACTGCACACTCTGGTGGATCAAAGTGAGTTCAATGTAACACAGTTTCACCTATAACGTGTTAAGATTTTTTGGCTCCGGAGGACAGCGTTATATTGAGGTAGAGGTGTTCTTGGTCCTGCTAGTAAAGGCAGGGGGCTGGACTCAATGACCTTTTGGGGTCCCTTCCAGTTCTATGAGATAGGTATCACTTCATATCAGGGTGATAACAAACAACATGGAGCATAATATGTCACTTATTTGTATCAATGTATAAAAGGAGAAGTCATGGGAGGGGCATACATTGGCTGAGGGGACAGCATCCTGTTTGCTGACTGAGCCCTTATCTTGTACCAGGCACATGTGTTAGTGCCCCTGTAGGCTACTCAACAGGGCTCTAGTAACGTGCTTTGTGGACAATAAACCTGGCCGAGAACCTTCGTCACCAATCCGAGCCTCTGGGCTTTCTTTCTGAACAGCACCGAGGTCTGCTGAATCAGAGTGTGCTGCGCACTTTGCTGGTGCGGCTAACACTGGAGCTCCAAGAATAACAGCATTAACAACTCTGCAGCACCAGCACTAACGACATGCACCATCTTCAGCTCCCCATCAGCTGTCCCATCCGGCACCCAATTCTCTCTCCACCCTCCAACATTTCTGCTGTGCTGCAGCCCCATCTCCTGACCCCTCAGTCAATTATGGGAGGTGAGCAGGTGCAACAAGAACTCACTCCACAAACAGATGAGCAGGATCCCTACATGGCCTGGGTAGGGGGGTGGAGGCAACCAGAGATTGGAGGTGTCAGAAATACACAAGGGTGAGGAAAAGAAGGAAATGGGTTACATCCCTTCAATCCTAGGACCTGCCCTTGTGAAACATTTCTCCCAATGAGCTTCTCCATTAGAATCAGAACCCTTTGCCTATTCCCTCTCCATCCTCGATAGAGTAGTTTTATGGGTATTAACATGTAACACACACACAGTTGATCCCCTAGTTTCCCATCATAGTGTCTCCTTTTGAGACAAAAAATAAAATAAAATGGCAAAAACGTCACTCGCCACACTTCCACTCCCTGGAGACCAAACCTGTCTACAACCACAAAGCCTTACACAGTCCTGAGCCAGAACCTCTGGTGCTATAAGCTGGCACAGTCAATGGAGCTACACCAGCATATATCAACTGAGAATCTAGCCCCTTGCATTCAGATCACCCAGGTTCTCTATACACCAGGTGCCATTAAAATGTTGCACCAAACACTGCTAGAGATTCATGGTTTACATTCCCCTCCATACACTTTGTCATGTTCTCGAGAAGGCTTTGTGAAAATGTCAGTCTCCATCTGATTTCCTCCCTTTCTGTCCTCCTTGTTTATGGAGCATGTAATGACAAAGAGTTGAATGGAAATAGTCAAGCAGCCCATACACTTACCATTTCAACCAATTCAAGGTCTGTGGCTCTAGAAACACAGGCCCCTACCCAGTGAGCTAGTAGAGGGAGCTATTAGACATGGGTAGGTCTGTCACACTCCAGCAGGAAGCAGCAACAGACAGGCATTGACTAGTGCACTACCACTTCCCTAGACTCATTATCCCAGAAGAAGGATTTATTCCCCTACTAGTCACAAGGAGCAAAAACCAGTACAAGTTCTCCTCTTTTAAAATAGTTTTCAAAACAGTTAAAATGCCAGTTACCTTCGGTTCTGATGGTGAAGGGAGAGTCTCCCAGTCTTTTGGCTGAAAACTGGCCTCCCAAAGACGTCATTAAGAAGCACAGGGTGAAAAATCCAATGCCCAACACAAATATCCTGAGGGAGGAGAAAAAGAAAAGATAATGTGAGACACATTCAGTAATGGCTTTTCTGCTAAACAGGTTGTCCCACCAATTACTAGTAAGATATGGGTCTCTTCACTGACAGGCCCACATGTCCTATGGTCTGATTCTCAGCAAAACCACTTCCACCCAACACCCCCTTCAAGAGCTCACTTGCACTGACTTTTTTTTACTAAAAATTCTGTATGAGGGGGAAAAAAGGAGGGGGAGCATTTAGAGGTGGAATGGGCAATCATGCCATGTACCTGACCTCTAACCCTCAGCAATTGATTCTTAATCCTGGTCCTCTTGGCCATTCAAAAGCGGTTGGCCAAGTCACCAGTGTTGATCTGTTTTAGTAACATAGGAAATACCAAGCCAGATCAGACCAATGGTCCATCTAGTCCAGCAGCTGGCCAGGCTTAGAGGTGCACTAGGCACTGAGCAGCTCATTGCTGTCAAGACTTAGGTGGCTTTGTGTATGCCACCCAGCAGAAATTTTGGTGCCTAGGGGACTTTACTGGCAGAAACAAAAGCACCAACAGAACATAGGTGCCTACTGGGTTAGCTAGTAGCCAAGTGGGGGTTCTGAGGATCTAAATTTTGGACCTAGGCACCTAAAGTGGCAGTGAGGCATTTAAATCTCTTTGTCAATAGAGCTTTTTGTGGTTGGCTTATGCCCTGAAGCATGAGGGTTGATATCCGTTGTAGATATTTTGCCTTTAATGACCCTGTGGATGCTCTCATTATTATCTATCCTCTATTGAATCCTAGTGCGTGGCCTCAGTGATATCTTGTAGCAGTGAGTTCCACAGGATGATTATGTGTTACATATGATCACTCTTAAATATATTGCCTTGTAATTTCATTGGCTGTCCTTTTGTCCCATTTTGCACAGTCGTCCACTGTTATTTTCTTTCTTTCTCCTCCCTAGGGGAATCTGTCCAGCCAATACAATTTGAGCTAATAAACTAGAGGTGAAAGGCTTCACATTCTATTCCCAAGACCTTAGCCATCCAGCACTCCTGCTAAGAGGTGTTGATGAGCACTGTACAAATCCTTTCTATTGATAATGTCTTCATCATTATGCAAGGCCTTGTTTATGCATTTTAATTTTCATAATTATGATCTGGCAAGAAGCGATGGTTAAACTCCGCATTTAATTAACAATTTAGATCATGGGGGAAAAGAAAGAAGGGAACCCCCACCCCTACAATTACTGAAGAAAAAAATTCAAAGGGTCCATGCGTTCTAGCATCTCATTAGAAGGAAAAGCTTCACAATTTCAAATGGATTGCAGAGGAAGGGGAGGAAACTCAAGATTTTACATACTTGAAAAGATGCACCAGGTCAAATCCTAAGTCGGTTACTTGGGAGAGAAACAGCATTTAGCGCGGTGGGATTTCTTCTAGGAGGAAGGAGATTTGGTGGGGGGTTACCCTTAATTTGTAGGCTCTCTCTTATTTTGTTCTGATTTTTTCCCCTTCTTATGGGGAGGAAAGTGGGGCCGGGGGAGGCTCTCCGTTCAATCACTCATCTCCATGGAAGTTTGGACTGCAGTTCTTTGTGCTGGCGCCTAGTATTGGGGAAGTGGCCAAAAGATACCAGGGGCCTGACTGAACCTCACACTGGTGTCAGTCAGAATTATCTCCATTGAAATCAGTGGACTTCCACAGTAAATGAGAGCTGCATCCAGGCCCGTTTCCAAAACTAGTCCATTAACTTCACCCGTTGTTGAACGTAGAGTTGATGACCATGTAGCATCTACATTCCGAGCTGGCTGTTCATCATGTGGACTGTCACCACATATTAATTTAATTCAGGATGCTTTGATTTTACAAGGTTCTGGTGACAATTCTACCTAGAATTCTACCCTGGGACTGAAGTATTTACAATCCCCTGCTTTAGGACTATGTCCAGGAGGAGAGTGCCAAGTTCTGCCCAGTTTATTTACTGTCAGTTTGGAATAGCGGCATAGTTTTTAAATAGAGTTATTGAGGATTCACACAATTATAACAGAGCAAAATCTGGCCCTGGGGACTTGTATTCTGATGTTCTACATATCATTTGGTATCTGGAAATGCATGCAGGAAAAGACTGCAGCATCCTTTGGAACCATGAGCTTTCCATGGTCCTGAAACACCAGAGGCCTCTCACACTGGGTCACCAGCCAGCAAAATGCTAAGCAGCATCATTAAACCTCCAAGGGAACAATGCATTCTTAGCCCTGGTCTACACTGGGTGGGGGCGGAATCGGTCTAAGTTACACAACTTCAGCTACGTGAATAATAATAGCTGAAGTTGACGTACTTAGATCAACTTACCACGGTGTCTTCAGCGCAGTGAGTCAACTGCTGCAGCTCCCCTGTCGACTCTGCCTGCGCCTCTCGCGGCGCTGGAGTACAGGAGTCGATGGGAGAGTGCTCAGGGGTCAATTTATCGCATCTAAACTAGATGCAATAAATCGATGCCCGCTGGATCAATCGCTGCCCGCCGATCCAGTGGGTAATGTAGACAAACCCTAAGGTTCTAAGGAAAGAAATGGCTTTTCTACTTACAAGCTTTCACAGCACTCCTCTTTAGTTCCCCAAAGAGAAGTATAGAGATGGCTGGGGTAAGGCGTTATAGCTGACTCGTGATTAACTTTTGGCTCCATCGGGTACTGCTGGGTAGAATCACTCACTGAGGTATCCTTGATTTTGAAGTCAGACACATTAGAAGTGAGCCATTCACACAAGTTTCTATAAAGAAATTCTCTTCTCCATTATTTTATCTCCTCCTGCTATGTTTACAGAGTGCAAGCAATCAGCAACTCTTCTCTATTCCCAGGGTACGCTCACAGATTTGGGACTTTTCCCTCACCATACTAAGCTTATCCGGAGGATGATTAATGAATTCAGCCAAGCGCCACTTTGATTTCAATGGGCCAAAGCTCCAGTTGGTGCCTGGCAACTTCACTGATGCTATGCTGATTTGCACCCATGTGGATCCAGCCCATTGACTTGAGTGGAGATAAGCTGATCAAATGCCAGCTGACATGCGGTCTCAATAGATTTAGGTGACCACTATGAACTGCAGACCAGCCACATTACTACACAAAGCTGGGGGGAGGCATGTCTAGATTCCAACGATTTGCCTACACTGCAGCGCTAACTTAAGTGTGGATAAGAGCAGCCAGCTGCTCTTGAGTTAGTCTAGCTCACGTGAGAGAATCCACACAGATGTTTGGATTTGCAGCACATTAGCTACATCCCCACTGCATTAGTAGTGTGAGCATCAACAGCTCTCAAGTGTCAACCCACACCCCCAGTACCTTGAGATTAAAGCACCACTTGAGCTAGAGACTCGTGTGCGGACAGGAATCGGATTAAGGGAGCACTTGAATCATACCTCGAGCTAAAGCTGCAGTCAAGACAAGGCCTAAGAGCATATGCAAGTCTCACCACATGGTCACTACATGAAATGGTGGCTCGGGATCTGTAAGGGCAGAGTTCAAACAACAGGATGTGCCTCAGGTGAGGACTGAAGTGCGCTGGTAAATTGGTGGAGGTAGGGAGAAGTAGAGCTAGAATAGGAGAAAAGCTGCAGATCATGACAGCTTTAGTTGATCTGTGGGATGCTCAAGGCCTACACTAGCAGGGAGTGAAGAGCATCAGCAAAGCTGGGGGGCAGGGCTTAGACCTAGAAAATAAGCAGGTGCTGCAGGTTGGGCTTCCCTCACCACCTCAGTCCTACCACACTGGTGTTTTTAGCCTTTCGATTCCGATGCTTCAAAATATTCCCACCAAACACCAGTACCGATGAGTTAAACCAGGGAGAATCCTTGCCACCGATTTGTCTAAATTACTGGGGGGGGAACACCCCCTGAGGTGCTTTAGCCACAGTCAATCACATCTATTTTCCTGTGATATAAAATCTCAAGGAAAAAACATCTCTTAGAAAAGCCTGATACAAGTCTCACACTAGTTTAACAGCTGCATAACTCTACTGATTTCATTTGCTCCCAATTTACACCAGTGTAAGTATAGAATCAGGCCCTAGTGTACTGAGAACACTGTCCAGATACCTGAGTCTCTTAGCAAGACCAAGCCCCGAAATTGGTCACCTGGCCCCATCCCCAAATCCCCACATACATTTCCCCTCCTATTCCAGTCTCAGGCCTAATTTGAATCAGATTTGCCCAGTGTGCTATGACTCATTGCTGTTACTCCTACTTCAAGCCTTATTCCCAAGATACTGCTAGAAATGAGATTTTCCTGCTCCCAGAGGGGGAGCCCCTTCCACTAATTTCATCTTACTGTTTAACAAACATATTTTTGGAAGTGATTGAACAGCCCCTCTCAAAGTGGCGCTGGCCCTGTCCCCCGCTGAAGGCAGTCGCCGAGCCCAACACAACGCCTTGGGCGCTGCTGTTCTATTAAGCAGAGTGTCATTCAACAGGAGCAAAAGCGACAGCTCTAGATGACGGCTGCGTATAGTGTTTGACACAATTGGCACAGTTGGTGAATTGCTACAGAGTAACTGCTTTCCTATAGCCCCCTCCCTGCCAGTTCAGGGTGTGCCCCGAGCCACCTCTGCTTTATCCATGAGTGTTGCACCTGTTAAGTCAATCAGAGTTTTGCCCTGGACTTCACCAAGGGCAGGATTGGCTCACAGCAGCGAAATGAGGATGAGCGATATGGGAATTTTTCCCACCCCCTCTTCAACATGCAGCCCAACTGTGGTTAGGCACCTCTCCCTTCTCTTCTATCCTCCTTCCAGGAGGCAAGCTCTGCTATCCAAAAGCAACAGCCTACAGCACAACCTCACGGGCGTGCCCCTTCTACCCATTTGCTATCCCCCCAACCTGCCTGCCATCAGATTGGAGACAAAATCCCTACCAAGCCAACAGGGAGGTACCATCCCCTTGCTGACCCACTCCCAAGTCCTAGCAGAGCTACCTGTCCCACCTGTTTGCCTGGATGGTCCAAGAAAGTGGGCAGTCCAGTGACTGGAGCACTAACCTAGGAGTTGGGGAACCTGTGTTCAGTTCTTACTCTGCCACAGACTCCCTGTATGGCCTTGAGCAAGGCACTTAGCCTCCTTTGTGTCTCAGTTCCTCATCTGTATAATGGGGATAATCACACTCCCATACCTCTGAGAGGTGTTTGCAGGATAACTACATTAAAAGACCGTGAAGTGCTCAGATACAATGGTGGTACGTGGAGGCAGATAAACTCTTTAGACAGATGAAATTTCAGCAGCAATAATTCTCAAAAGCTATCCCACATGAGAAAAGATAACTCGACCCTCCCTTCCATCCCCCCCAAACCCCATTTCCTTTGGTCAAGTTTAAAACCCAGCATCCTGGTTCGTGAAATCCACTTTGAATGCTTTTGTGTTCTTTGGACCATCAGAAAGCACTGTGATGGGTTTGTTTTGATTCAGATCTAACCTTTATATTTTTAATTCCTCACCCATAAGACACAAACAAACAATGCCCTTTGGAGGCTGGATGTGCACAAAGCATGACTCCTCAAATCAGTTTTAAAGAAAGCACACAAGCATTAGAGAAGACTTTGCATGTTAATGGACAGTCCACACACACACAAAGACGTACAGCAAGGAGTTTATGCAAATCAATAGTCCTGGAATCAAAAAACTTTGTAGTTGTTGGGGGGGAGGAGATCAGTAAGTAGAAATGCATAAATTCAGGTGGGAAGGGGAGCTTGGAAGGTCTGACTTTGGATGAGATTCTGCTCTTGGTTAAAGTTTGAATCCGGAGCAACCACATTAACATTATTGGATTCAAACCAGTGTCACTGACAGCCAAACCTGGCTTTTAATTTGAATGCATCGATTCCCCAGGGGGTGCAAATATCACCAAGAAAGGTATTAAAAACCTGTAACTAATACCCAGCTGATATTGGCATAACAAATGAATTAGCAGGCCAGGTACAGTATGCAAGAACCACACATCAGCTCCCATCAAGCTGACTTAAAGGCAAACTTGCTTTGATTCTTGACATTTCAATCTGGGATTGATTCCCCTGGAAGACAGTGAGTGCTAGGAAATTTATTTAGATGAATTATTCAGTTTCAGCTCCCTGAAGCTGAACAGCAAGATGGGGTGCAAAGGCCAGGGGGAGGGAGGGACAAAGGTAAATAGAGCAATAAAAAGAACTTTACCTAAAAGGTCTCAAGGTGACAAGACATCTTCTGATCATTATTTTTCCATCTGAATTGACTGTGATCATTGTTCAAACTTATATAAGAAATAAAAAGGAGGCAACCCGACACTTTAGCCAGCCATACGCTGTAGTTACACAGTGCCCATGAGTAGGACGATTTGTATACAGAGTGGAGAAAGCACCCCAAACCAATCTAACTTCATCGAGAGGGGTTTTAGCTCTTCTGCTCCAGGTAATCTACTTCTCTTCCAATGGAGCAACGCTGGTGAACGTTTGTCTGCTCTGAATGAAATAGATCTTAACAGAGCAAGCACGACTGAACCAGGTTCTGTTGCAGGATTTTCTTATTCACATTTTGGAGGCAGGTTGTCGCAAACAGCAGCACTTCTGTCCATCCGTCTCTCCCCACAGCAGATAGAGCAGCTGGGAGACACCCTGACTCCTTCATCACATCCACTTTTTGCTCTTCTTCCTGTTCTCTCCAGATTTCACCTTAATTGGAGTCAAATGCCAGACCCTCACACCACCACCACCTCCCCCTACACACACAAACCAGCATTCAGCACCTCCAGCTAGTTGCTGTCCTCTGGGAAGGCTTCCCAAGTCAAAAGTCTGCACTGTTCTGGATTCAGATGGTGTTCCCAATCCTCTGTGTCCACAGATGTGATATCAGAGCCAGCTCCATCTGATCCTGGGAGCTCCCTTGCACAATCCTAGGTACCCAGCCTCTTGCTTTAATCCGAGCAGGCACTGCATTGTTTCCACCAGAGAAGGCTGCACTGTTCCAGCTGGGATTGGCGAAAACCTTCCTGTTAAATTGTGGATTGGGCACCATCTAGTGGTAGCCATTGGATGGCATCAGTTGCCTTTTGTTAAGGAGTGATTATGTTGGTAGGGCTGAGCCAGCAGTTATGCTGGCTCTTGTAACTTCTTCGTTCCAGAGATTTCAATGTTTCCTTGGCTGAAGACCTATATTTTGAAATCTCAACCCCTGGCATCTTTTACCAAGACAACTGAGCCCCCATCCCTATCAGTGAACTCCTAAATTTTAATAGCAACAGTAAATCTCACATTAATAGAGTACCCTTTATCTTAAACTGCTTCACAAACTACCAACAGCAAGCACCTCTAAAATGCAGCCACCTCTGGGGTGAAAGACAGGAGTCAACCCAAAAACCACCAGGCAGCACAACAGATGGGAGGGCAAACCCCTACTCTGATGAAAAGTGCCTGGGGATATTTAAAGCTTGGAGCAGAAATGGCATGGAGTCCAACTCTGCCTCCCTCACATCAGTGAGGTCACTGGGACTGCTCCTGTTTTACACTGCTGTAAGTGAAATCAGAATCCATCTCCTTGTCTATTGAAGTTTCATCCACAGAGGCCCTCAGCTGCTGATGCACAGGGCTCATAGCATCTGTGGCAATGAGATAGACCTGCTGATCTTCTGCATTGTTAATAAGAGCATGGCTCTTTGCCGTATAGAAAGAGTGAGATTTATCAGAGAGGCAGCACAGCGGTGCCGATCACCTCTCACTAACCAGCTATCAAACCCATTTAGCAAAAGCACTTGAAAGGGAGTTACTCCAGATTTACACCAGCATACCTTGGGGCAGAACTTAGCCTAGCAAGCACATGTGTGACACTCACAGATCCCAGACATTGGCAGGCAGAACTGAACCTACGGCCTCTGGCGCTTAGTGCATGAGCCTCTATGGTGTGAGCTAAAAGCCAATTGCCTGTAGAGCAGACTCATCATCTCTCCCCAAGTGGTCTCAATGCCACTAGATGGGACAAAACACCACACCCAGGAGGCGCATGGATTACACATATATAGGTTCTCAACCTCCCCACTGAGTAGCAGCCACCCTTAGTCCTGCCTCAGTGCCGGGGATTGCATTTGATAACCTAGTGAGGTTTCTTCCAGTTCTCTGTTTCTGTGATGAAAGTAACCTTAGCACCGATGTGATAACTAGTCATTATAGATAGGCCATTGTAGGACTTGTCTGGGAGATGGCACATAAATGGGAAATACTTTTAGTAAGAACATCCTACTCTCATGGAAGGGACTAAATCCCCAGGAAAGGACTGATCACAGCACTGAGAGCTACAAACAGCTGGAATTTGCTGACCTTCTGATCATACTGTATAGTTCATCTCTTGGGCCCAGTCCTGGCAGGAGGCTGAGGGTGGAATCTCTCTAGCAGGGAAGAATCAGGAGGGGTTTGGAGCCATACTGGTCACAGACCTGGAGATCAGCTGATGTGTGGTGTGTTGGGAAGAAATGAGGCAGCTGTTGCTTTGCTCAAAGTTTATTGTGGATCACCCATGCTCTTGTAAACCAAGGGTGCCCAGAGTGACCCTCTGCCATGGAATTTAAGAGCAGACTCTCAACTAAAATGCCATTTTACTCCCACCAGTGCAGATAAGACTATCTCTCACTACAGTTATCAGAGCCCTGCCCATGGATGTCTGCCCCTTCCTCTCAGATCTAGTAGAAGGAAGGCCCTACTAATTCTATGGAAGCCCCCTCTCAAGGGAAAATGGTGCTTGGGGTGGTGTCAGAGTGGAGCTTGAATTGGTGGAAGGGTGATTTCCCACACACAGAGATGTAGATAGTCAGTTCCAGTGTAACACCAACAGATCCTGGTCGTCAGCAGGCGGGATCAAACCTGGGATCTCTGGAACTAAACGCATGAGCCTCTACTGCATGAGCTAAAAGCCACATTGCAGACTCCAAGTGGTCCCAGTGTCCCTAGGGTGGACAGAACACCATACCCAGGAGGTGTGTGGGTCACACCAGCACCCACAGGCTCGGGCATGGACCAGCACACGGCTGGGTGCCTCAGAGCAGCGCTGAGCAGTGATAGCACCGTTGGCTCACAGAGCATGTTCAGGTACTGGATTAGAGCAGAGCTGGGGGTATTGCTAGGTGAGCAGCACTAACAAATAGGCAGCCATGCAACTCCAAAGGAATTCTGCTCCCGTGGTTTACAGTGCCACCCAAAGCCCTCGCTGGAATTATGTCTTTGCATGATTGCTTTAGGTGTCATTTTGATTGCAGCATAAGGAACCCACAGCCTCATTATGTACAGTTGGATGTAATTTTCATTGACCTGACCGTACCAGCTCTGCTTCTGCATACCCAACTAGCCCACTAATGAGCATTTCTTGTATGAGCGTGAAGCATCCCAGGAGGTGGAATCAGAGACAAGAGTCACTAACCAGAATTAAATGAAGAGGGGCAGGTTCTGCCTCAATTTACAATGACTCAGACTGTGAGCCTGGGCACAGCTGGGTGCAGAGTCTGGCATACTGAAGAGGCAAGCTCTTTGGGGACCTTCTCTTTTCCAGCATGTGTACACACACCACCTTGCACAATAGCACCTGATCCCACACTGCTGCCTCTTCATACAGCTAACAGTAACAACCAGAGGACGTGACCTTTCTATAGTGGATGTGCTTCCTTCGATGAATGCATGCCTCCTTCCTCCTCCCTTCCCCATTCACCTGCTTTGCTTTTTTCACCCAGAAAAAAAGTTTGAAAACTATTCCCCTTCCCCAAAATGCCTTATCAAATGCTTTTCTGCCACTGCTTTATTAATAGGACAGTCACTACAACAAGAACACCACCCACTCTTTTATAAACTAATTGCAGACTTCCTGCACTTACACAAGTGCCCCACATTTTCCCCATTAGGCTGATCAAGGTAAAATGCCATGTTATGACTGCCCTGACATCGCAACGCCTATTTCCATAGAGACCTGGGGCATTGACTCTGCTCCTGTTCGTGCAGCGTAAAGCAGGAGTAACTCTACTAAAGTCAGAGTTCCACGGATATATAGGCATCGTAAGCTGCATTGCAATCAAACACGGGATAGCTCAGATCAGAGACAATCAAAAGTTTTCCATCAAAACATTTTTTCCCCAATTGAAACATTTTTTCCATCAATAGTATTTTCATTATAAAATAACCCCCAGATCAGATGTTTCAGCAAAAACCTGAAAATGTTTTGGATGAAAATTAACTAAGGGTGGCAATTAATCACAGTTAACTCTCATGATAAGCTCAAAACAATGAATCACAACTAATCACAGTTTTAATCACAACAGAATAGAATCTTAATTTAAATTTAATAAGCATTATGGATGTTTTTCTACATTTTTAAATCTATTGGTTTCTATTACAACACAGAATACAAAGTGCACAGTGCACACTTTGCAAATATTTGTAATAAAAATACTGTAAAAATGATAAAGTAGTATTTTTCAATTCATCTCACACAAGAACTGTAGCGTAATCTCTTTATATTTGTACGTTGCACTTTCACAATAGACTGCTACGTAACTGCACTCAAAAACAAAATGTTAAACTGTAGAGCCTACATATCTGCCAATTGCTTAGACAAAGAAGTTTGTTTACATTTACAGGAGATAATGCTGTCCTCTTCTTGTTTACAATATCAGCTGAAAGAGTGAGAACAGGGATTCACGTGGCACTTTTGTAGCCAGCATTGCGAGGTATTTACATGCCAGATATGCCCAACATTCATATGCCCCTTCGTGCTTTGGCCACCATTCCAAAGCACATGCTTCCATGCTGATAATGCTTGATAATAAAATAATGCAATAATTACTTAGTGACTGAACTCCCTGGGGGAGAAATGTATGTCTCCTGCTCTGTTTTATCCACATTCTGCCATATGTTTCATGTTATAGCAGTCTCGGATGATGACCCAGCACGTGTTGTTCATTTTAAGAACACTTTCACTGCAGATTTGACAAAATGCAAAGAAGGTGCTAATGTGAAATTTCTAAAGATGCTACAACACTTGACCCATGGTTTAAGAATCTGAAATGCCTCCCAAAATCTGAAAGGGACAAGGTATGGTGCATGTTTTCAGAAATCTTAAAAGAGCAACACTCCGATGCAGAAACTACAGAACCCAAACTACCAAAAAAGAAAATCAACCTTCTGCAGGTGGCATCTGACTCAGATAATGAAAATGAACATGCATCAATCCGCACTGCTTTGGCTTATCATCAAGCAGAACCTGCCATCAGCATGAACGCATGTCCTCTGGAATGGTGGTTGAAGCATGAAGGGACACATGAATCTTTAGCACATCTGGCACATAAATATCTTGCAACACCAGGTAGAACAGTGCCATACAAACACCTGTTTTCACTTTCAGATGACATTGCATTCAAAAACAAAACAGGTTTTTTTGGTACATAATTCTACATTTGTAAGTTAAACTCTCATGATAAAGAGATTGCACTGCAGTACTTGTATGTCTTTTTCAATTCACCTCATTTTTTAGAGTGCAAATATTTGTAATCAAAAATATGAAGTGAGCACTGTGCTCTTTGTGTTCAGTGTTGTAATTGAAATCAATATTTGAAAGTGTAGAAAACATCCAAAAATATTTGAATAAATAGTATTCTATTATTGTTTAGTCAAGCGATCACACGATTAATTTTTTTAAATCGCTTGACAGCCCTAATCCTTTTTGCTTTCTTTCTAGAAACCACAAGACCTAGAAACTTAGTTTTTTTAAAGTGAGATCTCAGATGATTATATGACTTCCAGAGCTGGGGGTTTCAAGAGAGCACTGAATATTTGGAGACTCAATAAAATCGTGGGAATTGGTAACACTTCATTAAATTAGTAATAGGGGTAGCCGTGTTAGTCTGGATCTGTAAAAGCGGCAAAGAGTCCTGTGGCACCTTATAGACTAACAGATATATTGGAGCATGAGCTTTCATGGGTGAATCCAATGAATGCATCCAATGAAGTGGGTATTCACCCACAAAAGCTCTTGCTCCAATATGTCTGTTAGTCTAAGACCATGTCTAGACTACGCGCCGTATCGGCGCGTTAAAATCGATTGCTCAGGGATCGATATATCAATTCTAATCTAGACACGATATATCAATCCCTGAGTGCGCTTATATCTATTCCGGAACTCCACCAACCCCAACGGAGTTCTGGAATCGACATGGCGAGCCACGGACATCGATCCCGCGCGGTGAGGACGGGTGAGTAAATCGATTTTAGATATTCGACTTCAGCTACATTATTCACATATCGATTTTAGATATGCAATTTCAGCTTTTACCCCGTAGCGTAGACCAGCCCTAAGGTACCACAGGACTCTTTGCTGCTTTATTAGTTAGCAGCACCTAGAGGCCCCAGCCAAGATCACGACCCCACTGAGCTAAGAGCTGTGCTAACAATTCCTGGCCTAAAGAGCTTATAATGTAGTTAGACAAGACAGACCAAAGGGCATGAGGGGAAACAGGCACAGAGAGTGAAAGGCCACACAGCAGATCACTGGCAGAGCAAGGAATAGAGCCCAGGCCACTTGACTCCCACTCTGTTGCCCTGTGCACTAGATTACAGTGCCTTCTTATCAGCCTGCCACAGACAGACCCTTCTCCTCACCAGCAACTGCCACCTCTGTGAGGGCAGGGGACACTAGCTAGAATTTGATTCTTAGCAGCAAGCAAGTTATTTGATCCCCTACATTAGGGGAGTCCCAGCTGTTTCTCAGCATCTCTCAATGCAGTTACTTCAAACAAGGCACAGAGCAGGACAGGGCTGGATTGCATTGTCAGAACCACAGGGAGTAGCTGGTTCAGTGTGCCTGCCAACACACATTACAGAATTCTGGCAATTAGAACTGCACAGCAGAGGAGATCCAAGGCTAGTTTCTTCAGGGTACTGCATTTTGTACAACTAAGAACCACTAACCTGCTATACAAGCCCAATGGAAACCCCTCCCCTCTTGTGCCCAGGCTTTCTCACAATGGTGCAGTAGCATAGCCTGCCTCCCCAGCCCAAGGACTGACACCACACCCTGTCAGGCCCTACCTGCAGGGCACAACTTTAGTCTTTAAGCACAAACTTTAGACAAAACAGCCAAACAAAGCAGTTTCTCTATCCACCCTGAGCTATAACCCACTACTACTTGCTACGCTAAAGGAAGACACCTTTCTCTTCACACCTGCTGCTTTGGAGTCTGCCACAAAAGTCCATCTCCATCCTGCAGCAACTGTGCTGCTTGCTGGCTTTTATAATCACTTGCTCCCTTCCCAGCTGGGTCTGATAATTGAACTGGGCTGGCAGAACCCAGGGTCCCTGGCCCTTAAAGGAGCAGACAACTCTCTTACAGCCCTCATTCTCACAGATAGCCATACAGATGCACACTCTAAGCATGCATCTTAGTGGCTAAGAAGAAAGCATGAGAGCAAAAGCACTGTAATCATTTCAGTAGTAGGAGGTGCTCAGATACTCTGGGGATGAGGGCCAGTTTGAGACAGCTAGCTTACAAATCAAGACGGTACTCAAAGAGCATCAGAGAACCCTGGCCCTGATTCTCTTGGTTTTACACCTGTGAACTCCATTGGCTTCAACAGGCTCAATTCTCTTTTGCACCAGGGTGAGTGAGAGCAGGACTGAGACCGTTGAGTACATTGGAGTTATTCCTGGTATGCACCAGGCTGAGAGGCAATAGTTAGGCCACCATCACCACTAGTAATAATAATCAAGTAGAGCTTTCTGCCAAAGGTTGCCAGGTGCCAGTCTAGCAGCCAGGGATTGCCAGGGAGGTAAGGAGCTCTGGCCACATCTCCTTTTCCACACTCATGCTCCATGCATTGGTAACCAGCAGGGCGGCAGGAATAGAAACAGCCCAGTATCTCTCCCCCTTTGGAGGAAGTGCCTGTGCAGACAGCATGCTCCGGTGGCTGGCTATGCTTGCTTAAGGGCAGCTTGATGCCAGCAGAGCAAGACAGAACTGTCCCTGCCCAATGCACTGGAGGATCCAGACCAGACTGTAAAAGAAACAGCAGAAGTGAGAGGAGAATGAGACCAAATGCCACACAAATCAAAAGCCCAGTGAACCAAACTCACCTGAGTTACTCCTAGCAGAACAAGCGAGGCAGAACGCACATTAGAAGAGCCTGGAGTCAGCTGTCTCCTGGGTTTTGCAGAGTACTGGGAAGGCCATCTCATGGCTTGAGAGGTATCCCTGCAGCACCTGGCAGAAGGAGCTGATTCCACAAATTAGCTCAAGTCAGACTCCAGCCTCTAATTGTGATCGTCCTTGGGTTTGACATATTGATTGGGAGCCCGAGACTGCTCAGATTCCAGCTGGAGACAGCAGACAGATGAAAAATCTAAATAAATAAATAAATAACAAGCAGTTTATTGTGTTTGAAATCGCCATTTAATGTGCTTTCACTGTGGCTCCAGACAGCATATCAAGAGGCAATTGTCCATTATCTTATGTGGGTGTGTTGAGGCATTAGTAATGTCATAATAGCACCCACAGACAATGTGCAAAAACTCATAAACACTAACATTAGCCAGGAAACCTAGATTTGCAGGAACATCTCCATGGTGTGATGAGGAAAGTGGGAAGATGAATCAAATGGATACAGTTGTTTCTCTGATGCATATTTCATGCCTGGTGTTTCAAAAGATGTACGTTAATCCCAGGAGTGAGAGGAAATATGTCTGTCTGATTTTCATTTATAAGGGAAAGGGCATTTTTCATGTTTTCAGAACAGCCTGGGAGATTTGGTGGGAGAATTGTTGCACACACTTAAAACAACACAGCAAACAGAACATTTTTCCAGCCCAAAGATGTGACAGGGAGACTATTGCTAGTGCTTCATGTCTCTGGGCAGCTGTGGGATCACCCATGAAATGCCTTCGAATTGTTACTCACAATATATTGATATAAGTGTCTGATCTGCAATACATCAACCCCACCACATATTCACAAATCATGGGTCAGGCCCCCCACAAACCTTGAGACCAGTTTAAAAACCATGAGATTTTTAATACAACAACAATGAACTTTTGCTTTCTGCCTGGCTTCTGAGTCATGAGGGCACACACAGGTCATGCTTTCAAGCTTTTCTCTGCAGCCATTAAGGCCAGAAACATTTTAAAGAAAAAAAAATAGCAAGCTGAGATTCTTACCAAATCGCTTGGCTCCAGGAGCTGAAGCTTTAAGTGAAATATCAAATATTGCGAGACTTGCACTCAAATGGCAAGAGTTGGCAATGCTGAAATTGGGTCCTCAGTTCAGCATATGAATGCTCAGATCAGACCCCAGGCATTGGCCATCCCCAGTGACTGCCAGCACAGATTCTTTATGGGTCCAGTTCAGCAAGGTACTTAATCACATACGTCAGTCCAGCCCTATTCAGCAAAGCACTGCTATGTCCAAATGGTGACTTGGATGAGGGACTCTCCAATTCCTTTTGACTTGCTATCCAAGGCAGGATTTGAATTCACGTCTCCAGAGGCGACCAGACATCTGTATGGTCCAGCCCTCCCTCAGAACACATTTTCCTGATGACAGCCTGTTTCTAGCCTTACAGGGAAATTGATCAGCTGTTGCTTTTCTATTTCAATAGGCACTTGAAGTGCCATATTCTATTTATACCTCACTTATGTAAGCTTGCCGTCTCGGCTGCTGCTCAGTGTCGCTTTCTGGTGTGGTGGGGGAGCGGGTGGCGTAGGAGGCCTGATGCTTCAGGATACTCAAGAGCTGGAAGTGGTGGAAGCTGCGTTGTCTATGTATATTCCTGGCTGGCCAGAAATAGCAGATGGAGCGGCAGAATTAAAGCTCCAGCAATGCCAGGCCTGTCATTTCTACTCATGATATACCTGAGGCTAGAGAGCCTGGGGCATTTTAGTGTCCTCTGGGAGGGTGAGGAATGAGGGGATTGAGGAAAAATCTAGTGACCTATTTGTCAGGGGTCCCCCAGCCAGAAAATAAGAAATATGCACCCTGAATATGCCCAGAGGAGGAAATGTCCCCAAAGTTTCAGCATATGGCTATCGCTGATTTGGTCTCTGGAATGAGTATGTGTAGGAAATCTACCAGCATCATCTTGGGTTGGTCACATGGATGGACAGCAAAGAATCCTGTGGCACCTTATAGACTAACAGACGTTTTGGAGCATGAGCTTTCGTGGGTGAATACCCACTTCGTCAGATGCATCTGTTAGTCTATAAGGTGCCACAGGATTCTTTGCTGCTTTTACAGATCCAGACTAACACAGCTACCCCTCTGATACTTGTCACATGGATGGGGGGATCCAAGTTCAAGGTCCCATGTTTGGGCCCCTTATTCTCCCAGCCTTTGGGGTCTGGGAGCATCTCCTTTGGTGCTGTAGCGACCTCCTCTGGGTAAATGAAGGAGTAGTGCTGGCTAGTTCTGGGGAGAGCAGCATCTGCCCTTCCTCACCCGAGGAAAAGCTGTTAAGTTTCTGGGCTGAGAAGAGCGAGTGGCTGGATACAGGATTGTGGGTTCTCAGTGAAACTATCTTCTTCAATGACCAGCTCCTGCTTGCCAGCGGTGGGAATGTCCGTGTTGGATTCAGAATGATCCAGAGCCAGAACCTTCTTCCTAATCTCTGATGCTCACTGGGGGAGAAGAAAAGAGGGGCATAGGAGGCAGGGTTGATTTCTCTGTGGCTCTGGAGGGCTTGTTGTTGTCAATGTTCTAAACTTGACACAAGGCTGCCGGTCACATCACGATTTCACTCTGGATCCTTTTCTCCAGCCTCACTTACGTACAGCAACAAAGAGAAGCCTGTCTAACAGTCCATAGACAGAGGGGAGGGTTCTGCAGTCCTGGTTCAGGGAAGCACAGGCCATGCCAGCTTGGCCCATCGTGCTGAAGAGGGGCAGGACTTAGGTAGCCAATCACAGTGTGGGACAAATCATCAAAGGGGTGAGGTTGAAAACAACACAGAGGCCTAAAAAGCTTCCAAGGGAGGTTGTGGAATCCCTGTCACTGGCGGTACTGGAGACCAGGCTGAACAAACCCCTGTCAGGGATGGTCTAGGTTTACTTGGTCCTGCCTCAGCGCAGGGGGTTGGACTAGATGATTTTTTGAGGTCACTTCCAGCCCAACATGTCTATGATTCTGTGAAAATAATTCTCCAGCCTATTGGATGAATCCTTGTGCAGGAAAACACCCCACAAAAAAAAGGGCTGAATCCCTAAGGTCAATTTGCCCCTTGCCCCATTACTTACATCTGCTTCAGCCTAGGCCTTGTGCAGGGCTGGCTCTTGCTAGCAGCATGATATAGTGGTTAGGCCAGCCTAGAAGTTCGGAGAGCTGGATTCAAATCCCTGCTCTGTGTGACCATGGGCAAGTCACATGATGAGCTAGGGCTGTGATTGCCCTGCTTAGGCACAAATACTGGGAGTCACTCTCAGCCAGCTAGCATGAGTGCAGAGAGCAGTGGAGCTGCAGTAGCACGGCTAGCAGCAGCGGAGACATAGCTGATTACAAACCTGCCTGACACTGAAGCGCTCCTTGAGCTAGCATGAGGTTGTGTACCCAAGGAATCGCACTCTTACCTCATAGGATAGACTGAGCCTTAGCTTACCTGTGCTTCACTTCCCTCTCTATAAAATGGGAACAACAGCACAGTCCTGCCTCGCTGGGGTGTTGTGAGGAGAAATCCATTAAAGGGCATGAGGTGCTCAAAGTAACAAGGGACATATGAGTCTGATAGGCAGTGTCCCAGATCTAGAGGATAGGTGCTTTGCCCCTGGCTTCTGAACAGTCTCTAGGAAGAACCTGCTCAGTGTGCCAGACCCCCACAGGGTCTCACTCTTCCTTCAAGGAAGGACACAGAGCCTACCGTCTCCTTCCATTGAACCTCTGGGTCTCCAGCATACCATGAGCTCTGTTCGGCGAGTCCAACTGAGACCGACTTCTGGTTGAGACCTGTCTACTCTCAGGGCTTAATGCACCTCCCCAAGCATTTGCAGTGACAACCAAACAACAGTGTCAAAACAAACAGGGCTATTAGTCAGCTGGAACGCAGCCTAGGAAGTCTTTACAGCAGCACAAAGAAAGGAAGGCTAAAGCTTAGGCCCAGCCAAGTGTTCAGGTTCTCTTTGTCTGTCTCCATCTCCCCTCCTTATCGGTTCCCAGGTGAAAGTCAGACTCCCTCCAGCAGCCCTGAGAGACATACCTATATTGATGTAAAACCCTAGCGTAACCAGGCCTATGTCTCCCAGCCTGCCCTGAGAACACATAGACCCTTTTCCCCCTATGGGTAACAATGCAAAATATAGGGGAAACTAGGCATACATAGGATTCTTAAAAATATTACAGAAAATTCCCACTTCATCACAGGTAGAATTTCACCTCTGATGAATGGTTTGGCCAAATCCGTTGTCCATAGGATTACTTTTTCCCAGCCAATGAAAACAACATCACATTAGTCAGCTGTGGAGGTTCTCTCTATGTATTCTGGGAAAAATCTCTCTCAGTCCCTGTTTGATCATTCCAGCTGATTCCTGTTCCATGGGGGCAGAACTGCTAATAATGGTTTGTTATTAGAACATGCAGGAAATTCTCTCTGAGGAAAAGCATTACAGGTGCATTATCTCTCTTCACTGTGCCTCTTGGTGAAAGTTAATCTTAATTAACTACCACTTCACTGCTTCTTTAATTTGATAAACATAAAATCCAAGCACAGTAATAAAGTGATAAATCATCTCCTATTGAGGCAGCCCGCAAAGCGAAGGGCCCTAAAATCAATACTTTGAAAAAAATATATTATTATAGTTCCAAATTAAGCAGCGTCTGGGAATGGTGCAAATGGAATTAACAGCTGGTTGAGATAGAAAAGACCAGACTTCCGCAAGGGGCTTAGACTTCTTGCCCAGGCGTGTATAAGGAGAGAGACATCATCTTTCATTACGTACAGCAGAAAGATAATGCATTAGGCAACATGTCCAGTTGTTACAGCAGAGGAATAGGAGCCAGCACTGTCTGATTGTAGTCCCAGCTTTGCCACAATGTCACTGCAAGCAAAATTCACCTCTGAGCATTAGGTCAGAACAAGGCCTATGCGAAGTTAAGTCCCATTGACAGCAGTAGGCTCTTTTGGGTTGGCCTTCTGGGCAGGAGTGAATTTTACCCTGTATGAACTTGGTCAATGTCACTCTTTGTGCCATCAGTGATATGGGGGTAAAGCTATCTACTCCACAGGGGAGTTGTGACACTTTACTAATATTTGTAAAGTGCTTTGAGATGGATGCATACTCACTCTTCTTTCTTCTTTATCTACAGCCATATCATCCTATGTCCTGGCGTAACTTGTCAGCATAAACTGACATTGGTATTGCACTAGGAGATGAAGTATTTCAATGCCATGCCTAACAGAGACTCATCTCCGTATCTATTACACTTTGCTACTTCTTCCTCCTCCCTGCTCGGCTAACACAGCAGCATGTGAGCCTCCGGCCAGTCCTGACAATAGATCAGTGCGCCTGCTCAATGTACTGTTCTTTCCAAAACGAGAGTGATGGATTCTGCACACATTCCAATTTGGAATCCCGTCCCCATCTTAGATTTGCTGCACCTTTGTGCAAAAACAATAACAGAGAGAACTGTAACAAAACAATAAACTATAATGCAATAAGACTGGCTGCTTT
The DNA here is from genome assembly GCF_003597395.2 of Chelonoidis abingdonii. Lineage (NCBI taxonomy): Eukaryota > Metazoa > Chordata > Testudines > Testudinidae > Chelonoidis > Chelonoidis abingdonii. Next base: position 15,963,699 of record NC_133781.1, read on the forward strand.
CCTCAGCTCTACCTACGTACAATTTTGCTCTTGAGATAGAAAATAGAATTTGATTGTGGGAGCTATGAGGTCAAAGGCTTTGGGCATTGTATCATGTAGTCTCAGCAACTTCTGTCTCTCCTGTGTGAGATTTTCCTGCTGTCACCCCAAAGAAAGGCGCTAGTAATTTATAAAAGCCAATTTAACCTGAAGCCATTTGATCACTGGCTCAGTTTCAATAGCAAAGTTCAAATTAGCGTCTAATGCTGTGTCTGAGAGGCAGAAAGGCACTTGGGCTAATTCCAACCTTCATTGCACTGGTGAAAATCAGGTATGATCCCACTGGAGTTGATGAACCAAATTGTCATTTACATGGATGTTGTTACTTTGGCACTATAAAAGGACCTTTAATGGACACTGGTGTCCTCCGTGGCCAGCACAGAGTCAGTGTTAGGGATATACGTATGGCCCTGCTCCCAGTCCCCTGTGTAGAGGCCAGATTTCACCAGTGCACTCTGGCTATTCACTGCCTCCCAGGACCCATGGGAAATGGTGTAAGCGAGAGTATCCACACGGTTGTTCGTACTTACACCACGGGCCAGATAGGCTGCTGAACACTTCCAGAATACTAGGAGAACAAAGATGGCTTAAAGCCACCGTCACCTCTCCTACCCCTTCCCCGTGCCACGCTTAGGAACCTAGGAGCTGAGCATGAGATCCAGCAGAGCCACTTGGTGTAAATCAGATGTACGAGAGATTCAAGCAAAGCGTTCCACTCTCTCTGCAGCAGCATTGTCCCCAAATCAGCCCATCTCTGTGGTGCTTTATAGTTTAGTTGTCCAGGAAGCACCACTGAGATCTATCTTTTGATAGGAGAGAGCATTTGGCCAATGTTTGTTGTTAAGCAGATTCAGCTGATATGTTTTCAGGAAGTGTCTGGAGAGCATTCTGGGTTTTATGAGTGGAGGCACTTCTGCCATAAAGTAGGGGTGTCATCTGCAGCATAAATATTCCATGTGGAGAAGTGAGAGTTATTTGTATATATCCTGCTATATTAATCGAGGGCGCAGCTAGTCATTCACAATTCGAATTGAGTCTGTGTTCAACTCCAGAGTTAGTTCAGGCTAGAGGTCCAGGTTTGTGATTTTTGGCACAAGATAGCAGTGGTGCTGGAAAGGGGGAGGGGTGGGGAGTGGAAAGGGACCATAGCCCTCCCACTTTTTGAAAGTGGATGGGCCTTGCTCCAGCTGGGGGGAGTGGAGGGTGCTCGGAGCCACAGCCTCACCATGTTAGGAGCTGCGCAGGCAGCTGTGGGGAGCCACAAGAACCTTCCCCTGTCCTGGGCAGGGCACCTGGAGTGCAGGGACATGGGCCAGGGGCTGTTCTCAGTGGGTCCTCCGCATCACAGACAGGTGGAGGGTCCGCTGTGGCTACCCACTGCTGCCCACCCAGCTCTTATTATGGCCAGGCTGTGACTCCAAGGCCCTGCCCCCCAGGCTGAGCCCGGTTGGGGAGAGCCACGTGGGCAGCTGTGTGGAGGCTGGGTCCCTCCACCTGCCCTGGGCATGGGGCCCAGGGGGTGGGACATGGGCAGGGGGGTTCTTTTGGCCCCACTCAGGCAGGGCAGCTCCCTAGCCCCGCTCTGGTTTCCAGCTTGGCCAGAGTCTCTGTGGGAAGAGGAGGTGCAGAGCCTCGGGAGGGGCAGGGGCCCCTGCTCCCCCCTCCCCCCCCCCACTTTTGGAAAGACTCCAACACCCTTGCAAAAATAGCAGAAATCTAGTGAGATCAGCTCTGTTGAGCAAGATTTCTGCCATCTAAAGCCAAGATCACACAAAACACCTGTTTTTCTGTGACTTTGACCACTATCAACCTAGGTGGGAAACAGGCTGGTTTGAGTTTTGGATCCAACTTGAAACCAAAAGTACATGTGTGAGCTTGGATCTGGGGTCTAACTCCATCCTCCTCTCCTTGAAATTCAAAAAATCTTGCATTCAGAGTTTGGGTTTTAAGCCAGCATCTACCTCTTTTAGGGTTTTATATTGCTACCTCAGGATCTGATCTCTAATAGTATCTAAAGGAACCCCACACAAGGATAATGGCTCCAGCATGCTGGGCCCTGTACAGACAAGTGAGTAAACAGTCCCTGGTCAAAAGGGCTCACGATTCATACAGCAGACAGGATGCAATAGGTGGATGAAAGAGACAAATGGGGTTGGGGGAGTGGGTTGGGAGGACGAGATAACAATAAAGCAAACGGAGTTCAGTGGGCAAACAGTATTCGGAGCTTGCCATTTGCCTAATCAATGCCAGAGAACCATAGTTGTGGCTAATGTAGTTTTATAACGTCAGGAATAAGAGCTGGGGGCAGAAAACTGTCTTATTTGGTTTTGTTGCTGCTTACACAGCTGCCTACACAGTGATACAAAACAATCAATCAAGTTAGATCCACAACCCAGCCAGATGAACCCCCATTTCCTTCTCTCATGGCACCACTTCAATTTCACACTCTCAGGATCCATTTTCTATCTAGGTCAGCCTGAGGCTTTTATACCAAACCCTCCTGGGTGGTCCAGCCATTGTACAAAAATTCTGGATTTCCACCTGTACCAAAAACCTTTATTTGATCAATAGATGAAACCCACATCTGAAGCTGCGACCAACAGCACGTACTATCCCAGGACCTTGAGAGAGGCAAGAATTGCACTGAACATGGACGCAGCCTCCTGCTGCATAAGAATGAATCTATTATATAAAGCCAGCTGTTCACACACTAGTGATGCGAGAGGTTTTGGCAAGAACAGAAAGGGTCAAAGTCAGACAATAATTATTTACCTGTGATGGATCATGCTTTCAGTGAAGGCATAACGTGCCGCTGTGCAGTACAAGGGCATTTCACTTAGAATTAAAGTCAAATAGGAAATATCAGCTAAGGGATGAGTTCTAATATTCTCCCGTTGGACATTTTATTCATTTAGCATCCAAGCCATTAGGCCCCAAAGATTTTTAATATCCATTGCTTTCAGTCACTTTCTCGCCTGTCAAATGATCTAAAGCAAATGCAGCCAGATGCTGTCTTGATTGAAAGATTTTTTTCTGGTTTTAAAGTAATCTCTGGGAGGGCTCTATCCAGCCATCCTGCTGGAGGCTGAACACCCTCAACAGCAGTGGAAATTGAGGTGCTTGGTATCATGCAGGATTAAGCTCTGAGGTTTTGGGTGTGATCATCCACTATATATGCAGGCTGGTGTGTGGAATTACCGACGGGGCACATTCACAAGCCACATGTGGAATTGTCACATTGGTCTCTGCAAAATTTAATCTGCTGGGGTTGGGGAAAAGGGGGCTAATGTAGATGCCAAACAGCCTGCCAAGGGTCCAGGCAGGAATTATTCCAGATGTGGTTGAATCATTTAAGTAGATAAATTCATGGAGGTTAAGTCCATTAATGGCTATTAGCCAGGATGGGTAAGGAATGGTGTCCCTAGCCTCTGTTTGTCATAGGGTGGAGATGGATGGCAGGAGAGAGATCACTTGATCATTACCTGTTAGGTTCACTCCCTCTGGGCACCTGGCATTGGCCACTGTCAGTAGACAGGATACTGGACTGGATGGACCTTTGGTCTGACCCAGTATGGCTGTTCTTATGTTCTTAAGTGATAAATTATACTTGTCTCTAGGGATGAATTTACCTCTGTGCATAGAGGTGCCTTACAAAAACCAGAGAGAGGTTAATTGGATGGAGCACTGCCACACCTCTCAAGTCTACATATATATTCCTCTTTTACTAGCACTGGTCCCTGTCTTTCAGCAATATTGGCCATTCCTCCATTTGGTCCCTGCAGAAACCTCTCTTGCCCAAATACAATGGCAAAATGAATGGTCGGAGAACACAGGTTGAAGTAATAGAGCTGTGCAGCCTGCACCAGCCCGGAATCCAGTGCTGTGCATATAGTGTGTAACTTGCACATTAATGGACAGGAGATGGGGAGTGCATACCCAGCACATAACTTACACAGCCGTTTACATCACTGCTGTATTTGGCCCAATGGTTCCATCAGAGATGTATCATTTTATTCCCGCCTGTAGTTTGCTTGCTGTGTTCAGTGCATTTCTATGGAGTTCAGAGGTGCACTGCTATTTTCACACCGTTAATAACAATTTCCAGTGAGGGCAGGTTTGCAAGGGACCCTATAAAAGTGGTTTCCTAGCAGCGCATGACCTTGGACACATGGGCATATTTTAACATAGGGCCCCCTAAGACAAAAGCTTGCCTGTTAGAGTAGTATGCGTAGTACAGACTTCACCTCTACAAAGTGATGTCACTAACAACTTCCCATCCCTTGTAAGTTTTGTTTGAGATGTTCTGAGCCAAACCAACAAAACCACACAGGTCAGTGCAGGTTGTCTGGTGAGATATCAATGATTCCAGTCCCACCCCGAAGCTTTCACACAGCTGCAGTATTGGGGACATGCTTCTCTTTGTGACACTTAGGCCAAAAGGGATGACTCATTGAGGGAGCCTTCCTTTTCAGGTATCCTGCCTGAGACACCTTGGGCCTGGTTTTCAGAAGCACTGGGCACCACAGCTCCCGTTGAAATTATGGGGGGCTCTGCACCCTTGAAAGCTAGCGGTAAGGTGTCTCAAGTCAGGCACCCCAAGAATTGAGGCTTACCTTTGAGTGAGAACTTTTGAAAATCTGGCCTAAACTATTTCACAAGATGCATAAACCAAGTTGTCCCTCCAGCTGGAGAAGGAAGAATATCTGTTAACTTTGATAGAGTGGGAATTTTCAGTAATATTTTTGTGATCCCCATGTGGGCCTCAGTTTCTCCTGTATGTTGCATTGTCAACGGGGAGGGGCAGAGGAGGACTGTTTGCGCTCAAGGTAGGCTAAGAGACATAGGTATGAATGTTGCCTGACCGTCTGAGCTCGAAATGGCTCATTAAAGAAAGGACCAGCCAAGGTCCACGCCGTATCAATGGAGAATCCAAGAAGATAACGGCAAGACATTGACACCTACCAACCAAGGACCCAGAGGGAGATGGATTTCCCCACCTCTCAGCAGAGAAGCTGTGGAACATCTCCCAGCTCAAGAACAAGGGACTGGAGAGGTGTGAGCTGAGGAACAACAGTTGGCTACTGGAAGGAGTCGGGGGTCTCACCTGGGCCTTGACCAAGGAGGTCAGACTGAGAGACACAGAGCCTGAATAATGGCATTCACTACATCTTGGCTGGGCTCCAGGCTAACCAGAATGGTCTATGCTTTACCCTTTCTTTCTCTATGCTAACCTAAGGACTTCGTTGGCTATGTTCCAGTTGACTAATAAACCTGATTATTTTGACAATGCTGTTTGAATGTCACCAGTGGTAGATTAGGATTTCATGGGGCGGGGCCAGAGTAAGTGGTGGCCTCTCCCCACCTCTTCTGCCTGCAGTCCCTGCTGCCCCCCATGGCGTTCCTGCTGGGGATATGGAGTCGGAGTGCGGAGGCCTGCCCCACTCCACTCGTCTGGCACTCCCATGCCCCGACCCAGCTCCCTGGTGGGAGTGCCAGGCAGGCAGAGTGGGTATGGGCATGGGAGGCACCCATTTTTTCAGGCACCCCCAACTGGCTGGGTATGTGCCCCATTTGCCCAGTGACTAACCCACCACTGAGTGTCACTGCACGTGCTTGGGGAGGTCCATTAAACCCTGATGGTTGAGAAGTCTCTAGCAGAAATCTGTCTCTGCTGGACTAACTGGACAGAGATCATGGTGTGAAACAGGCGTGCTGGAGCCCCTGGGCCAGGGTTCAGTGGAAGGAGGCAGTGGGGCCACATGGCTTACCCTGTGCAGGAGGAGAGAGACCTCATGGAGATCTGGCACACTGAACAGGTTCCTCCTAGGACAGTCGCAAAGCAAGGGGCATAGCACCAGACGGGTGGATCCGTGACAGTATCCCAGTAATTTATTCCACAGGACACACATATCTTCAGTTACAATGGTAACTAAGCTACACAGGTTCCACCGTAACTGCTGGTCCCTGTCCATGACTCTGTGGAATGACACATAGCAGGTACAAAAATAATTACTATTCTGAATAACTCCGACTTAAACGATAGATATAACCATGGCTCATATATCCCACTGGATCTTTGCATGGAGAGGGATGCTCAGCAAGACGTCTCCCTGCCTGCCTGCAAAGGGAAGTACTCACTCCATGGTACTGTCCCCACCCTCCCTGGAACTCCATGGACTCAACTCTCCTGAGGCTCTGCTCCCAGCCTTGCACCCGGGGTCCCAGCTGCAGGACCCACGCCGGTGCTCTGCTCCCAGGCCCAGCTGTGGTGCCAGCCTCAGCCCCCTTACCCCTGTCTGCGTCCCCCCCACCCTCCTGGAGCCATGGCACCAGCTCTGGGGAGAGGGGGCATGGACAGGCACAAAGGGGTGTAAAGTAAAAAGTGTGGGGACCATTGGCTTTCAGCACCCCCCCCCCCGTAAAAAGTGTTCCACCACCTCTGAGCAGAGGTGTTGGGGAGAGGGCTGTGCACTACTGCAGGGTTATATTACACATGGGTGGAATCATTTGTCCACTGCATTTCTGGCCTCAGACCCTCCTTGTGAAGCAGGCAGATCCTCTCCTTCTCAGAAGAGAGTAAGCTCCTGTGTTTATGCCTGGCTGCTCACAGCTCACATGCTGAACCTTCATATTAGTTTCTGGAAGCTCACTCAGTCTTGATTTGATTTAAAGTGACCATGCCCTGAGAGCGCTAATCTCCATGTCAGAAACCATAAGTATTTCAGTGTCCATTTGATAAACAATGAGAATCAAGACAGAGTGAGTGAGTGTAAAAGCATCAGAGGGGTGGCAGTTTGCTCTGTGATTTCTTATTGTCACCTGCATCCTGGTTTCACAGGCATTTAGGGGGGAGATGGGGTGAATGCCTTCAGAGGTCCTTCTGGATCCAATGAGTTTGTTTTGCTGTCATTGCGGGACAATCTCATAATCTTGCATCAACCTAGCGCTGTCTGCACTGGGGGCTAGATCGGCTTAACTACATCTCTCAGGGGTGTGGATTTTTCACATCCCTGAGAGCTGTAGCTAAGGTGACTTAACTCTTAAGTACAGACCAGGCTTTACAGTGTCTTTGTGCCATCTAGGTTAATCCACTTTCAGTTAACCCATGTAGTGTGGAAGAAAAGCATCCACACCGGGAGCTAGTGCAGCACAGCTATTCAGCAACAGCTATTCTCAGATAGTTATTCTGGCTTTTTCCCCTTGTAGACAAGTCCCATTTTCAAAAGTGACTTGAGCCCAGATCTTTCATCAAAGGCGTTCTGTGACAGAGTTGCCATCCAGCATGCCCCCGTATCCAGTAGCTGTGCCTCAGTTTCCCTCATGTTCTTCCATCTATTCTGTCTGAAGCGGCTTCACTCTCTGGCCAGTACACACTCAAGAGTCTGACCCCTTCCAGAGCCACTAAGTTCTTTAACACATCCAACAGAACTGTAAAGACAACTGAATCTTCCTCCCCAGTTGGGCTCAGCTGGCCTCACTTTCACTCAGGCGATCGTCAGCTACTATGTGATGTCTTCACAGCTGCCCTCAACGTCCTGTGCCTCACTCCACCCCTGCAGTTTAGGGCTCGCACCATTCTCTACCTTCCTCAGGTTCAAGCAGGCTGCTCTTCATCTTGCTTCAGGCTCACCCCAGGAGCACACTGGCTACCTCTCTGCCCTTCCAGCAGACCCCTTCCCAGGGACCACAACACCCTTTCTCCAGGTCTCATCCCCATTGTCCTCCTCTCTCCTCTTTAAAGTCCATCCCCTTCAGCTGACCACACCTCCCTATGTGCAGTCAGGGAGGTTACTAGAACTCACAAGGTCCTTTAACCCTCTGGGTGCCTATGTGGGGTTTATACTCCATCACAGTGACTCACTCCCATTGAGTTTATAGGGAGTAAGGAAACAAAATACCTTTGAAGATCTGAGCCTTCAGACCCTAAATCCTCTTGGCCTTCAGAGATCCTTAGGAGCCTAGAGTGCCTAAGTCACTTTTGAAAATGGGATTTAGGCTTCTAAGTCACTTGGGCACTCTTGAAAATGTTACCCTCAGCCTCATCAAAAGACAATAGGACTTCAACTCCTAAGTCACCTAGATGCCCATAAGCTGACCATGACCCAAACCATTGCAGTTACGTGCAAACCTTGCATTGCAATGACTCCAGGCAGGTGAATCCACTCCAGAGCTTGGGACCTCAGCCTGGTAAGCTGTATTATTCACCCCACAGCTTGACCAGAAACAATGGTGAAGTGAAGCACACAGGCCCCATTCAGCCCTGGTATAAATCTACTGACGTCATTGATGGTAGGACACGAGTACTGTTTTCTTAAATATGCAACTGGAAGCCAGGCAGAAGGGGGCGGGACTAGAGAAGGTGCTGAGGAAAAATACTGCAGTGAAGCAGAGAGACAGTGCTTTAGGAATAACCCTGCCCTCCTTATTCTAATAAAGTGCCTGGTTTAGTGTGCTGAACAAAGTGACTTTTTCCCTGATTCTTCACCATTGGCATCACTTCAAGTTGAGTGACACGTTTACACTGCACCTGAATTTGACCCTAAGAATTTGACTGAGCATCATCTAGTGGATGGAGCAATGGATTGGGACTCAGGTTTTCTTCTCAGATCAACCACTGGCCTGCTGAATGACCTTGGGTAAGTCGCCTCCCCCACACCAGGCCTCAGTTTCCTCATCTCTAAAATGGGGATAACAACACTGACCTCCATTGTAAAGTTCTTGAGAGATACTGATGAAAAGTACTCTAGGTATTACTGGCATTATTATTAGATGCAGAAGGAAAGCAGCTTCTGTGGGTTCTCAATAAAGTAAGGGTTGTGATTTAACGCCTCCACCATTGTTCTCTTATAACCAGAGGGGGACACGACAAACACAACCAAATACATACACACCCTTGAAATAGGACTTTCCCAGAGGGATGCAGCATCCAAACTATTCTTCAAGGGACACTTTACAGTCCTTGATGAACTAACAAATCTCTCATCTATAGAATAGCAAGGGTGCTACAGATCAGTAGACTTATAGACCTGAGGAAGAGCTCTCGGTGGCTCGAAAGCTTGTCTCTCTCACCAACAGAAGCTGGTCCAACAGAAGAGACTACCTCACCCGCCTTGTCTCTATAATATCCTGGGACTACGGCTACATCTACACTGCACACATGACCTACAGCATGGCAGTTATAAAGGTCAGCACAGATGCAATGGCAGAGCGACGTAATGGAAGTTTGCAAAGAGTCTGCCGTCACTCTACAGCCCGTGCTATTATTCCTTTTCTTTTGTTAGCAATAAGTTCACTTAGAGCTGAAATAATTAATAGAGTTAAGCATCAGTGTGTGGCTCCAAACACAATTACAGAGAGAGACGGAAGGGAAATTGAGTTTTGCCTTTTCTGGCCCCAGCACATTTTGCATTCAGAGTTAATCAAAAGCACAACCATCCTGGTGAACAGTGGAATGCGTTAAAATGAGTGAAAACCTTAGGATCTGCTTTACCTTGAAGAAAGGTTTAGACTCTTCCTTGCTGTAAAGGGAAAGAGCGCAGGAAAAACAAAAGCAGCAATTATAGAAAGATGTGCAGAGAATTAATGGGGGGAGGACGTGCTTGTGTGTTCCATTCTGTGCAGCTGGCTCTTCTATTCCTTCCCGGCATTCACACAACTAGGCTCTCCCAGGGGGGCTTTAAACACTCTTTAGTGAGCAGCTCTGACAAGCAATGAGGGCAGCTCACAGATCATTCCTGACTGTAGCAGCAGGGCCATTCTGCCCAGTTCAATCACAGCATGTAGAGAGGAAAGATGAAACAGGAGAGGACAAATTGGGAAAACCAAAAAGGAAGACAGACAGGACAGCAGAATGGAAGGGAACTATTCACTATCAAGCTGAGTGAGGCTATGTCTACACTACCTGCCGTATCGGCGGGTTACAATCGATTGATCGGGGATCGATATATTGCATCTCATCTAGACGTGATATATCGATTCCCGAGTGCACTTATATCGATTCCAGAACTCCACCAACCCCAACGGAGTTCCGGAATCGACAGGGGGAGCCGCGGACATCGATCCCGCGCAGTGAGGACGGGTGAGTAATCCGATCTTAGATATTCGACTTCAGCTACGTTATTCACGTAGCTGAAGTTGTGTATCTAAGATCGATTTTTCCCCGTAGTGTAGACCAGCCCTGAGACATGCTGAATTGGGAAAGATAGAAGGCTCCCTGGACAAATGACTGGCATGGTCTGTTACCATAAGAAAGCATTCTCTCCATTGATAAGAGGATGTTCAAGACTAAGACCCCTAGTAACCAGTTAGAGATGGGACCAAGCCATGGGATTCTGAGTTGGATACAGATCCCCAAGAATTCAGATCCAGGGGTTTGGGTCAGGCCCATCCCCCATTAGAGATCTCATCACAGCAAGTTGAGGTCTTCTTCCTCCTTTCCTTGTCACAGTCAGTTAACCAGCATTCTCCAACTCAGTGCAACCTCCACTCCTCACTCCTCATTGGCACGGCAAGAACACTGGGCAGGGGAGTGAAAGATAAAAGATGGCCTTGGGATCTCTGTGTGACTATTAGTATGTTTAATTGAATGCAGGCAATGGAGGCCACCTCCCTGAACACAGGAATCAAGTTAAGTGAATAGACTCTTCAAAGCAGCAGCTCCCTTTCTCCGCCCCTCCCGGGGACAAAGTTACACCCTGTTTAGAGCTGAATGGATATTGCCATGAAGGGTTTGTGAACATCAACTCCAACTGCAAACAGCTGTTTGATTCGACCACATTCACATCCCTTGTTATTCACTGTGAACATTCGGGGGGGGACTCTTCCTTCCCCAAAGACCGATACTCATTTGCAAAGGAAGGTATCTACGCACCCAGTAAAGTATTCACTATTTGCCAGTCTCCTGCTTAAAACATTTCAGTCATCCAATCAGGGGGCAGGAGCAACAACATGCGATGCAGGTCACTGTTATGGGACAGACTCACCTTTAGAGCGCCCCCTTGTGTCAGTGAATAATGTAGCTGGCAACCTTGGCTCCATCACCTCCTGCAGCCCATCTGCCTCTTGCTGGGTCTTCTGTGGTTTGGCCCTTCAGGGGGTACTTCCAGAGTACTCAAAGTCCCAGCTGATGTAAACAAAAGGTCCTTTGTCCCTCCTGGACCCAACTCATGGTTCTTCCTCACTCTTATCAGGGCACTGACTCCCCAGGCTTTCCCCCACTGGATGTTCAAATACAACCTAAACTGGTGCTTTGCCCCCACCAGGCTTTTCTTCTATTCCCTCTTTCTTGTAGGCCCCAGCTCAGGGTCCCCCCACAGGTACCTATCCTGCTCCCCTGTGAGTTTCTTCTGTTCCCTGCTCCCCTTTTGGAACACTGACCCCAGAACTGCCTCTCTGGACACCTGACCCTTTGTCCCAGGGGCCCAGCACAGGAGTTAGCTCTACTCCTATGGCTCAGTTCTCCAGCCACAGGCAGCCCCGAACTGCTGGGCCTCTCCAAAGGCACCCACCAGCTCTCTTCCCCCAGCTAACAACCCGAGGACCCCTATGCTCTCCCTTCTGACAATCTTCCTTTGGGGCTCTCCTAGTTATCTCCAAGCCCTAACAGAGGGCCCCTCTCCTACTGGAGCCTGCACTGCTAGTCCCAGGCCTTCCCCAGGGAGAGCACACTCCTTCCTCTCACCTGCAGTCTCCTTCCCAGCTGAGCAGCTTCCTAGTTATACTGTCCAGGAAGTCTTCTTCTATAGCTCAGCTGCTCCCTGGCTAATTGACTAATGAGCCACCATCTAGAGCACCTACCTGCTCCCTAGTGTAATTGATAGGGTCTTCACGGGCCATTTAGGCCCTGATTCTCCCTGAAGAGCCATGGGCCCCATGACAGAGACCAATCACATACTATGTAAAAATAAACAGTTGAAGCAAAGAGTTCATGAAAAGCCTATAGGCTGGTAAGTTGACTGAACCTGCAGACTGGTCCAGCTCAAATTTTGGCTCAGGCTGGCTGCTAGTTTATCTGATTTAGTCCTTGACCCTTCATGTCCTTTGATACTTCTTAGGCCCAGCAAGGCTGAGGCGCCCCGCCACACACACACACAAATGCAGTCTTTGGACATGTGGTCCCCAGTTCTCCAGTCTCTCTAGATTCACACCGTGCTCAGCGTTTTCATACTCACTGATTCAGCCTGTTTTGCTTCTGGACGGGTCTCCAGAATGAAAAAACCCTTCCTCCCACCATGAGGCACCATTTTTGGCTTCCAGTACGTCTCCCATTCTCCAGGCCCCTCATCCGTCCACAGTGTTCATCTTCTGATGAAAACCATAAATAAACAAAGATTATGCTTTGAGAATGCCAGGGGCATCCGAACAGCGACCAACCTCCCATACTGCACATCAGGTTTCTCTCCAATGGAAGGAAATAATACATTTGAAAAGATAAGGGGATTTTAATCAAGGGACCTGAACAGAAAAATGGCCACTTAGTCACCAGTCCCTCGTTCCAGTTTTATGCCAACAAATAATTGCACTTATGATGGGCCAGACACTGCAGAGTCCATGTTTGTACTAAGGAGCATTTACTCATGTGAGCAGTGCCACTGTAACCAACGAGTAACCGCACATCAATGAGTAAGGGCCACAGTATGGCCTCAAAAACAGTTTGACTGGGTAAGCTGTTGAGGATCAAACCTGTGTGTAGGGAATTAGACAGTACATCCTGCAGCACTTACTCAAGGCACAAGTCAATGGCCTACTCTGATGAGTAAGTGCCAATGGGTGCGGGAGGGTTGCAGGACTGAGTCCTAGTTTATTCTCCAATACTAAAATATCAATTAATTAATGAAATCAAATCTACTGACTACAATAGCATCTGACAGTACAGACTCTGGAGTGAGTCCGGCCACATCTAAGTTGTGTTTGTAAATGGGTATAGAAATATGGGGAGGGGGCTGGTGTATGTGCATGTTTACTATGTATATGTACATGTGATTGTGTACATAGGGTTTGTATGTGCCAATGCCAGCAGGTGTGTGTGTGAGTGAATGTTCAGACATCCATGCATGTGTAGACATGCATTACATACATACATGCATGCTATCAGAGAAGCTGGACCTAGAGGTGCTGGGGGTGCTACTGCACCCCCTGGCTTGAAGTGGTTTCCATCATATACAGGGTTTACAGTTTGGTTCAATGGCTGTCAGCACCCCCACTATACAAACTGTCCCAGCACCCTTGCATGCTGTGTGTGTATGAGAGAAAGTACAGGACACCTAGACAAACTGCTCCCCTTTTTGGCCTCTGATCCTGAGTTACATCAAGGCATCTAATTCAAACCAGACACCGTTTCAGTCATTTCCCATAAAATCACAAGGAAGAAAATTGTACCTGAAAATCAGCGTTCTGAGGCAGCTGCACCTCTGCAGGAAGTGATGGGTTCTGAATACACTCCCAGGCTGAGTCTGGAGATGAGCAGAAATTGCAAACATAAACCTATGTAAAGGCAAAACATCTGAGGATCCTTCCAAGTGTCTGTCTGCTCAGTGTAGATGCCAGTTGCCTGCTGTGAACCAAACAGAGTCTGATCAGGTGACATTCATATCATCTGGTAAACACCATTTTAAAAATGTGCTGATGAATATTATGCTTTATGAAAGGGAGAGGCTGAGTGCAAATCCAGGCACAATGCAGACAGGCACCAAACTATACACACTTCCCCTACATGGCTCTGCCAGTATAACTGTGTTCTACCTACAGCACCCCTTTCTGTACCCATCCTGGATTGGCAAACAACTCTGCCAATGCATCTCGGTCCTGACCTGCAACCCCCACTGCTATGCCACTCCTGAAACCTCTATACATGCCCAGTTCTGACCCACAGCAATTGCTGCCATTCCAGTTCCAAGCCATACTTGAGCAAAAACTACCAACCATGCTGAATTGCCTGGAGCTGCATGGCCCATTTTTGATGTGGAGAAAAAACATTTAGAGGCTAAGTTGAGACTGAGACTGTGCAACTCATTTTCTTTGATGATTGATCTCCAGTAAAAGGCTGCTCTGTTCTCATCTCGGAGACATTCTGATGTGGGCTTCCTTAAAAACAGCACTTTTTTTGGCCTCAGTTTTCAAAAAAGTTAGGCAGGTCACTGTGCATGAAAAACGTATGTAACCGTGCATCTGGTTTGTACATGTAGTTACCATGATTGCACATGCAAATCAGGATATTGCACAGGCAAATGTTTCTAGTCAGCTATAAAGACACTCACTGAGGCTGGTCAAAATTTTCCAATAAGACTATTTTCCATTGGAAAATGTCATTTCAATGTTCTCGAAACCTCTGGGGGAACGTGTCGATTTTGACGACATTTTGTTCAGAAAAAAACCCCTAACCAGTTCATTTTGGTACAGCGCAAACATCATGTTTCGACCTTTTTGTTTTACAACAACCTTTTCATTGTGACTATATCACCTCTTATATTATAAATGTCAACATTGAAATGAAACATTCTGGCTTTCTCAAAAAAAAACACTTTGATCCTCCCAAAACTTTTTTTTCTTTAGTACACCTCTACCCCGATATAACGCAACCTGATATAACATGAATTTGGATATAATGTGTTAAAGCAGAGCTCCAGGGGGGAGGGGGCTGCGCAGTCCAGCAGATCAAAACAAGTTCAATATAACGTGGTTTCACTTATAATGCAGTAAGATTTTTTGGCTCCTGAGGACAGCGTTATGTCGGGGTAGAGGTGTATTTCCTTTTGGGGGAAATTCCTCTTGATTTTTTTGATCCAGTTTGGAAAAAATCAAATGTTGATGGAAATACTGGATTGCGCTCACCTCTAACACTCACGTACTGTAATGAACCAGGGTCACAAACCCACAGGCACTTTGCCCATCGCCCACGGATTGAACCAAAGCCCTTTCACTGACCAGTGTAGTGCCGTCTAGATAGCTGGCCTTTAGCTGGGCTAAAGGAGCTCTTCTTTAGCTTAATGAGCAAACAGCTATGCTTTTTGTACTGGAGGTCCCAGATACAATCCCCACTGATGACCACGTAATGTGTATGCAGCCACGTTTGTTATAGTTACGCCCCACACAAGTCAAGCAAAGATTGACCAGCTCTGACTTGTAACTCCATTTGGTTTGTAAAGGGATCTGTTTTCTGACCCGTTGCCCTGAAATTGTATGCTACACATTATGTGACATGAAACACCTGCTGCCTGGTTAGATAGAAAAGCCATGACAAAAATCAACTCTGGATCTATAATTACCACCAGCTTCTGTATGCGCTCTGACAAGGGCAGGGTTCAGGAGGTTGGTGCTTCCTGCTCTGCCTGGCCATGTTGGGGAGACTTATTCATGACCTCCCAGTTCCTTAGACCTTAGACAGGCAGAGGCTGAGAGCTGTGTGGATGGAATGTGAGCACGGAAAACCTCATGCCAGCTGATAACGGCACCTTGAGCCACCTAAAGATCAGCACTTGTGGGCTCCAAAGTAAATCCCATTTCACTCTCCTCAGCCAGAGTTGTGCCCACAAAGCTGAAGCCGCTGGAGGGTGTACGCTGGACTCCACAAAAAGCTCCTTCCCAGGATACAAAGAGCATGATCTCATGGTTAGAGCACTGGACGGGAACTCAGGAGTTCTGGTTCCACACCTGACTCACTGCATGACCTTGGGCAAGTCACTTCACCCCTTGGCCTGAGGTCGCACGCCTGTAAAACATTGTCATGCTTAGTTAGCCGCTGTTTCTAAAACACTTGGAGATCCTTGAGAACCAGTGATACAGAGGGGGACATATACAGAAACAAGACCAGCCCTCCACTGCAATTCTCTAGTCAGCCCCCAGAGAGCTGTCAGGTTTCTGAATGAGTGAGGGGATGGTTTGTGGTCCAGCACTGCTGGTATGAGCTACATCTGCTGCACAGCCAGGGCCGGCGCAACCCATTAGGCGACCTAGGCAGTCGCCTAGGGGGCTAACATTTGGGGGCCGGAACGCAGAGGCCGGATCTTCGGCCTCCCCAGTCGTCAGTGGTATTTCGGGGGTGGGACCTTCCACCGCCTCTGTTGGGTCAGCATTTCTAGGGCAGGACCTTCCGCCACCTCTGTTCGGGGTGGCATTTTGGGGGCAGGACCTTCCGCCACCTCTGTCAGGGGCAGCATTTTGGGGGCAGGACCTTCCGCCACCTCTGTCGGGGGTGGCACTTCAGGAGCGAGACCTTCCACCGCCTATGATGGCAAAACAAAGATGTGTAGGGTAGGCATGTAGCAGGGTAGGCATCCCTGGGCTAGCTTTAATCTAGCTAGCATGGGGCAAGAATAATAGCGTAGATGTGATTCAACATGGTCTAGCAGCCAGAGTACGTACCCAGGGTCCCTGGCAAGCTTGTATTCTGGTTGCTATCCAGTACTGCAGCATCCCCACCACTCCTGTTACCCCGGCTAGCTAGATATGGGCTCCAATCACACCTTCACTTGCATACTAGACATTAACCCCGCGACACAGGAAGGAGTGACACAGCCCAGATTAGGAGTGAGCCAAATCCACAGCCTGCAGTCAAGGCGTTAGCAGCAGGCTTGGAAAGGGACGTTTGTACCTAAATTAGGCAGATTAAGAGTGAACCTTTGTGTTGAGCTTCAGCTATAATTAATGAAATTAAAGTCCGGGGCTAAGGGAGCAGGAGCTCTCAAGCCTTATAATTAGGGTGGGAAATGTACTAATGCTAAAAGGGAGTTGCTGCACCTGCTGCTGAGATTTCTAATGAGTAAAATAAACTGTGCTCTCTCTGCTGTGAGCCCGTTCTTCCCCCAGCACTTCCTGGCCGTGCAGCAGGATTAGTGCAGACTGTCTCTGAGGCAGCAGCAGACAGCTGTCCAGGAGGATGAAAAGGACATGGCCACTGTCTGTCCCTGGTCTGGGTGGTGTTGGAAACTGTTCACATTTGAACATAAGAATGTGTATCTGGGGGCTCGACTTTCACCCCTAGAGCTTAGGAAGGCAAAGGTCTGTGTTAGCTCTGACGTGCAAAAGCTAAGGGTCTGATCCTGTAAGGGGCTGAGCCCTTGATTTCAGTGGGAGCTGAGGGTGCTCAGTCCCTCACAGGGTCATGCCCTAGGAAAACTTCTTCCGTGTGGTTCAGTTAGTGGGCTAAGCCTCTTTCCCCTGCTGGTGAGGGACTGGGAGCCAGCCTGCTGCACCTCCATCAGGCAGCACCCTTCCACAGTGCCTGCTGCCCAGAGCCTCTGTCTTTTCTTCATCTCCATCCCCTTCTGCCCAAAGCCACAGATCCCACTCCACCTCTGGAGCCTCTGGCTTGCTTCACCTCCTCCAGCTAGCTGACATCCAAGAGAGAGATGAGAATGCCTCTAACCAGTGGGCAGAACCGCTCCTAGCTCTGTCTGAACTTTGCATTCTGGGCTACGTCTGAATGGGGGAACCCTCTTAAACCCCAGGCTGAGGCCCAGTGCCCCTAAGGAGCAACCCTCCCAAACTCCAGGCCAGGCCAGACCAGGCTCTATACCCAATGTGGTCTTTATCCTTGAGTCCTCCACCTAAGGCATCTGTTTAGCCTTCAACTCCAGGACTTGAAAATGACTGCGCTGCCAGAGACGTGACTACAAAAGGAGCTGCAGTTGACAGTGGCTGTCCTGAGCAATGGCAGAGTTCTCTTGGAACGCAGATTTCTGCCACTGAAGTCAGTCAATCATTTCCAGTAGGTCGAGCGTCGCAACACCAGAAACCAATAATAAACCGCAAATAAAGAGTGAGCTGCAATCCAGGGCTGTTATCATGGAGGCAGCAGGGGAAGAAAAAGAAACTGACATTAGAAAAGGTTGGCTGCATACAGACGTAGTCTAAATGGAAAGCCTTTCCAATGGAAATGTCAGAGGTGGTGTGGGCTCTGCTGCCCCCTTACCCTCACCTACCAAGCAGGACTCAGTGGGGGGACTTGGAGGACAGGAGACAGGACCTTCATTGTATATTGGTAGGTATTTTGGTGAGCACGTCTGGGTGAGAAGGGAAAGATGCAGACATTTCTGTGTTTCCCAAGAGATTCAGGATTTTGTCAGAGAAACCAATGAGAAACTGATGTGTCAGTGGGGGCTGCTTATCCCCCCCAAACAGACCCACAACTAAACAGACAATTACCCAAAACACCCAGACAATTGCTTTTATTTGCAAACCTATATTTTACACTGCAAGAAAGAGAGACACAGAGAGACGGAGAGAGAAAGGGAGCCCTAGAGCTGCCATCTTGCTCTGTAGCTGTTGGAGCAGCGGAGCCTGTACTAGGACCTGGGCTAGGCTTCAGCTACGAAATTCTGATCCAGGTTGTGAACCCCACAGAGATCAGGGCAGTGTCCAGATCAGGTTCTTGGCTCTGTCTGTTATACAGAATGAGGGGTCATTTGCAACAGGGCTGGCTTTAGGAAGTGTGGGGCCCAATTTGAACAGTTTCGACGGGGCCCCAGCAGAGATGACTTAAAAAAAAAAACACATGTAAAAAAACATGTGGGGCTTGTACTCACCAGGCAGTGCTCCGAGTCTTCGGTGGCACTTCGGCGGCGGGTCCTTCACTCACTCCAGGTCTTTGGCGGCACTGAAGGACCCGCCACCGAAGTGCTGCCCAAGTCCCAGAGCACCACCAGGTGAGTAAAAATTAAAAAGGCGCCTCTAGCCAGGGAAGGGATTCTCACAGGGCGCGGAGTCCTCTTAGGCGCGGGGCCCAATTCGGGGGAATTGGTGGAATAGGCCTAAAACTGGCCCTGATTTGCAAAATTCAGTCTGGCTTTGGGTTCTGAGTGCTGTGAAGTTGCGGGATTTGGAAATGTCTGCAGGCAACTGTAACGCCTGCCTGCTCCTAAAAGAGTGAAATAAGCAAGCAGGGGCAGCCCGCCGGTTACCGCAGATTGGCTCTGACTAAATAAATCTTCATGTCAGAGGCTTTGGCGGTAGAGCCTTGCAATTTGTTTGAAACAATCCCTGAAACTTTGTTTCATGGTCCAAATCTTGCCTGGGGGACAGTTTTTATTTTAAAAAACCCTAGTTGATGTACTGGTTGCTGCTGAGAAGCTGACGGATTTCAGTGCTACCACCAAGGCTTCCTCCACACTGAATGCTAACTAAACAAAGGCAGCCAGCCCAGCTGCTCCGTCTCCCCTGGTGCCAGGGATGGCCTCGGGTCTCAGTGTTTGCTGCATCAAGCTAGAATGAGCAAGGGCTGCAGGAGCATAACACCGCTGACGTCTAGGCAAGGGGACATTTTTACCATCCCCTGGAAAAGCATAAAGAATTTTGTTTGAACGCAGGTCAGTTTAATGGGGACTCATGTTAGAAAGAACCAGCTGCATAATGTGCTGGTGCTCCAGGGAGAGGGCAAATCCTCCTGCCACACCACTCAGAAATCTCTCCATGGCTTGGCAGTGTGGAAGAGAGATCTGCGAAAGTCACAAAGGCAGAACGGAGCCAGGTTTCAAATGCTCGGGCAGAGAGAGGGAGAAAATGCCTTTGAAGGAAAGGTGGGGTTGGAAAATGCCCCAGGGTTTTGTGAGGATAGTGGAGAACATGGCAAGAGGAATCTGCGAGGGCCCTACCTTCTTAGGGCCTATCCCTGCTCATCTGACACAAGCAGTCCCAGGGAACCTACCTGCACGTATAAGGCATGCAGGATTCAGCACCTATGTGCTACAGAAATCCAGGGGGCCATCCGTCCAGCAGCCACCCTAGCACACCTGTGACACACCTTGCACCTTCACGGAAAGGTGCACAAAGGCAATCACATGTCCATGAGAAGACTACCCTCCCTGCTTGTCTATGCCACCATCATGAGGTCAGACACCATAGCAATCTCTCTGGTGCAGTGCCAGAGTAAACAGCTCCAACAGTGCAAACAGTCTCCCACCCATGGCACATTTGTCACTGCTCAGTGGCTTTCTGGTCTGCTTTTGCATGTGCCAAAGGTCTCTTTCTCATTCAGATAACCCTGTGCGCACCATGGAGCTCACTTGCATGCTCTTTTGCCACTATCATCTTCTTCAACATTGGTCTACTCCAATCTACTCCATTTCTCCCTAGCCAGTCTCAGAAGGAGCCTTGCTATGAGCCTGCTGCCAGCGGGCCACTAGCCAACATGCAAGCCCTGGTTGATAAAGAGATCCAGGCCCAGCTGGACTCGGTGAGTCAGAACACCAGCCTGTTGGGGAAAAGTCAACACACCTTTTGTAAAGGGAAATCACTCCTCACCAATCTATTAGAATTCTTTGAGGGGGTCAACAAATACGTGGACAAGGATGATTCAGTGGATATAGCATACTTGGACTTCCAGAAAGCCTTTGACAAAATCCCTTACCAAAGGCTCTTAAGCAAAATAAGTAGTCCTGGGATAAGAGGGAAGGTCCTTTCATGGATCAGTAACTGGTTAAAAGACAGGAAACCAAGGGTAGGAATAAATGGCCAGTTTTCAGAATGGAGAGAGATAAATAGTGTCCCCTAGGGATCTGTACTAGGTCCTATGCTGTTCAACATATTCATAAGTGATCTGGGAAAAGGGGTAAACAGTGAAGTGGCAAAATTTGCAGACGATACAAAACTACTCAAGACAGTTAAGTCCCAAGCAGACTGCAAAGAGTTACAAAGAGATCTTACAAAACTGGGTGATTGGAAAACAAAATGGCAGATGAAATTCAGTATTGATAAATGCCAAGTAATGCACATTGGAAAACATAATCCCAACTATACATACAAAATGATAGGATCTAAATTAGCTGTTACCACTCAAGAAAGAGATCTCAGAGTCAGTGTGGATAGTTCTCTGAAAACATCCACTCAATGTGCAACGGCAGACAAAAAAGTGAATAGAATGTTAGGAACCATTAGGAAAGGATAGATAATATGACAGGAAATATCATAATGCCATGATATAAATCCATTGTATGCCCACACCTTGAATACTGTGTGCAGTTCTGGTTGCCCCATCTCATAAAAGATATATTAGAATTAGAAAAGGTGCAGAGAAGGGCAACAAAAATGATTAGGGGTGTGGAACAGCTTCCATATGAAGAGAGATTAAAAAGACAGAGATGTTTCAGCTTGGAAAATAGATGACTCAGGGGATATGAGTGAGGTCTATAGATTGTGAATGGTGTGGAGAAAGTGAGTAAGGAAGTGCTATTTACCCCTTCACACAACACAAGAACCAGGGGTCACCCAATGAAATTAATAAGCAGCAGATTTAAAACAAACAAAAAAGTACTTCTTCACACAATGCACAGTCAACCTGTGGAACTCATTGCCAGAGGATGTTGTGAAGGCCAAAACTATAGCAGGGTTTACAAAAGAATTAGATAAGTTTGTGAAGGATAGGTCAATTCATGTCTATCAGCCCATGTGGTTAGGGGATGCAACCCTATGCTCTGGGTATCACTAGCCTCTGATTACCAGAAGCAGGGAATGTATGAAAGGGGATGGATCACTCAATGATTGCCTGATCTATTCATTCTCTCTGAAGCACCTGGCATTGGCCACCACCAGAAGACAGGATACTGGGCAAGATGGATCATTGGTCTGACCCAGATGGCTGTTCTTATGTCCAGTTATCCATGCCTGGTGGTGCTGGGCCTCACCCCGGGCAATAAGCAAGGCTGTGAAAAGACCTGGGGGCCTTTCAGTCCATCATAGGAGGGTTAAGACACTTTGGAGTGAGGTCTAGGATCAATGAAGGTGAAAAACTGACCACAGAGACAAGCGTGCAGGTAGGTGCTATGCAAGATCATCTCAGTCAGCTCTGCCAATGATTCTCAGTCCTGACCTCCAGCACTCCATTAGATATCCCAGTCCCGGGCTGGCACTGTAAGTGCACCTCCATTCAAGCTTGCGATACTCCCCCTCCACTAGCAGGCCCATCCTGAGTACAGATTGATAGTCCTGGTTAATTGTGATGTCTACAAATGTCTGCTAACGCCTTGCTGAGGCTGCCAAACATTGCACACACGACCACATCTAGATTTGAAGCAAGATCTCCAGAACCAAAAGTTAGTTACATTCCCCACCCCGAGTGGGATGGAAATAGCACAGAGGGAACTGCCACTATCCTGGCAAAGCAAGACAGCCCAGTTTCAATGCCCTAGATTGCCACCTTCTCTGTTACAAGCCTGTTATAGAGTCCTTAGTACTAAAATAAACTGCTGTATTTCATGCAAAGTAGTTTCCTTTGCCTTTGGATACATCGATGGCCATATTCAAAGCGAAGGCAGTCAGAATAGCCCTATGCATCACAATTCAAAGGGGTGATATATCTTCATTTCATGTCTTATTATTCAGTTCTGCTCCCTCTGTTTTTATTTGGCTAACAAAGCCATGTATCACTGTTTCACGCCAGCCTGGGTTTTTGTTTTGCACGCAGGCAGCTATGGGAAAAGAAGCAGTAATATAATGACGTGCTTCAGATTTAATTTCTCTTCTCACCTCCTGCCCCAGCCTCCTCCTCACCCCCGAAGGGGAGCTGGGAGTTTTATGAAGCAAGAGCAAACGTACAAATGAGGTGACACAAGCTCTCCGCTTGCAGCCAGTGCTCAGCAGGTTGCATTTCCTCTGCTGCTTATTAATCCTTGTTCATTATACACAAGCAGGGCATTCATGTGTGTCGTCTTTGCAGTGTGAACTCTAGCATCTCATTTCCCTTATTAGAAACTTTCTCAGATAACAGGAGAGGCCTCTGAAGTTGCTGCAGCTAATTCTCGTAGGGGAAAGGAGGGAAGGTTGGAGGGGGGCAAGCTGATATATGAAATGATCATCAGTAATAGCATTGTGAAAGCCTCAGATGAAAGGGGCTATGAAATGCAAAGAGCTTTACTGACATTACTGAACTTAGTCTTGCAATCCCTCCCCCACTCCTGTCAGGCAGGGAAGTATCTTTATCCCCATTACACACAGGGGGGAAATGAGGCTCAGTGAAGCTAAGGCCTGTTTGCAAATGTGCCCTTGAATTTTGGGTGCCTCCTTTATTGGGTACCCATCCTGAGGCCAACTGAGCACCCACAACTCTGGTTGACTACATTATGAGCTGTGGGCACTCAGCACCTCTGAAAATCAGGTCAGATGTTCCAAGCTGTGCACCCAAAAGCTGAGAAACCTCCAAATTAGTACGCCTGAGTGACTTTCTCCAGGTTACCCAGAGAGTCAGCAGTGAGTAGAGCCCATGAGTACTAGCTCCCAGTCCCCTGATCAAACCATTAGACAACACTGCCTTCCCGCTCATGCACATAGTGATGTGACCTGTGTTTATGTGTTTCTAGAACTTAATGGTAGGTACAAGTAACTATGGCAGGGGGAAAAGCAGAGGAAGTGCATTGCAGATAGGGACTGAGACACACTGGCAGAGCTCTGTGGTCCAGGACCAGGATAGCAAGGATTGTGCAAGCTACCTGCAGCATGACAGCTCATGCTAGCTAATGACAATTTGTGGGCTAAGGCAGACATATGCCATTTACACCACAGCTTCCAGTTTCATTCCCGGGAGACAACATTTCTCATGGAGACTAAGTACTCAGATACTACTGCAATAGATAGATAGATAGATAGACTGACTGGCCCCTTTAAGAAGTAGTAGGGTTTGGATCCAGCCAATACTATTGCATAACCTGGCCTCTTTAAGGAATAGGTGTTTAAGAGAGCAGCAGACAAGCTGGGAATGGAGTCCAGGTGCTACCTCCTGATCAGGATAAAAACCCACTACACAGCCCAAGGAAGGAGGGCTGTAGAATCCTTTAACCAGGGGGAAGGATTTGGGCCAAAGGGACAATGGAGACTACATTTTTATAAGGAGTTACTAAATTGACACCCCCACCCCTCCCAGAAAGAGGAATGTTACTTCACATCCTTTGGACTGTAAGCAGGAACAATAGTCTTCTTCCCAACTGCGCGTTTTCTTAATACATTTCTTGTCAGTGTGCTACCGCATCAGCTCTTCTAATGATCATCACAAGCTAAATCCTGCTTCCAGTTACACCTGGAGAGTTAACGGGGTTACACCAGTGTGAATGAGATCGGACTTTTGTCCTTTGTGTGCACTGATCAGTGTATCAATGGCACATCTATTTTGGGGATATGTGGGGTCAGGTTTCCAAAGGAGCGCAGCCCCCATCATGATGCTGAAAATCCTTCCGTATTTTTAGGTGCCTAAATGGGAGCAGAGCTTTTTTGAAAATCTTGTCTACCAGGTCAGTTCCGCTCTCTGACATACTAGTGTGAATCTGGAGTAACGCCGTGAAATGAGTGGCACCAGTGAACGGAGGCCTATAGCTATATTGCAGGTAGGAGCACTAGCAAAGTGAGTCTCAAATTGCTAGCTATTTACAAGGCTGACCTGGCCTATGAAATTCAGCTCACTAAATGCTCCTGCGGGTGACGGAAATTGGAAAAAAAAAAACATTCTGAACCCTCCCAAAAAGTTGTTTTTCTAAAATTACCCCAGGAAATAATATACATCCCGACCTATTGAAATTCATAAAGGAACAAAGTAAAAGCTCCAAGCTGTGGTCTGAGATCAAACAAGCAGACTATACAAAAAAAATTTAAAAAGCTTTTAAGACCCTCAGACATTTAAATCTGATAGACTGTATAAAGGAAAATGTTCACTTTTCATATGCAGTGAGTGGAAATCATTTTAGATTTTTTTTAATATTATTATTATTATTTTAGACAAGGGTAGGCAAGAAATAAGCATATTTCAACCCAATCAAGGGTGAAATTAAGTTTAACAACAAAACGATTTCTATTAGAGGAGGCCCAGCAAAAAAAATATGGATGAATAGAAAATTCACAAAGGCTGAGAAATGTGTCAGACAATGGCAACATTAAGAATTAAAAACGACTTTGCTTCAGTGCAGATAATGTAACCGCCTAATGATACACCTCACAGCTAATGTGTTCCCTTCGCAAATAAATATTGTAAAAGCTCAACAGTGTAGAAGATGATTATTAAGTTTTGCACCATTCCCAACCAAAAAAGAAAAAGTGATGCTTTAGGTATGCAACCATAGGCCTAACTACAAGAATCGCTTGGCAACTGACAAATCAGTGATGGAGGAATTAGAGATGAAGAGTTGAATAAAAAGCCAGATGTTATTGAATATATAATGGACAGCACCCTACATAGAAAACATTCAGATTATCAGTGTAGGTACTCCTAGGAGCCCCATCATTGTGGGAACTGACTGCCTCCCATATATGAAGGAATTTACCCTTCCCATGCCCTTGTTTATTAGGACAATATTACTATCCCTATTTTATAGATGGGGGAACTGAGGCACAATGCAACGAAGTAGTTTGTCCAAGGTCACAGAGAGGAAGAATGAGCTTGTGAGTTAAGAACTGCAGTGACCCTTGTGAAGTCTGGTTTCAGCTCCTGTGACTTTGTCTTGGCCAGTCACTCAACCTCTCTGGTCTGTTTAGACAATAGATTTTCAGGGCAAGGATTGCCTGTCTATGCATTTGTACACTTCTTGGCTGGTGCTTCTAAGTGCTACTGTATTACAAATAATGAATAAGCCAGATAAAGCTTCCACCTATTCCACAGCTTCCATGTTAATGGGAATTATATTAGTGTGTGGCATTGGAAGTCACATCATCTGGGAAGCCTGTGGCAGTGTGCGGGATGGACTCCAGATCTCCTGGGTCTCAGAGCTCACTGTCAGAACCTCCCCTGCTTCAATCCCAGTGATAAATTACCACAAGTCGTAACTGATCAAGGTTTATTCTCCTGTTTCCTGTCCCCATCTCCAGATATATAATAATGAATCTTCTCTACTATTAAACTTCATCCAGGTCAAGTCATGCCAGAGCTGCCTGCTCTGAAGAGTGCTGAATTAATCAACATGGCTCTTCCTAAGCAGGATAAAGACTTTTATCCAACATGAAATGTTCTCCAATCAATAATATCAGGATTTGCAAGAAGAGGCTTTTCGAATCAAATGCTAGGCAGATCCTATTGCTGTGTCCAAGACAGCTCCAGCCTGCATCCCTCCCCTTTCTGCTTCTCAAAGGGAAGGGATCAATAACAAAGTATGCAAATTCTTTGCCCGGTTCTTGTGCATTTAGACAGCACACACTTCATTAGAGCGTGCTGTTCAGTATGAGCGCTTGCTCTGGGTTTTGAGTTAAAATTCATGTTCTCGCCGAATGGATTTTTCATGACTTTGCAGAGAGAAAAAATGAACCTCTCTGTAATATAGGCCTTTTTTCTTTATTATTGAATTTTAGTGCTGGTGAAAACCACACCTTTAACATCCCTGGTGTCTGACATTTCTTATTTGTGTGCAGAACAGGTACAGCAAAAGGAAACAGTAAAACAAGCTTCTCTCCCTGCACCATGGTGCTCCAGTCCTGGCCCCTATGTACCACCTCTGGTAGGTCAGGGGGTTTCATAGAATTCAAGACCAGAAGAGACCATTAGATCATCTAGTCCAGTGGTTTTCAACCAGGGGTCTGGGGCAGCGAGCAGGTTTCAGGGGGTCCACCAAGCAGAGCCAGTGTTAGACTTGTTGGGAGCTCAGGGCAGAAAGCCAAAGTCCCACGGCATGGGGGTGAAGCCTGGGGCCTTGAGCCTTGTCACCTGGGGCTGAAGCAGAAACTTGAGCAACCCAGCTTCACAGTGCCTTCTGTGGCATGGGGACCTGGGCAGTTACCCTGCTTCCTGCCCCTTAATGCTGATCCTGGCTTTAATATGCAGAAAACCAGTTATTGTGGCACAGGTGAGCCATAGAGTTTTTATAGCATGTTGAGGGGGCCTCAGAAAGAAAAATGTTGAGAATCCCTTATCTAGTCTGAGCTCCTGTATTTCACAGGCCATTCACTTTCACCCAGCTGCCCCTATAATGACCCCAACGGCTTTGGTGAGACTAAAGCATTTCAATCCTCAGGAGACTAAACTGGTGTGTGCTGCAGGCAGAGACCAGGAGACAGCGAAGTGCCACCAGTGCCTGAGGCCCCTGCAGTGGCAGGGAACTGATATGGGAGATATGCCCAGATGATCCCAGTAGGCAAATCAGACCCCACGCTGCAGAGGAAGGTGAAAAAAACACCAGTCTGACCTAGGGTGAATTTCCTTCCTGACCCCAGGTGATCAGTGTGTCCCTGAGCAAGACCCGCCAACCAGGCATCTAAGAAAGAGGATTCTCTGCACCACCTCAGTGCAC
This sequence comes from Chelonoidis abingdonii, assembly GCF_003597395.2. Lineage (NCBI taxonomy): Eukaryota > Metazoa > Chordata > Testudines > Testudinidae > Chelonoidis > Chelonoidis abingdonii. The sequence continues at coordinate 15,990,923 of NC_133781.1, forward strand.
ATGTTCGCCTGTCCCATTCCCAGTTGTCTCCAGTCTCTAGTTTGTCCTGGTGCTCCATGCAGTCCTTGATCTCTGCAGAAATTGCTAATGAAGGGGTCACAGCTAGTATGATGAATTATTTGTATTAGAGTTGAGCCTAAAGAGCCCCATTCCACGAGGCAGTGAGCAAACCCAGAGTGGGAAACACACTTTGCCATGAGGAGTTGGTAATCTTCATAGTAGACAAAGGGTGGGAGGGGAATTAACACAGAGAGCTGAAGAGGCTTTACCAAAATTACAGAGCTGGGAATTGAAACGAGACTCCAGATTCACCATCCACCAGCCCTCGCTGTCTCTGTGGTGGTGGTTTTGGACATCGGCCTAGTGACAACTGGGCTGAGCCCTCCCCAAAACTCATTTCACACAGGGTCACCCAAAAACCATCAGAGGGGAATATCTTTCAGTAACTCCCAACCTGCTCCTAATGCAGATAGGTCACCTAATGGTGTGGGGCTCCATATCCTATTACCAGTCTTCTGAGCAACCTAGTTCCACAATGAACCTTTTGTTAATGAGACAGTGGAGGAAAGTGTTACATCAAAGATACTGCAAGATGAATAATGGATACATTTGGCACTAGCAGGCATCCGCTGCAGAGGCCGGGAGGGATAGAATCAGTAAACAGTGTATTTTATACCAACGTGTATCCCCTCCATTATGGAGATAAATGCAAATTACAGCACGAAGAATGAGTGTGGCAGTATACTTGGGTGCCTGTTGATTGAGAAATCATAGCATTTGTACTCCAGCTTTAATAAAACATAGAGGCTTTTCTTTCTGGTGATTAGATTTGTGAGACGGAAAGGCATAAACTATTGCGGGTTTTAAAGGGCAAACCAGCTATAAAGGAGTATAAAAGCTTTCATCACCCTTGCGGGATGAATATTCCTTTGATAGGCCACACTGAACAGCCATCAACAGGCCGCTCTGGGCATGCTCAACGTTGGGCACTGCACACCAGTTCTGAAAGGGTTCATGTTGGTCAGAGAAGCCAGTTAACACACTGGCTGCACCTGGTAAGTGGTCCAGGTTTATGGGATCATGAAGACCAGCTGGGTGGTTAGTTTAACAGGAAGCACAGATTAGAAAGAGGGTCCAGGCAGGAGTTTTGTGGTCACTCTCTGGGGTTGGGCAGTAGGAGGACTTGGCCCTGGGATCTTCTCCTGAATAGTGAAGTCTGGGAGGCAGCCAGGAGAGACACAGAGCGGCCACTGGGTTGGGGAAGACTGTGGCAGGAAACCCTGACAAAAGAGCTTCCTGGGAGACATTTAACTGAGGAATGAAAGGTCGAGTCTGAGGAGGGCAGAAGTTGGTTTTAAATTTTGGTGGTCTTGGTTTGAGCTTTATTGGAGAGCCCTGAGAAAAGGGTGAACCTAGAGAGGTTGTAGGGAGAAGACCTGGGAAGAAGCCTGGAGAGGCAGCAGGGGCAGGTTGGATACACAGACCTTGCCTGTTCACTACGGGGTGCCAGGGCTGGAAGCCAGAGGAATGGGAGGACCTGGGCTCCCCTACCAGCCACTGGAGAAGGTGGTAGGAAGGCCCTGCTCCAGACATAAGGGGGTAAGGACACTCAAAATCCTGAGCTAAGAGGATGCAAGTCGCAGGGGGCCTAGAGTGAGGGCTGAAGACCTGCAGTAAGGGCATAGGACTGTATTTGAGGGGCTCTGCTACCCCAGAAGAGGCAGAATTAAATGTGACCTGGCTGAAGGGCTGAGTTATGGGAGGAAAGACCACAGCAGAGCCAGATCAGCTGTGGGCAGGGGGTGCCAGATGGGGTGAGCGCTTGCTATGTCATGCTTAGCCACAAAGGGGCAGGTCAGCAGTGAGTAAATGCTTCCGAAGTTGGCCAGACCTCCAGCAGCTTCATTAGGCTGAAGGGTACTGATGCCAATCTCCCCTTATTGTGGTGCAATAACAAAAACAGCATGTAGCCAAGGAAAGAATAATCCTGCCTCTGTGACAGCTGCTTTACTAGTTATTCTATGGAAGGGAATGTATCCCAGGAGCAGGGGCAGGGAGGCAGCCTGATTTAGGGTTTTGGGCAAATCACATAACCCTTCTGTGCCTCAGTTTATCCAGCTATAAAATGAGGATAATGTGGGGAGAAGGTCATTTCTTGTTAGACATCTGCAGCTGAAGTGGGGTTCAGTAAGGCTGAGCACCAGAGGGGTTAAAGAATCAAGAACTGGGAACGGGCCTCTCCCCATTCCAGTAAGCTGTTGAAATGGATGGCAGCAGCAGGATGGGACCTTGGGCAAGTTTGCTCTGAAAGGAGGAACTTTAGGAGATCCATGGGTCAGTCTTTATGAGCTTGATCCTCAAAGGTATTGAAATCAAATGGAAATCATCCCCCTTATTCTCCAAAAATGTTGGTGGAGGGCCCTGGCATTGGTTCCGAGTTTGAGTCCTCTCCACGTCCGTGCAAGGATCTAAGCACTGGGTTCAGAATTGAAAGTCTGAAAAGTCTAATGCATCACGTCTTAAAGTAATTACACTGCCCTAAACCTTTATTGGCTTTCAAGATTAACTTCCCATCTCTGGCAAACTGGCTCCACTAGCTCCTTCTCTGCAGGATTCACAATTTGAATATGAAGACAAATGAATATTGATCATCCTGAAGATTATTAAATGGGATTTTTCTATTTCTTTTTTGCAATTTAGATTTAAAAAACAAACAAACAAGATAATGTCACTAAAACTGTTGTAGGAGTGAGAAAGGGATTCACTAACCACTGTTTACGAGATAGGCAAAGGATCACAAAACCCCATTTACACCAAAGCCTGTTCCCTGTGAAGTCAATCACAGAACTCCCATTGACTTCAGTTCAGTGGGAACAGACTCAGGCCATTAGAGAAGCAGGAGCAATTTACTAAACACTGGAAAAGCAGGGAGTGATTCACTAAAACACTGCTGAACCAGTCATCCAATGATGTTTTGCGACAGCATCGTTAAGGAATAAATAATAATGATATCTGATGCTTATGAAGTGTCTTTTACCTGGAGAATCCTATCATGCTTTACAAATTGTATATATCAGGGCCTCTTAGTCACCACTGAATTGCAGGCAGTTCTGGGATGGAATGCAATGGGCATTCTGTGCCACCAAGAATATAGCAGGAGGTGCCGGGAGAGGGAACGAAGAATGTCATAGCCAACTGACAGTACAGGGAAATGTTCTTTCCCAGACTGGTATTTGGCCAGTGCAGCAGGTCTCACGCTCCTGCAAATGTACGGTGTCACATTTCTCTCTAAGTAATCAGGCGGAGTCAGGGCCAAAATCTGACGTCTTCTCGGTAATGGGGGAGGGAGATCGCTATCGTTGCTAGTGCAGTGTCCAGAAAGTTCTCAGGTACCAGTGAAATTACATCCAGAACCTAACGGATGACACTGGATTTAGTTTCTTACTCAGAGAGACTTTATCTGCCTCCATGTTTCTCTGACACCTACTTCCTCCCTGCTCCTTTACTTCCTGTTAGCTACATGTAGTGTCGACAGTTGGCACTATGCCACAAGGCAGACTTTCCTCCTTTCTTTCAACCTGCCACAGTCCATGTTTTGGGGCCCTGATCCCCAAATCAAGAGAGACAAGAAAAATTCTCCAAGGAGGAGAGTTCAGGCAGCCTGGGAGGATGTTTTTACTCTCTCTCAGACAGTATTTTCTACAGCTTCAGATTCCTGGCTCAGCATTGCCCGCTGTGCCTCGCTGACAAGAGGGAAAGTGCAACAAGGGGATGTTTATGCAGGACACAGGTTACCATGAGGCTAACAAGTGAGGATAGTGTCAGTCCAAAAGAGCCTCAAAGGCAGCTGAAAGTAAAGTTGCTAATACGCAGATCCAAGGACCTGATGGTCCTCCATACCATCGTGATTGTATAGACCTTTATCATATCCCCCATCTCTTTTCTCAGCTGAAATGTTCCAGTCTTTTTAATCTCTCCTCATATGGAAGCTGTCCCATACCCTAACATTTCTGTTGCCCTTCTCTGCACCTTTTCCAATTCTAATATATCTCTGTTTAGACGGGGCAACCAGAACTGCCCACAGTATTCAAGGTGTGGGCGTGCCATGGATTTATATAGTCACATTATGATACTTTCCTAATAGTTCCCAACATTCTGTTAGCGTTTTTTGACTGCTGCTGCACACTGAGTGGATGTTTTCAGAGAACTGTCCATGATGACTCCGAGATTTCTTTCTTGAGTGGTAACAGCTAACTTAGACTCCATCATTTTGTATGTATACTTGGAATTATTTTTTTCAGTGTGCATTTCTTTGCACTTATCAACACTGCATTTTATCTGCCATTTTCTTTCCCAGTCACCCAGTTTACTGAGACCCCCTTGAAACTCTTTGTAGTCAGCTTTGGATTTAACTACCCTGAGTAAACTTGAGTAGATGCTGCTATGACTGACAAGTGGCCATCCCTTCTTTAATATCCACTCAGAAATGCAGGTTAAGGAAGTCATATTGAAGCCCTGCACATCTGAATTCACATGGACTTTGCAAACCTAGGGCTGCATTCACGGAGAGAAAACTGTTAGGCACCAGCCTGGTGGTGCCTGAAAAGGATGGCAAGCTTGGCACTTCTATTACTGTTCAATCTGGATCACTTCCCCTCTCTTCTGTTGCTTTCTTATCTGCCTCACTCCCAGCTTTGTGCAGGACATTGAAAAATAGAGTAGGCATTGCCTGGCAGGGGTCCATCTGGGCATAACTATACTCCGTCTAGAGGAGAAGAAGAGAATTAGCAAACTGAAGAACAAGTCAAAATAGCATCAGCTCTGCAAAAAGATTAAGTAAATAACCAGACTCTCTTCCCCTAGGTCCCTCACTCATAGAAAAGAGGTGGGCAGGTTCTTCAAACACCTGCAATAAGACCTCTGCAGTTATTGTTTTGTCTCCTAGAAACTGATAAATAATTCAAAAGAACTTTTTTTGTTTTGTTTTTCATTTTAATTAATCCACGTAGAATTTAGTCCTCCATGCATAATCATTTCAGCCTGGAAACAGCAGGTACAGAGAATCTCATTACCAAACTTAGCAGTCAGATCCTGGAGCCGTTATTAATAGAGACTTCATTGCTATGAAGAATTAATAAAACCCGACTATAACAGGGAGAAAAATGCTCCATTAAGAATGCGCTGCCCTCTTTGTTTTAGACTCCGAATATTACACTTTAGAGACCACTCATGCTGAGAGACAATGCCCTTTCCTGTTTGGCAAAGGTCTGGGAAAGCAACAGAGAGTTTGTATTCAGCAGACTGTGCGTTGCCATAATTAGACTACTACTTTCATTTCAGCTGGGATGGAGAATGCAATCTGTTCAGCTGCTTTAAGTAAGAAAATACACACAGTATATGAGGGGCAAAGCTTGTCTCTAAACTCAAGCTAGGATTGGGAGAGCAAAGTCATGGTACTGATGGCTCTTGTAAGGATGCATGGTCTGGCTAGAGCAGGGACCTGAGAGTCAGGAGACCTGAACCCAGACTGCATATTCCATGGCAATATCCTAGTTACTTGTATGATCACAGAATCATAGAATATCAGGGTTGGAAGGGACCTCAGGAGGTCATCTAGTCCAACTCCCTGCTCAAAGCAGGACCAATCCTCAGGGGGAGGTCAGTGCTATTATACTTTTGGCCTCCGGCAGTTAGTCACCCTGTGGGTGTTCCAGCTGGGAGCAGAAAGTGGTGGCAGTCAGGTATTTCTTTGATTATTTACAAAGAAAGTACAAAGCCCTGTATCTCTGAGCGTGGAAGGAATCAAATAGCAGGACATAGCTTCTTTTGCTCACAGCGCCAAGATCACTTTTTCAGTCAGCACCCATGGCTCAAAAATCTCTCCTCAGATTTCTTCCAGAATTAATCACCATGCTTTTAGGAGTTCCTCTTTGCTCTCTTCTCCGTTTCTTTTTGTTTTGCCTTCACACTCACCATCCTGACCCAAAACAACCCACAACAATAGCTCCTGGGCAGGTCCTCAGTCTCCTTTTGTCTTAGCTTTGGGCTTATGCTTACAGTTATGTTACGTGCAGGGTGAGTTCATGCATATCAGCCTCACTCCCATAATAAGGTTTCACCCTGCTCATAACAATCCCCATTTTACTGATGGGGAACTGAGCCACAGAGAAGCTAAGTGACTTGCCCAAGGACACACACTGTTTGTGGCATAGTAGGAAACTGAACTGGCTGTTCCAAATGCTACGTTACCGCCCTACCCACAGACCCATCCTTCCTTGAGATCCAGGACACAGTGCTCTGGGAGAACTGAAGATTCTCCCTGCAGAGTTTCCCTAGGATCTATTGAAGGAAGAGGGTTTACTCGCCTGGAATGGGCAGCGGTTCGGCACCAAAATGCACAAGATGTGCCGGAAGCCAGATCCATCTGTACTGAGCTCTCCAGTCCTCCATCTCAACTCTGGGACCCTCCTCTGGCCCCCCTGGCAGTGCAGATTCCCCCAGTGATCCCTGCTCCCAGCCTCTGCCCAAGGAAGTTTGCTTAGCACAGGAGTTGCAGAACAGATAATACAGCCTATAGCCTCAAAGGAATTACTCCCAGTTTACTCCAGTGAAACTGATAGCAGTAGCTGATCCTTGGCTTTTACTCACTCAGGTCCATGTCAATGAGAGCTGAGAGCACTTCACACCTTGCAGGATCAAGGTTCTATGTTAACCACACAGAGCGAGGAAGGATGTTTCTGTATCATGCAAATCAAAGTGGAATTCCCAGGCAGCATTATTCATGTGTTCTGGCATCCAGAAAACACCTTCTTCATTAATAACAGATGATGAGTTTCTCCTTGCCTCTGGAAGGCAAGTAAGTCATTGATCAGATAGCATTTAATACACGTTAGTTGCCTTAACAATGAGCTAGAGTCTCTGAAGTTTTCAAACTTCACTGTACCGCGACACCCTTCTGACAAGAAGAATGACTACATGACTCCAGAACGAGGGACTGAAGCTCGAGCCTACTCAACCCCCATTGCTCCAGGGAGGGGGGAGGGGGACAAAGACCAAGCCCAAGGACTTCAGCCCTGGGCAAGGGGCCTGTAACCTGAACCCCACCACACAGGGCACTGGGAGGTGGGGCTCAGGCTTTGGCTTTGGTCTCGGGCCCCAGCAAGGCTAACACTGGCCCTGGCGACCCCATTAAAACACGGTCACTACCCACTTTGGGGTCTCAACCCACTGTTTGAGAACTGCTGTCTAAGTGATTCCAAAAATCAATCTCTATTCTCTTTATTCTCCAAAATAAGAATACAGTGAAATATACGGGGTTTGAAAACAGCCAGTCAGTGCTTTGGAAAGAAAAGCGAATGGTGGCAATTTACTAAGAGCCCAATTCTGATCCCCGCACTCCCATGTCCCAGGTATTTCTAGTGGAGTAAGATGGTGTCCAGTGAGAGTACAATGATCAGCCCTTGGCCATGGATCTGGGGTAGATTGTTCCCTGCTTGGAAACAGCCTCACATAAGGGACAGGAACCTTCGTGAGGTCCTCCTCCAGGAGCTTCCATTAGCTCATTTTTCCAGGGTATGAGGGTACAGAGTCCCCCCCAGCACTTCCCTCCCATGCACAGAACAGCCTGGAGTTCAGCCACCAAAACCCACAGAGCTCGTACGATCTGCACAGATCTGAGCAGAGCTGCTACAGACAAGAGCCATTGGAACAGACCCCACGCTCCTCTGCATGGCACCACAGCCTCCAGGGCATCACAGCCATGAAGTGCTGCTGTTAGGGGCTCACCTGAGGTCACTAACCTCAGAATATGGGGCAGTGCCACACCACAGAGGGAAACCACCTGATGTAATGCTGACTCAGCATTAACAGGTTGGCCTGCATGGATTGCTAGGGGAAGGATGGTACCATAAAGGATGGCAGCCATCCTACCCCCAGACTTGCCCACTCTTGTCCAGCCCCCTGTCCAGATGCAGAGTCCACGCCCTAAAGAGAACCTGCCACATGGCGAGAATTGGGAACCATGGCATAGAAACTCCCCACAGCTGTGTCCACAGGGCTTTCTTCCCCTCTGCCTGCAAGAGCAGCCTGCACTGGGCTGCAAAAGTAAAGTCTCCCTGAGAGAGCACCATGAGTGGCTCCTCTGTACCAGTCTCCAGGAAACCACACAACACAGCTGCCAACAGCAGAGTCCTTAGAGGTTTAAAGGTGCAGCACGCCAGAAACAGAGGTATAAAAGCTACCAGCCAAACAGACTGTATCCGTGAGAAGAATGTCTGGAAGGAATGATCCAAGTCCTGCCTGTGGGGGAGAAGAACCATCACACCAGGTCTCAAGGGTGGGAGAGGACTAAGAAGTGAGGGGGAAAATTGACTGCACCAAGGATTCGTGGTGATGGGGGGTATCAGTATTTAGTATTAAAGGACTGATCCTCAGTGGCCCTACACCTATACATAAGCCCTGTGGCCTGAAGTCCCTAGAGAGTAGGGACCTGGCTATTGATACCTGTTGGTGAAAAAGAAGAACAGTCCAGAGCTATTTGAGAACTCCAGATGGACAGGGACTCCATAGGAGAGGGGCTCTCTGCCGGCCTCTGTTGGCGAGCAAGGGGAATGGACTGAGCGGGCCAAGCCTCATTTGCATTTGTATTATGTGACAGTTTGGGACATTTTGATAAAAGTTCAGTTAAGTTTTAAGTTTGGAGGTGATGAAACTTTATCATCCCTGTTGGAAAAGGAAGGGATCAGTGAACTGCATTAAGCATTTCTGGAGTGAGGGGTCACCCTGACCAGGAGTGTAGTCTGGCACGGTTGGGTAAGGGAGCCCGGGAAGGCTAAAAAGGAAGCAGTAGAAAAGGGATGTTATTCTTTATGGGGAGTATTTTAGCTGTGATAAGGATTGTGGTATGGTCTCATGTATTACTGATCCCTCAAGATATTACTGAGATGGGTAGTGATACTCATGTAACTTGTGTTGAAGCTGTAGAGTGAGCTATCTTGCTGATTGACTCATGTGAGGGCCTCTCTATCCAAGCTGTAATTACTTCAACTGGGATAGGTGATAGAGCCCCTAGAACAACCCAGGCAATTCTTCCTTTTGGAGCTGCAGAGGGATCTGCCTGAATTTTGGACTCCGTCAACACTGGATAACAAATGTAAGTGGGGAGCAGCTAGCACCAAAACATATTGTCTCAGCCATTCACAACCATGAGAGCAAGACTGAGGGTTAAGCTATTGCCAAGACTCCTGGGTGGGGGTGGGAGGGTCTTACCTAACAGAAAGTGTTGACTTATTAATTGCTGACTTTCCCATGTTGATTCCATGCTCCCTCCCCACATAAAGTTCTCTTGGTTTGAGACCCCTGGATTCAGTGCATGAGAGTGGGGAAGCATGGCCTATCTAAGATGCCATGGGGAGGTAATTTAGTTTTCCCAGGTTTCTGGCTGGGGGCTCAGCTGATGTTGTTTAAGCTTTCAGGAGGGAGCCGTAGATAATTGAACCTGGCCCTTTTTTGCTACTAACAATGCCTGGTGAGGGGTTATATATATGCACCCAACTCACATTGATGTAAATGAGCACTCAAGATGCTTGGCAACAGAGAACCAGGCCCTAAGACTGCATTATGGGTGGATTGGACCCTGTAAGAGGGAACTGGTCAAGCCCACCTGCACTTGTGATGGAGCTGATAGAGGGAAGGTGGTCTCTGTAAAGGACCAGAGAGGAGCAGAGAACAGGAGGAAGAGGCGCTAGCAAAGACTGTAGAAAAGCTGCAGGAGGCTATTGCAGGAGACCCTCAAGTGGAAGAAGAGTTTGGGCCTGAAAGAACACTCCAGCTAGGAACAGCTGGGAGTGGCCAGCTAAAAGCAGGGAACGTAGCTGGACTTTGCAGACTTTATTTGGGGACTTCGCTATTAATAAACCCAGAACTTAAGGAGGGATGTTTGAATGGAGAGAAGCCTGTGTGTGAAGTTTATGGAAGTGCCTGAAAGAAGGGAAACTGAGGCAGGGCACCGCAGAGCCACCCCAGCCACAAGGAGATGCTCTGGAAATGGCTAACCCAGATACAGACTGCATTACAGAGGGAACCTTTATCCCAGTAGATTTTGTATGCACTGCATGCCCATGTAACGAATTACAGGGATGACAAGACTGGTGCCATCTGAGCTCACCTGCATACAGACATTGCTGATTGACAGGACACAGTTGTCCTGCTACTTTTCCCCAGTTGGAGTCTTTTCTTCCAGTGTGCTAAAGCTCATTGCAGTGGATCCGCACATGAGTTCAATCTGCATTCTGCTGTACTGTGGTACACTGAGGTGTGATTCACTTAGGCTCCATGGCATTTTTGCCTTGATCAGCTACACTTATACAAACAGCAGTACATCAATAAGCAGCTTTAATTAGCGGTGTTAATAGCAGTGGGACCGTGGGGTAGCCCATCACGGCAGAAGGAGAGAAATCTGCAATCCAAAGAGGAGTGAGAGGAGGGGCCAGACCAAATAGGATTCTCAGAACCCTATTTTCCTGTCACAGGAGAGTCAGTAAGTCATTCCTATCCAGCGGGTGGGTGAATGACGCCCTAGAAGACTATGGGTAATTGCCAGAGAAATATAAACCCCATGCTGGTTATTCTGAATAATTCATGCAGATTGTAGCATACATTCATGTTTTATGGATGAACCATAAAGCCGAGGCCCTGACCACTTGTGATCATAAACCACCTCCTGGAAAGATCCTATATGATAAAGTGGTACAAAGCTCAGGAGGGGATCTGGAGCTAGGTATGTGAGACCTGGGCGCTGGCTGTAACTCTCCTAGGGTGCGTCGAAAGAGGTGCACTTTCCCACGTGGCTGGGACAGGTAGATTTGTTGTTCAGTAAAAGTGTTGCCTCAAAAACGAATCCCTTGGGATCTCAGTAAGAGAAGGGGTGCCAGCCTTGGGGGATCCCCATGGAGGATTCCTTCCTGACTATCTCCAGAGCCCCTCTGCCCACCCCACAACCACCTGCAGCCCCTAGAACCTCCACAAAGCGGGTTCAGACCACAGAGGGGGAAACTGGGTAGTTTAATGCTGATTAGGTCAGTCCCATGGGGCAACAGTTCCCTACAGAGCAACTGTCTGCCTGGGTTCACCCTCGCCTGATCTCCGTGGATTCCACGCGTGACGCACTCTCCTATTTCATAGACATTTGCATCTGCAAAATCCTTGTCCCCTGGGCCTGAGGCCTTTAAGTGACTTGCCAAAGGCCACAGAGGGAACCTGTGTCAGAGTCAGGATTAGAACTTGCTTGTTCCTGACTCCTGGACCAGCACCTCAGACTATTTTACAATTGTGTAAACTGAAGTACAGGGTGAGTCAGCCACCTGCTTCAGGTCACAAGGGAATCAGCAGCTGAGTTGGAAAACAACCAACAGTCTTGGCTTCTGATTTTAGAATTGCACCTCTAAGATACAGAAAAATTGCCCCCCCCTCCCCCAGCCACAGCCCTTAGGGAGCCTCGTCACTGTCCCCTCCCAGGAGCTCCTGCTTTCCCCTCCCCAACTCCTTACCCCTCCCTCAGGTCTATCTGCTTCCACTGTCTCTGGCGCCAAGCAATGCTGCTGCAGGTCAAGAGCCTAACATGCTGAGCAGGACCTGGATGCTTGCTGCATTCCCAGCCATGCGACATACACGGTAGTTACAAGGCACCCTGTACGCACATACAGCTTAGAGGCAACATTGGGATAAGTATGGGGGGGGGAAACAGCCCATTAAATCTTTCCACCAATTGGCAAGTCAGTACAAAAACCATCCAGATGGCTACTCTATCTGGTCTCCAAGCCCTATGCCATGCAGGGTCACAGTGCCAAACAGGTTTGCCCTGGTGGCCCTCGTTTGGCCTGGTAGCCCCTCTGTCACTGGGCTAAACCTGAGTGGTGCTGTGACCCCACATGCCAGGTCGCAATGCCCAGAGCCAGGAACCAGGCTTAGCTGGGCTGTTGCTGTGAGGTGAGCATAGCATGGGCTTGCTCTCCAATCCCCCTCGCTCCAGCTTCTCCTCAATGGTAATTTTTTCGGAAGGGGAACTGGAACTGGAGTATGGTACTATTCAGCACAAGCAAAGGTATCAAAATCCATCCTTTAATGTTCTCTTGTTAGCCAGGATGACTTGCACTCTTGTCCATTGATGGAGCAGTGTGTGGAGGGGAGGGGAAAACAGCATTCTGTGAACTAAGCAGGTACAGTATGACTGACTTACTGTGTGACCGTCAGCGGCCGCATTAACGTCTCTCTGCCTCCATTTTCCTGTCTGTAAAGATAGCAATGATGTCACTTCACCATCCTGTTAAAAGCGCTGTGTGATCGATGGGGAAAAGGGCCATGGAAACATTAAGATTTCGTGTTCCTATTAATCGTAACAATCCCAACAGAAAACTTGTCACATCCCTGCTTAGAATGAAATTATTTATTTTCAGCACTAAAATTATCTTTTAAAAAGACCTGCCTCTTCAAGGGAAGAGGGAATTAACGCTAACCCTCCAAGAAATCACTTGCCCCTGGATACCTCCCGGTTAAGTCTGCCCTCTCATGCGAGAGCTTCCCTCATATGCTGTCTGAGACAAATTGCTGAGCGGCGGAAATCAAAGTGACTGTCATCATTCGGGGAATGCTTCCCAGCAGCCCCAGAATGAGCAGATACTTGTAGCCCTGGCCCAGGCATGTGGGAGATGCCAATAGAGGAAGCAGATGCTATTGAGCTGACACTCCTGGATGGAAGGCAGAGGCTGTGCTTAATTAGAGATAACTGCAGAGCCAAGGGTATAATGGAAAAGAGAAGCTGTAATGAGAAGGGGTGGTCGCAGTCACTCCCAGGCTGCTGGAGGTCCCATGGAAACATAAGGAGTCTGCTCTCAGTGCCAGCTTTCACCAGCTAAGGGGGCAGGTGCTCGCAGCTTCTCTGCCGTGGCTGTCCACTCTGTTGGGCAGAGGCAGCATCGGAAGTGGTTCTCAGAGCCAGCCATGGGTCTCTCCGGCAAGCAGCTCCTGGAGAAGGATGGGATCGCGGCTTGGTGGGGCTGTTGAGAGGCAGGGTGGTGGGCAGGATGCTACGTGGCCAGGTCCAGGGCTGAAGGGGCAGATCAGCCTATCTGGGTGTGAACAGGGCCTGCTCTGATCCCAGTGGAGAAAGTCATGTTAGATACTGAGGCTGGTTCTGGACATTTACCCTCCTTAGTCTCTAGCACGAGAAACAGCTGGAGATGTCTACGCATAAAACCTTGAGCTGCCTGGGATGCTCTTAGGTATGAATGGGATTCAAGGACATTAGGTTCAAATAGCACATTCGGTTAGGTCCTTGGAAAATCCAGGCCCGGGTGTGGTGTGTGCACAGGCCCTTCTGGGGCTTAGGGGAGTCATGTCAGATCCCACTCACAAGTGGTGCTGGAACCATTTTTATAGTGCGGGTGCTGAAGGCAGGAACCCTGTTCTTGGGTTGTTATTACTACTTCAAGCCAGGGGGTGCAGCAGCACCCCCAGCACTCCTAGTTCAGCACCTATGCCACACACCCACTAAATGGGGAGGGTTCAGCCACATGCTCCAGCTCTTTCACCGCCTGCCTCATTTTTCCTCTTAAAGACATACGTTCCAGTGTGTCTGTAGCATCTGAGGCATAGCATAGGGCTGTAGCACCAGGCTCCCATTCAAAGAGCACATAGGTTCTGGTAAAAGAACGAGGAGTACTTGTGGCACCCTAGAGACTAACAAATGTATTTGGGCATAAGCTTTCGTGGGCTAAACCCACTTCATTGGATGCACGCGGTGGAAAATACAGTAGGAATATATATATATATATATATATATATACACACAAACTGAGAACATGAAAAAATGGATGTTGACATACCAACTCTGTCACTAATCAATTAAGGTGGGCTATTATCAACAGGAGAAAAAAAACTTTTATAGTGATAATCAGGATGGCCCATTTCAAACAGTTGACAAGAAGATGTGAGTAACAGTAGGGGGAAAATTAGCATGGGGAAATAGTTTTTACTTTGTGTAATGACCCATCCACTCCCAGTCTTTATTCAAGCCTAATTTAATGGTGTCCAGTTTGCAAATTAATTCCAGTTCTGTAGTTAATATCTGGTCACCCGGCCCTAGGAACTTGCTTTCATCAGAATGGGAGAAATGACCTAGGGCTCCATGCAAACAGCCACGAGGCCAGCCCCTTTCATGCAAGGAGGCTGAGCGTATGTGCATGTCCCCATAAGGTGCTGATTGGTGAGAATCAAAGTGAGCGTCAATTCGCCCACCACACACACATTTTCCCACTGGAGAACAGTCCCCTCGCTTCGCTGCTAGAACACACATGCATGCTGCTGAAAAATGATAATAAATGGCCTCCTAAAAGCACCTTTCATCCACTGATCTTGGCATACTTCACTGACACTATCTAGCCAAGCCTCACATCTCCTGTGAGGTAGATGAGTATTCTTATCCCCATTTTGCAGATGTGGAAACTGAGGCACCAAGTGATGACAGGACTTGCCCACAGTTGTGCTGAAAGTCAATGGCAGAGCTCAGGAACCCTGACTCCCAGCGTGTGATTCTCAGATGCTCCCTTGCTGAGGTGGGGGCAAAGAGTACTCCATGTCCCAGGGCTGTTCTGGGTCGTGTCCAGCCCCTTCAGGGCTCCTATAATTTATACTTTTCTTCCAGAGGGCCCCTGACATGGCCCCTAGGCCAGGGGCTGGGAGCAGGGCTAGCAGATAGCCCGCATGCTAGTTATCCCTGGATGGGGAGCCCCCCTATATAGGGGATATTTTAAAGAGGCTAGAGCAGCTTCATGGGACTTTGGTGTCACTGAGAATCAGGCCATCAGTCTCTTGCGCTAAGCACCAAACGCAGCACTGCCTAGAGTCTTCCCTATGGATCACCTAGGCGCAGTGTGGAGGTGCAGGGGCCATGCTGTCTACTGCCCATTTGTTAGCTGCCTTCAGACAGGAGGCCATTTGTCTTAGGCCAGCATGGGAATACCAGTCTGCTGTGCCAGCAGCACTTCCAGTGCGGGCACAGCTCTTCTGGCAAAGCTGTGCTCTGACCCAGGAGAGTGCCGCACAAGTAAAAACAAGCTGTTCTGGTAGCCACTGCAGCAAGCACAGCTACGCCCTCAGAGATCACACCTCCTCACGCCCTGGACAGACGTAGCTGTGCCAGTCGAAGTCTGTAGCGTCGACCTGGCCTGACTGCACAGACAGCAATAGAGCGAGGCCGTGAGTGCTGCGTTCACTCCCGGCTTGGAGGCTGCACAGGCCCTCTCCTTGGTTTTCTCTGTTTTCCTGTAGTTCTGGAACTGAGGAGTAGGGCAGCGTCCAGGAAGCCTGAGGGGGCTGGGCTGCGGTGACGGCCTCACTCCGGAGGAGGAGCACACAGGGAAGGGGGGCTCTTGGAGCATTTTTTTTATGTTGAAATGTGCAATCTTCAATGCTTTTAGCGCTGGTATTGCCCTTTCAAGTGCAATTGGGAAGGATGCTCACCTACTGTGTGCTCTAAGCATAAGCCTCCGTCTCCTTGGAAACAGAGCTGCAGTAACTGGCGGGGGGGGGGGGCTATTATTTCCCTTTAGAAGACATGTGAAGATGAGTTCTGGGTCCCTCCACATTCATCTTCCCCCTTGATATCCCTCAGCTGGCAGACAGAGACCAGGAAGTGCTCCCAGTCCCTCCCGTTCCCCAGTCTTGATGTGCGAGGCAATGAATGGCACCAGCAGTGAAAATGACTTTTCTTACATGGTGGATCATCAGGGTGAGGGGTTACTAGAAACTAGAAATGGGCCCAAACCAAAGATCTGGATGTAAACAAACACCCCCTGACCATAGGGACACTCCATTCAGAATCCAAGTCCAAACGTCTCAGACACCCTGCAATATGCTAGTAGTCCCTTTCATGAGCACTGAATCTGGGACAGGATTTAGGCAGACCCAGAGTGATGACCTTAGGCAAGACACAGAGTTGAGAGGTGAAGCCAGAGGATCAGAGGACTTTTCCTAGGGAAAGCATGCAGGGAGAAAAGAAGGGAGCTGAGAACAGAGGCCAGGAAATGTGGGAGAGGCTAGAAGAGAAGCCGCTAATGGACAAGGTAAAGGGGTAGCCAGTAAGACAGGAGGAGAATCTGAAGAGCAAGCTGTGGAAGAGGGCATGGAGGAGGAGGGAGGGACTGAATGTCCCAAAGGCAGTGGGAAGATGGAGGAGAATGTGGCTGGAAGATAGTCCCCTATCATCTGATGGGCTGGGGCACGGCGTACCCTCCTTGGATGCCACTGGGGTGGCATGAAACCAGTGAATCATGCTCAAGACTGTGAAGTCAAAATGTCAGTCTCTGTTCTGTTCCTCCTGGAATAATAAAGGCTGATGAAATGCAGTAATGTTTATATTAAGATAGTGTGGGGGGATTTGTCACATGGGCATCCTGACACCGCCCCAGCTATCACGTTAGTAGTACCATTAACATTCATGAAGGCTTTTCCTCTTGATGCAAAGGACTCAGCCTGCCAAAAGATAAACCTGTGAGGGCACCCTTTAAAATGTCTGAGAAGGACATCTAATAAAGGACGCGACATTTCTCTATCCCAGGCAGATCTACCTTTGATCTCCGTTTCCTCGTTCAACAGTCCTGACAACTAATTTCCCTTGATAAAAGCTAAATGAGGGGGCAGGTGGACTAGTGTCTGAAATGAGCAGTGGCTTTCTCAACATAGGATGTGCGGGAGACAACAGGGTTGAAAGGGTTTCTCAGAGACACAGCATGATCTTCCGACCTGTACCCTGCAATCTCCTTCCAGAAAACTGCCCCCTCCAGCTCTGCCTCCTCCTGTCGCCACCACCATGTTCTGAGGAGATGGGGTGGGAAGACCCTCCTGCACTGATGCAAGGAAAGAGGCTTTGAATGTACCCAATATGGCCTTGTCCACATTACAACCTTTAGCCGAGTCGGTAACTACTTAGTAGCAAGACTGGCGCTAAATGTGGTTGTGTCTGCACACCACATAGCTAATAAATACCTTGTTAGGAACTGTGCCACCTAACCATGACCCCTGTTTGGCAAATCATCAACTTTCAAAGAGGGCTTGAGTCCATCCCTGTTCAGCAACGCACTGGAGCATTATTTTGCTTAATTTGAAGCTAGGACTAGTCAGAAAGTTTTTGTTGAAACAGTTTTCCATTGGAAAATGCTGTTTTTGTCTAAGCCAGTTTCTTTCCTGAAATCATATCTATTCTGATGAAATTTCCCACAAAAGTTAAAAAGTTGAAACAAAATTTTTATTTTGAAATGAAATAGTTCAGAAACAAAATGTTCAGAATAGATTTTTTTTTAATTTGTTTTGTGGGAAGTTTTGACAATGTTTGGATTTGTTCTGATTTGGACCAAAAACAAATTCCAAAACGTCCTGTGAAATGGAAATTCTAGGTTTCAACCAACTCTGTTTGAAGCATGTGATGTCAGTGGGCCCAAAGTTGTGCTTAACGTTAAGCCCATGCTTAAGCACTTTGCTGAGTTGAGGTCTGGGCCTAGGCTGGCAAATGGTAGTTGCCTTGAAGCAGATCATAGCTTGGGTTTTTTGCAGGGTGGATGGCATCTATCTATCTTAGAGTTTGACAGTGAAGCCCGTCACAGTAGTATCTGAACGCCTTCCACATAAAAGGTATAGGAGCAGTGAAGCCTCTAGTGGACTTCCTAGAGTCTGTGACATTCCTTCCTCCTCAGGGTCAAACCTCTGGGGTGGGCTTGTTAGGGAGGTGGGAGTTTGGTGATAAAAGGGGGGTTTAAACTGTGAGTGTCACTTATGGTGGAAAGGCTTTTTCAAAGAGAACTCCCAGGCCTATGCACTCGGCTGTGTCAGCTCTTCTTCCTCACAGTGGTCTGTGCAGTGGAATGTCTCAGCACCCATTTTCCCATACCTGCTTGGAAGCATCACTCTTGTGTGCGTGTCCTCCGAGCACTCTGTCCCCTGCTGAGGCATTGCGGGCCAGCAGCTTAGCTTCTCCCAGAATGCACTGATACAAATACAGTGAGGCAGGGATGAATCTACACACACCATTGCGACGTGGCTGTGGTGTGAGGAAAAACCGGGGCACAGGCACAGCTCAGCTGTTTGTTGTAACCGAGTCAGAAGAGACTATCACAACCGAAAAGTACTCGTAAGCTGAACCAGAGCCTTCATTCCAGTCCCTCCAGTGTGTGCGGCTCTGTTAATGACCGGTGTAATTCCACCACGGTAAACCAATGCAGTCACAATTTACACCAGTGCCACATGTCTACACGAAGGACAGCAAAGCCCAGCTACACTGTGTAGCTATGCCAGTAGCACAGACAAGGCTGGAGGGACCTGACTCCATCGAGTTTTCTCTGACAGACTCTGATGCCCCCTCCCTCATCGTGTTACTCTTTGTTTTGTTTTTTTAAAGAACACCAGGAAAAATTCAGCTGAGCCAGGCCATCTCTGCCTGCAGCACGTTTCAGACATTTCAATTACAGAGCCTTCCTCAGAAGGAAGGCCAGAAACCTGAGCTTCTGAGATGCTGCTGGCAAGGAGGACAAAGATCAGTAGTGCTGCTGTGCATGAACGCTGTCCTCAGCCCTCATCTATCATTTTCAAACTATCTGTAGATAACATCCTCCTGTCAATAAGTGTTAACTGAACAGGATTACTGTAGCACAGCATTGATCAGGAAATGGCTTGTAGCCATTTTTAATGAGCATGTTGTCTACCCAGTGATGAGTTATAGCATTTGGTTTATCCAGAGACAAGTCACCTCAAGTTGTTCATAGGGAGATGGGTCGTCACGGCATCAGTGATTTATACAGATAATGAGTTATTACAGAAGTTGCGGGTTATAAGGAGTTGGATCATTATACCCTCTGGTTTATAAGGGTATGGGTTATTAATTATAGTGTGTGGTTTGTATGGCATACAGCTTGTTATAATCACCGGGGATTTATAATGACATGGGCAGAAATCCTCATCGCACTGAAGTCAGTGGAAGATTTGTCATTGATCTAAATGGGATCCAGATTTCACTCATAGTTTATTATTGTGTAATGCCCCTAGATGGGTCACCTATGGACACTGAACCTGGGACCTCAAAGCATGAGCCACCTTTGCTTGACCTGAAGGACCACGTCCACTCATAAACTACTATATACTCTAGTGACCAGAGGGGGAGACAGAGTGCCTGCCCCGTGCATGAGGTACATTTGTAGAAGAATTATTATAGGCTATGTCTATACTATGAGCTGGTGGTTTGATTCCCCCTGCTCACGTACACGTGCTTGTGCTAAGCTCTCGTTGAGCTGACATGAGTATAAATATCAGAGTAGCTATGCTACCATGGCTAGGTGTAGTGGAGGTTCAGCTGGGCCATGCTGAGTACGTACCCACCGCCATGCTCTGCTGCTGCCACTTGTGCTACCGCTGCTACATCCTGCTAGCGTGGACATGTGTACGCGAGCAAGGGAATCACACCCCTAGCTCGTAATGTAGACGAAGCCATAGTAGGAAGTTGACAGGGTTTGGAGTATTCTGTTTGTGGGTATTAAAAGCTCATGTAAAGAGCTCCACACAAGAAGTTATTTGCATTGCACCATAACAAAACCAATCCCAGGAACGTGTTCTTGAGCGCCATCTACTGGCACTTACGCTGTATGTAAACAGACCTCTCTTTTTACAGAGCCCTCTTGTACCGGTCACCATTAAAGAGAAACCACAGATTAGCAGCTAGATCAGACAGACCGACATGGGTTAATATAGCATGGAGTTTGTATGGTTACAGGCTCTTGTAGCTTGTGGTTTATAACTCTGCCGGATGTTACTGCATGTAGTTTATGAGTAAATAATTTGCACATGACACTTCACACGTGACAGTCGGCAATGCAGCGCTCAGACTAAACACATGTACAGTGTAGGCCAGTTCTGTTCTGTGGCACTGCTGTCCTGGTGGATGGCAGAGAATGCTGCCTCCACCATCATTCTGGCATCTTAACAGATGTGTTGTAAACAAGACACGAGAAGTCATTCATCCACTCTACTCTGCGCTGGTTAGGCCTCATCTGGATTATTGTGTCCAGTTCTGGGCACCGCATTTCAAGAAATATGTTGAGAAATTGGAGAGGGTCTAGAGAAGAGCAACAAGAATGATTAAAGGTCTTGATAACATGACCTATGAAGGAAGGCTGAAAGAATTGGGTTTATTTAGTTTGGAAAAGAGAAGACTGAGAGGGGACATGATAGCAGTTTTCAGTTATCTAAAAGGGTGTCATCAGGAGGAGGGAGAAAATTTGTTCACCTTAGCCTCTAATGATAGAACAAGAAGCAATGGGCTTAAACTGCAGCAAGGGAGATTTAGGTTGGACATTAGGAAAAAGTTCCTAACTGTCAGCGTAGTTAAACACTGGAATAAATTGCCTAGGGAGGTTGTGGAATCTCCATCTCTGGAGATATTTAAGAATAGGTTAGATAAATGTCTATCACGGATGGTCTAGACAGTATTTGGTCCTGCCATGAGGGCACGGGACTGACTCGATGACCTCTCGAGGTCCCTTCCAGTCCTAGAGTCTATGAATCTGTGAATCTCCTTATCTCTTTCTCTCAACTTTCCAGCTGCCACTGTCCAAGTGCCCCTCAAACAGCACAGCAGAGACAGAGTTTCTGCCATGGCCATCATTAATTTACACCTCTGAATGCTGCCTCCAGAGGACACTGGGGTCAGCTTCCCTTCTCCCTGTTCCCAAACAAGTCCCCAGCTGTCTGCCGGCATTGTGTCACCCCAAGAGGGTGCCCTTCACTTAGGGGTGCAAGCCAGAGATATGCTGGGCACACAGGCAACTCCCACAGATGCTCAGCAGCTCTCGGGATGTGGCCCTTAAAATCCAGCTCTGCCCAGTCAGAAAGGGCCTGCTCTGGACTGAGCCTGGCACTGCAGGTCTCTTGCTCTCAGCAGCATTCACTTCATAATACATAGTTTGTAGGCCTGGTTGAAATTTTTCTAATGGAACAGTTTTCTGGACACAAATGCTGAATCAACTAAACCGAAATGTTTCACAGGAATGTATCAATTTTGTCAACATTTTTGGCAAAAGATTATCAAAATGTTTCATTTTAATACGGTCGAAGTGCTCCATTTTGCCTTTTATAATACGATCATCAGAACAATACAGTTGAAACAGAGGAAGGTTGTTTCGATATTTCCTAAAGAATTTTGGCAGGAAGTTTTGACTTTTCGTTCCCATTTGGGATGAAAGGAAATTTTAAACTGTCAGGATTTTTCACTGAATGGAAATGCCGAGTTCTGGCCAGCTCTGATTTTTGGTGTTGAGGACACATCTGTTCTTCTCACTTACTGCTGAAAGGTGGCTTATTCCTGTGCAGGTTGCCGGAGGTTCACTCCCCCAGAAAAGATGTTTCTGTGGGTTAACAGCATAGGTGCTAGAACTAGGGGTGCTGGGGGAGCTACCACACCCGCTGGCTTGAAGTGGCTTCTATTATACAGGGTTTACAGTTTGATTCAATGGCTCTCAGCACCCCCACTATAAAAAATGGTTCCAGCACCCCGGTTAGCAGCATCCACTGCTAAGCAACCCTCTGTCACAGATACCGTCTAATGTGACACACATTGATCTGGTTCTACTGAGGGAAGACAGCATGGCATGGAAGAATGGGGTGCTCAGATTTTTGCTGTATTTGCCCACACACCCATTGAGAGGATCCATGCTTTGTCACTTTCACTGCCAACTAATTATCAGGCCATAAAGATACGTATTTCTGCCTTTGCAATCAGCTTTCCTTGTGGTCCGGGCAATGAGTGTAGGGTTGCTGCAGAGCTGGATTTTTCTACTGCCTTGCTGGTTGCAGTGTGTTGGTGTTTTTTTGTTGTTGGGGTAGGCGGGTGTTTTCCCACATGTAAGCAGCACACATGCATGGTGGGGCCAGCAGACGCACAGCAGTCTACTAACTATGGCGTGCTGGTCCCATGGCTGGGAGTGCTGCTGGAACAGTACAGGTCCTGCTCTGCGTGCTAGGCCCTCAACATGACAAAACGGTGGTAGCTCAGGCTCCTACTTCTCTCAGTGCCAGGGATCAAAAAGCAGGACAGATTGGCCTGAGGCTCGCCAGCAGGGAGGGAAAGGAGAGAGGACTATGGTGGGGGAGGCAGGAGCTCCTGGGAGAGGATGGTACTGAGGCTCCCTCTTGGGCTGAGGTTCTTTGGATGGGATGGGAGTAGAGCAGGGGTAGGCAACCTATGGCACGTGTGCCGAAGGCAGCACACGAGCTGATGTTCAGTGGGACTCACACTGCCCGGGTCCTGGCCACCGGTCCGGCGGGCTCTGCATTTTAATTTAATTTTAAATGAAGTGTAAACATTTTAAAAACCTTATTTACTTTACATACAACAATAGTTTAGTTATACATTATAGACTTATAGAAAGAGACCTTCTAATAACGTTAAAATGTTTTACTGGCATGCGAAACCTTAAATCTGAATGAATAAATGAAGACTCGGCAGAGCACTTCTTAAAGGTTGCTGACCCCTGGCGTAGAGGCTCATGGGCCAGGGATGTTTAGGCCTGGGTGGGAGAGGTGTCTAAGAGGGGAAAAGGAAGGTCAGGCTGGGGGGCCAGGGCTAGTGTCTGTTTTTTCTGCGTCTTGGAGATGGCAACTCTAAATGGGTGGGAGGAGAATCAGAGGTGGTGACTTGACCAATGTCACCCAGAAGATCAATGGCAGAGCTAGGAATAGATCCCAGGAGCCTAACTCAGGCTAGTGCCCTAGCCACACTTGACACAGGTTGGTTTAGTGGTTTAACTCCATTGATTTCAGTGGCACCCCTGAAAAGCAGAATCAAGTCAGTGGTGTAGACAGGGCCAAAGTAGAAAAAACACACCCCCCCTTCAAAAAAAAAAAAAAATCTAGGGAAAATTCCCAGCAATTTTTTGTGTTGTTTAAGGTTATTTCCCCCCATGCAAATGCCCACTCACCTGTCTCATACATCTTAGACCCACACAAAGGCCAAGATTCAGCCAAACACTTATGCATGTGTTTAACTCTAAACATGTGAGTAGTTTATTTGTCTAAGGTACTTCTCTGGCCCCCATCACTGGAGTATCTTAGCGCCTTACATGTTTTAAACATTTATACTCCTCACCCGGTGAGGGAGGGATGCATTAGCACCTAGAGCTAAGCAAATCACTGATCTTTTGGCGTGGCGGTCTGAATTTAAAATATCCAGATTTTTTTTTTTCAAATAAATTTTTGGGGTTTCTCTTGACAAAACGAAAAACAAATAGTCTGTTCATGTCAAATCAAAGCACCATTTTCTAACTGAAATATCAAATCAAAATGTTTTGATGTTTCCCACATTTTTGTTTTTCAGGATAGTTTTTTCCAGCTCCCTCAAAATGCATTTTTCAGCAAGTTTACCATTTGCTGAAAAAAATTCGCCCATCTCTTCTAGTATCCAGTATTACACTGTGGGTGTGAGAGAAACTAAATGACTTTATCAAGATCACACAGGCAGTCTGTGGAAGATCAGGAAATTTAAGCCACGTCTCCTCAATCCTAGGCTAGAACCCTAACCACGGTGAATTCAATGGGATTTAAGCATATGCTTAAGTGCTTTGCTGAGCTGGAACCCAAGCAACCAGAGAGCACTGCAGCAATGAAGGGAAAAACATATGGGTATGAGGAGCCGACTTCAAACTTATAAGTGAGCTTTTTCCTTTCTCCAGGACGCTGGCTCCTGTCGAGCCAGCAATCAAATCAAAGAGTTGCATCCAACTGCGGGGCGGGGGTGGGAGAAACACATCCTATTAAAAATTATAAAAACCACCTTGACAGAGCTTTTTAATGTAATTAAAAACCTATTTACAAGCATGCCAAACATTTACTAATTACACAGCCACTTTATACAGTAGTGCCAATGAACAGAATAATTGAGGTATGTAACAGCGCGCTGACTCACCACCGTGGCACCTCCTGCGGGTTGCTCTGGGAATCAGCTCGTCTGCTGTGGAGCACCCTCTGTGCGGGGTGTCTCGCCCGTTGTCACTCTGCTGTTTGTCTGGGACCCGCGTCGTTCCCTGGCTTGCAGCGTCCTCATCTGGACATTGCCCTCCAGCCATGCCCACTACTCGGTTCTCTCCCCTTCCAGGGGGTGTCCGCAGTCCTCAGTCTGCATCTGCCCTCGTGGTCAACTGCAGCCCCAGAGTCTGGCCCCTTGCCTCAGGGACAAGCCACAGTCAGTATCAGGCCATGCTCCTCTACAGCCAGGTGCAGTGTAAGCAGCGAGAGGGATCCAGGCCCGCCCCACTACTCTGGATCCCAGCCCAGCGATCCTCTGGCAGCAGCCATATCCTGCCCTCCTTCTCTCCCCTCTACTGTTCACGCTCCCTGGGCAACTTCCCTTTGGCCCTTGCACCTTCTCGGCCCTTTCTTTCAGGGGTCTCAGCCTGGCAGGTATCAGGCTGCAGCTTTCCCTCTGCTCTCCTGAGCCTGCCCAGTGCCCAGCACTGCTCTATCTAAGGCTACGTCTTCACTACAGGATAAATTCGAATTAGCTTAAACCGATTTTATAAAACAGATTTTATAAAGTCAATTATGTGCGTCCACACTAGGCACATTAATTCGGTGGTGTGCGTCCATGGTCCGAGGCTAGCGTCGATTTCTGGAGCGGTGCACTGTGGGTAGCTACTGTAAAATAATGAGGCCAATAACGTCAATTTGCATCCACACTAACCCTAATCCGATATAGTGATATCGATTTTAGCGTTACTCCTCTCGTTTTGTAGGATTACAGAAATCGCTTTAAAGAGCCCTTTAAATCGATATAAAGAGCAGTGTAGTGTGGACGGGTGCAGTGTTAAATCGATTTAACACTGTTAAAATCGGTTTAACAGCGTAGTGCAGACCAGGCCAAAGGTGCTATCCCTGGGAGCCAGTTCTCCTCCCTTGATAATCAGGGACAGATTTCCTCACCGCTCCGCTGCAGCCTTTATATACAGCTCAGCCTGACCCTGATGGGCTGCCTCTTTCTTGGCCTTGATTGGCTCCCCACAGGCCTTTACTGATTGGCTGTCGGTCTGCATAGCCTCTCTGGCCTGTTCCAGTGCTTTTTCTCATGGAGTGGGCCAGCTGCCCCACTACAAGGTACTTCCAGTGAATTCCAGTTTTTTAAGAAATAATCATTTGATAGGAAATGAGTTACTAAACTAAACCATTCTTTACCCACCCTTTATCCTGTGGGAGGGAGGGAGGGGTGTTTTTGCTGTGTTGTTTCTTTCACTAATGTTAACTTAGTTGTTGCCCTTAAGCCCCCTCTCGCCCACCTAGGCTCAGTGGTGATATCTGTGACAGACAGACTACATCCTGCTTGGGCTCGGCTAACCAGAGTGCTCCAGCCTGGGTGCTGATCACCTGAATTGCCCAGAAGACATACCCCTAGAAAGGAGAAACTGGAAGCGGATTGCAGCTAGCTGATTTTCCCAAAGTCAGACAGCCAGTCAGGAGCAGATCTGTGAATGAACCATTTCAGAGTTAGCCTGGGGTACAGAGCCAACAGGAATTAAACCCAAGTTGGTTCCATAACTATCTGCCAGCTGCTGCCAAATGGACCGAGCCTGTCCTGATTTCCCTTGGAACTCAGACTGGGACTGCAGCGCTGGAGTGAAAGGGTCAGCAGAGAAAACCAGCCTCCCAGAAGACACTGTCACATGTGGCACTCCTGGGCACTGGCTGGCAAGCTCATCAAAGAGGGCAAAGATTAGGTGGGCCATAGAAAGGGAACGCTCCCTCCCCACAAAATGAGCCCTCCTGGTCAGGTTGGAGGCATAGAACAGGGGTGCCTTGCTGAGGCGACTGTTCTGAAGTGAGAGGAAGGACTTCAGACTCTACGGCTTCCATTCTGACTCCTTAATGTTGTTTAGTGAAAGAAACGTAGGTCCGGCTCACCCCCTCCCATAGGAGAGGCTGCATCACCCCCTTTCTGCCCATCCCAACTCCTCCATCCGCCTCACCCTCACCCTGACCACTGAAATGGGCACAAATGTATGCAGAGTTCAAAATAAGAAATTAGCAGGAGACTGAGCAGTCCCATTTCCTATTCAAGGATCTATTTCCAATAGACGGGGGGCAGCTCCTAAGATGGTGTAAATTAGGGGTCGGCAACCTTTCAGAAGTGCTGTGCTGAGTCTTCATTTATTTACTCTGATTTAAGGTTTCGCATGCCAGTAATAATTTTAACGTTTTTAGAAGGTCTCTTTCTATAAGTCTATAATGTATAACTAAACTATTGTATGTAAAGTAAATAAGGTTTTTAAAATGTTTAAGAAGCTTCATTTAAAATTAAATTAAAATACAGAGCCCCCTGGACCAGTGGCCAGGACCTGGGCAGCATGAGTGCTGCTGAAAATCAGCTTGCGTGCTGCCTTCGGCACGCGTGCCATAGCTTGCCTACCCCTGGTGTAAATCAAGGTATCTCCATTGAAGTCAGTCTGGCCCTACAGCACTAGCCTATTATTCTACAACTGAACTTACTACGAAAAATAAGTCAACCTACACATCTCCATTGCTACGGAGCATAATATAGTTAAAAACACGGGGCTCAGCTGGCGTAGATCAGCCTAGCTACGTTGCACACATATACATAAACTCGCAGCATCATATAATCAGCTCTGTTGTTAACACGGAACAGAATCGATTGTTCCAGTTCTATACACACAAATGTGTCCTGCTCCACCTCATGTCACCCCACAAGGAGACTAAGAGCTATGATGTGACATAAGGTCCTTTTGGACTCCATCCCTCCCGAAATCTTTTCTGCATACTTAGGCCCAGATCCTGCAAACACTGGGGAAGGGTGGAGGAGGGTGGGGGTGGAAGGGGTCATCCTGTTGAACTCATTTCTCCTCCCTCGGTGGATAAACTCAGCCAGCTCTAGTGCGATCTCGCCTCACAGTGGTGAGCAACGCACAGTGCATTCTACATCTCCCCACTGTTAAGCATGGCTGCTAGCAGGCTTTCCTTACACTAGTAGCCCAGGGCACGTGTACAACCAGGCTTTCAAGTTGGGACCAGACTTCCCAAAGACCTCGCTTGATTTTATGCACCTCAGTGAAATTTTCACAAGCCAGATATTCACAAGCGCTCCACATGTAGCAGTTTCTATTCTCATTTGCAGCTACTGGTTGCTGAGCTCTATTGAAAATCTGACCACTGAATGGATAAAATGCTGGAAGGATGCTGTGTTCAGAACCTGTTCACAAATCAGCTAATAAAATCCTGCTCTTCCCATCCAGCAGCGCAGAACTATTATAAATAAAATGGAATGTAAGCAGTCTAAATCTGCCTCCTCCTTCTGCAGATGGCACACAAAGCTACTCCTGGCCAAGGACGCCTCTTACTCACCCTTCTGCGTGCTAGAGTGTACGGCACTCCATTCTATGTGGGCACATAAACCACCTGCTTTTTTTTCATCTGAGTTTTGTGTACATGTTTCTCAGCCCACCAGACCCACTGGCTCCTTCAAAGGGGAGGCACAGACTTCTCTGCAAGGCCAATAACCTGAGATAGCACTGTGCCCTCATTCGAGGGGGAGATGGAGACGGTGAGGAGGAAATGAGGCTATTGTGCATACAGCTAGCTTATTATAAACTCTTAAGTGTGGCTGGCTTGTCCGGCTTTTGATAGCAGATGGGGAGTCTGATTGCATTTGCTGATAATGGATTAGGAGGCTTATCGTTGATCTCAGCTTTCTCCTGGTTAGCCGATTTCCTGAGGGGCTCTGCTGAGGGGTGAGGTGTTAGATGAGATTTGTTAAGATGAACTGCAATGGGAGCAGCAGACACGACTTCTGCAAAAGTCCCTTTTTCCTCATGTATGTTTAGGATTGGGAGCGGGGCACGGGTTGAAGTTGCCCACATGAATAGGGCCAGAACCCCGCCTTGTTGGGGAATTTTAAAGGACATTCCTCACAGTAACTGCTCCCTCCCCACTGAGATGGGCAGAGCTCTAGGGGGAAATTATCAGTCATGTGGCTTTCTTATCAGCCAGTCCCCAGCCTGGATCACTCAACATCCTAGAGAACTTTGCCAAGAGTCAGAGGTGCAACCAGAATTTTTCTAAGGAGGGAGCCCAGGGAGAGGTCTCCTGTCCCAGAATGCCCCGCAGGCATGGCTCAGCTTGGTGCATGGCTTGCTGAGGGCAGACCCAGCCAGGGACAGGCTTGTGGGTCTGCAGCCAGGGAAGGAAAGTGCTGGGACTTGCTGAGCCCAGGCCCCAGTGCAGAGGGAGGTACTTCCTAGCACCCAACTCCCTATGGAAACCCTGAGATCTGGACTGTGACCGCACTCCTTGCTGCTGCCTTGCCCAGGGCAGGAGGCTTGGGAAGTGCTGAGGCCACCCAGCCCAGCCCACAGCACTGGGATTTTGGCAGGGGCTCCAGCTTGCAACCTTCTGTACAGGTGGTGGGTCCCCAGACACAGGGCTGTCCTGCACTGCTGTCTCGGGCATGTCTGGGAGGAGAGGCTGTAGCTGCAGGATCTCCACTCAGAGCCAGGTGGGCGGGGAGGGCTATGCCCCCTGCCCCCTCCCTTCCTGTTCTGCCCCACTAAGGGTATTTGACAATATTTTCAAACATAGGTGCCTAAAGTTAGGCATGGAGAAGCCAAAGTCCTACATACTTCTAAAGAGACTTTGATTTCTAGTGCCTAAAGGCAAGAATTCTTAAACACATTTAGGTGCATAAATCCCATGGGAGATAGGTGCCTAAATACCTTAAAACAGTCTGGCCCAAAGTCACTTTTGAAAATGGGACTTGGGCGCATAAGTCACTGAGGCACTTTGGAAACTGTGACCCTCTAAATAACAGCAGCTGGCCTTTCCGAGGTGCTGAGCACCCTCGGCTCCCCCTGAAATCGGCGGGGAGCTGCCAGGG
Source organism: Chelonoidis abingdonii (assembly GCF_003597395.2). Classification (NCBI taxonomy): domain Eukaryota; kingdom Metazoa; phylum Chordata; order Testudines; family Testudinidae; genus Chelonoidis; species Chelonoidis abingdonii. The sequence continues at coordinate 16,019,886 of NC_133781.1, forward strand.
GCTCCGCTCCCTTGGAAATCAGCCCACTGTTCTTTAGGGGTACAGCTTTAGCCATCTGAATTTGAAAATGTTGCTCACTGTCTCCAGCCAAGTTCTGTCTTATTCCAGGATTTTTTTGCCAGACATCTACCCTAAGATATAAGCACAGCTCAATGTCTCCAGACACTGGTCGCAAAAACAGCAACAATGTTAATGACCAATGGGAAATGGCCAACAGCCCACAGGTGTGTGTCTGGGAATACTCAGCTCTGCTGTGTGCTCACAAGATGATGCTTTCAAAGAGATACCTTTGAATCCACCGCAGTATGGGGAGATGAGAAACACAGATCAGCCCTTTCAGCCCCAAGGAAGTTGGGAGGGAAAGAAAACTCAGACTTCAGAATCTCCCTGATTTTCCTGCTCCAGCAGGAGCATTGGTGCATGAACAAAGCAGGGGTAAATCACTATGGTCAAGTCCCTCCTGACATATGACACCCCAAACAATCGCTCCAGACCTTTCACAATAAGAAGCAGCTCCCAGCTGCCTACTAGGTATAGCATCCCCTAGAGGCTCTCACAAACCCTGGGGAAACCATCAGTTCTTAATAACCTTACATCCGGGGAGCAGACAGTTCCTTAAAGATTAAAGTTGGTAGTAGAGTTCTCAGCATATCTGTTTACAGCCAGAAAATCCCAGTTATAGTCCCTCCAGAGTCCTAAACACTACCCTGCTAGCATGGTGTGGGTACCCTGTGTCAGACTCGAGCAGCTCCCAATAAAGGTGACACCTAAACCAGAACAAGAGTCACAGATAGCTGCAACTACATATTAATTATAAGTAATACTTTTCTACAAAGCAGTAATAAGTGCAGCGTGAGGATTTTAGTAATATCCCCATCTTGCAGATGGGGAAACTGAGGCAGAGAGGGATACAGTGACTTGCTTAAAGCCAGACAGAGTCGGGATAAGCACTTGAGAGTTCCAGGCTCAGACCAACAGACTTGTATCTCTTGTGCCACTCAACCATCCTGAAAGTGCTAACTTTGCTGCTTTTTATTTCAGCCCTGGTTTTAAAAGGCGGCTGTGTCCCTTAGCTGTTTACTAAGCATTACAAAAAAGAAGGAGCCAGAAAGTGGGGGGAGGAGAGAGAGAGAGAAAGAAGTGATGGGTGAGGAAGGAAAGAAGCAGAGGAAGGGGAGGAGTGAGAGAGGAAAGCTAGGATGATAAATGTGCAATGAACTCGAGTCCAGATGGGGTTTTTACAGGCACAGCTCAGCAATGCTGATTTTTGCTGCTAGAGAACTAAACTGCCCTGTTTGTATTTGTGTCACTCTCAAACCTTCCAAAGGCTTTTAGCACAAGTGAGGTGGTGCAGCTGCCTCAAAGGGCTGTGCAGCTGGCGTGCCAGGTGCTTGTCCTTGGAAATGTTGGGTGTGGACTTTGGGCCAGATGCTGTGCTGCGCCTCTCAAAGTGTACTCACTTTTCCCACTGGTCCTCTCCAAGGAAAATGGTCAACGCCTAACAAAAACACAAGTCCCTCCCAGCGTGAGTTATAACATCTCTGACTAGCCAGCAATTTCCATCACCTACAGTGAAGATCTACAAATTCCTCTTTCTCTTCATCTGATGAAACAGCACATCTGGAGACTTTAGTTCTGCACAGAAACTGAAATTCTTTGTGAGTTATTACCACTGGAAGCATATGCCCATCTTCTGCCTCAATACAGTATGATGCTAAAATATTTTTATAATTTCCTGTATTTCAGTAAGCCTCAGCCAGGGACTTCATTGTCCTGGGCACTCCACAAATGCTTCCCAAAAGATCTTACAATTTTACTAACTAAATAAGTAATTTGTAAGACTCTCCCAGGCCCTCGAGTCTGGTGCCTGTGCTGTATAAATATATACGGTCCCAAGAGGGACCAGGTCTGATTTACATAATATTTATTAATAGCAATAACAGAGTTCCGCAGTGCTAGAGTGAATGAATGTTTGATGATGCACCAAGTGGGGGAGCAAATTGCTGTTCCAATTGCTTTGTGCCTCTTCATTCATTTAGCTTGATGGGGCTGTTTTGCTTCACAGGCAAATGTTTCCCTCAGTTCCTGCGTTGGCTTTGTACCAGCCCAGGCTTTGGTTTGAGCTTTGCACTCCTGATCTATCCACGAAGTCAAGTATCAGGGGGTAGCTGTATTAGTCTGTATCCACAAAAACAGCAAGGAGTCCAGTGGCACCTTAAAGACTAACAGAATTATTTGGGCATAAGCTTTCATGGGGAAAAAACACTTCTTCAGATGCATGGAGTGAAAATTAAGATGCAGGCATTATACACTGACACATAAAGAGAAGGGAGTTACTTCATCAGGGAAGAACCATGTTGACAGGGCCAATTCAATCAGGTTAGATGTGCTCCACTCCGAATAATTGATGAGGAGGTGTCAGTTCCAGGAGAGGCAAAGCTGCTTTTGTAGTGAGCCAGCCACTATTCAAACCCAAATTAATGGTGTTAAATTTGCAAATGAATTTTAGTTCTGCAGTTTCTCTTTGAAGTCTGTTTTTGAAGGTTTTTTTGTTGCAGGATGGCTACTTTTAAATCTGTTATAGAATGTCCAGGGAGATTGAAGTGTTCTCCTACTGGCTTTTGTATGGTACCATTCCTGATGTCCGATTTGTGTCCATTTATTCTTTTACATAGAGACTGTCCGATTTAGCCAATGTACATGGCAGAGGGGCATTGCTGGCACATGATGACATATGTCACATTAATAGACATGCCGGTGAATAAGCCCTTGATGGTGTGGCTGATGTGGTTGGGTCCTATGATGGTGTCGCTAGAGTAGATATGGGGACAGACTGGGCAACAGGGTTTGCTACAGGGATTGGTTCCTGGGTTAGTGTTTCTGTGGTGTGGTGTGTAGTTGCTGGTGAGTATTTGCTTCTGGTTGGGGGGCTGTCTGTAAGCGAGGACTGGCCTGCCTCCCAAGGTCTGTGAGAGTGAGGGATCGTTTTCCAGGATAGGTTGTAGATGTTTGATGATGTGGTGGAGAGGTTTTAGCTGGGGGCTGTGTGTGATGGCCAGTGGTGTTCTGTTGTTTTCCTTGTTGGGCCTGTCCTGTTGTAGGTAATTTCTGGGTACCCAGACGACGAAAGTAGGCTTGCAGATCACCACAGAACTGTATCATGTTCGTGGGGGTGGTGGAGCAAACAGAGAGTCCCCAGGATAGGACAGACTCTTCTGCCAGGCTAAGTGTGTGGTTGGATAAATTAACAATATTGTTAGGTGAGTTGAGGGTACCATTATTGTAGCCCCCTGTGGCATGTAGGAGGTTAGATAGTTTACTGTCCTTTTTCCTCTGTAGAGAACTGAAGTGTGCGTTGTAAATGGCTCATTTTTGTAAAGTACAGCCACGTGGAAGTTTGTGTGAAAGGCTGGTTTTGTATGAGAGTCTCCAGTTTTGAGAGCTCATTCTTGAACTTCTCCTGTCTGCTGTACAGGATGCTCATCAGGCAGTTCCTCAATTTCTTTGAGTGTGTGTGGCACAGTCTCTCACCATAGTCAGTGTCGTATGTCAATTGGGATGGATTTTTCACCTGTTAGTCTTTAAGATGCCACCAGACTCCTTGTTGCTTCAATGATCTATCCAGATACTTATGAAGGTCTCATCACTGTAATATTCATGATCTCCCTAAAACCTCCGTGGATCACTTGAACTTGGAGAGGCAGAGTGGCTGGTGGCTAGAGCATTGGCCGGGAAGTGAGGAGACCTGGGTTTTGTTCCTTGTTCTGCTGCTGGATGGCTTCTAGCAAGCCACATCACTGCTCTGTGCATCATCTGCAAGATGGAGATGATAAAGATGCTTCTCTCCTTTGTGAAGCACTTTGATTTCTCTGGATCAAAAGACCCAGGCATTAGTACTGAACAATGAGGTTATAATGCCAATGAAGGTGATTCTGATGCCATCGCACACCACCATGCCCTCTAGCCATACAGCTTTGTTCTCACAGGGTTTTTTCCCCACTGTATATTCTCTGGAGCTGGTCGGGAAAATCTTTTGGCAAAAATGTTCAAAAATGTCAATTGTTGGTGGGGAAAAAATAACAAACTCATGAAAACCTCCTTCCTCTGCCCTTCCTAAAATGCCTCTTTCCCACACCCCAGTGGGGGGTCTTCACTTTAAACCTGAAGGGCTGAATTGACTGCTGTTGCATACAGGTGCAACGTCAAAGACGTCATTAGAGTTGCTGTTGCTTATGGTGAACTTGGCTCAAAGAGGTTAAAGATCTCAAGGGGAAACTACACTTGTGGTCTAGGACATTCTGTTGGGCCAGGGCTGCTGTCTCTGCGTGAGATCTTTCCTCAGAACATCATGACAGGCCTCTCATTGCTTGGGATTTTCTGTTCATTTCAAAACCAATTTTCCCACCTCAAATAATTCCCTGCCTATGGAGCCTGGGACTCAGGTCCCAAAGTGTTTGAAAATCCAGCTATTTTCTGTCTGGAGGGAGGTTGGAGGGTGGGAGTTGAGGGAAGGTGTTTCCTACTAGTTAAAGCAGGAGACTACGAATCAGGAGTTCTGAACTCTGTTCTTAGCTCTATCACTCCCTCACTTGTGACTCTGAGCATGTCATTTAACCTCTCTGTGTCTTTCATCAAGGGCCAAAATCCCTCTGCCTCCATTTCCCAACCCGTAGAACAAAACAGGGGTAGTTTTACAGTAGAACCTCAGAGTTACGAACTAACCAGTCAACCACACACCTTATTTGGAACTGGAAGTACACAATCAGGCAGCTGAGACCCCCCTCCCAAAAAGCAAATACTGTATAGTACAGTACTGTGTTAAATGTAAACTACTAAAAAATAAAGGGAAAGTTTAAAAAAAAGATTTGACCAGGTATGGAAACTTTCTGTGCTTGTTTCATTTAAATGAAGATGGTTAAAAGCAGCGCTTTTCTTCAGCATAGTGAAGTTTCAAAGTTGTATTAAGTCACTATTCAGTTGTAAACTTTTGAAAGAACAACCATAACATTTTGTTCTGAGTATATGAACAACCTCCATTCCTGAGGTATACGTAACTCTGAGCTTCCACTGTACCTACCTCCTAGGGGAATTGTGAAGTTTCATTAAATAATAATAAGTAACTCTTTAATACAAAACTTTTTATCTATAGATCTTAAATAACTTTACAAAGGACAAGGAGGTAAGCATCATTATTCCCATTATATAGGTAGGGAAATTGAGACATGGGGCAGTGAAGTGACTTGCCAGGTGTTGTCCAGCAGGCCAAGGTCATAGCTGGGAATAGAACCTGGTCTCTTGAATCGCAGGTCAATGTTCTATCCACTAGATCGTGCTTTCCCGCTCATCATGTGCTTGTACAGTGCTTTGAGATCGTCAGACAGAGCTTCTGTGACGGGCATTTTAGCACCATTCGGAGAATTCCAATCTGCCATGCACATCCAGGGCATTGCATTTGGCAGCTTGCAGAGCTAAGCTAATACAACAAGCAGATAGCTTTATGCCCATCATGGCATTTCAAAGTGAGCTATTAAGTCATATGATATGAGCAGCCTTGGGCAGGAATCCAGGCTAGACAAGCTGTCTGGCTGCACCAGAGTATCTCCTATTAATAAACAGCACTGGCTTGTGGGAAAAGGGCTTCTTATTAGTACTGGAGATAGAAAGCGGCTGCCATTGATGGAAACAATGAGAGAGAATAAGGAATGAAAGGACCAGACATGGACATATCTTTGGAGAGCCCCGGGGTCCCTGCATGGATCTGGGGAGAAGGCTGGGGTGGCTTGGAGATGGCTGAGCCCTAGACCCCATGGGCACTAATGAACCTAATAAACGTGAATAGAGTTCCAGCCTGCAGCGAAAGAGGGGAGCTCAGCTCTCTGGCTGGGTGCCTAGCTCAGGGAGCTCTGCTAAGGCAAGGGGCTATGGGATTAGAAGGAGAAAGGGGCATCTCTAGGTCCTCTCATTTTCACTCCAGGGGGCATTTCCCAGGTTGGCAATGCAATCGGCGCTGTCTGCACTCAGGTGTGTTACAGCAGCTCCTGACTTGGAGAACAGCACAAAGCAAATCCTGCCCAGGGACTCTCCATGCTGGGGGAGAACAGCTGACTCTCAGCCTGCTAGGAATGCTCCACTGGGGCCCAGCCCGCATTTGCTGCTGCATGCCAGTGTCTGCGTTTGGAGGGTCATGCAGTGCGGCCGGTGCAGTGGGGCAGAACTGTGTCAGGCGATGGTGGGCATCTTAGGAGTTGACAGGCCAAAGCTAAACTATGTGACGGGGAGGAGTCTTTCCAGCTGTTTGCCAGAGCTTTGGACTATAGTGATCAGGCCCCCTTAGGCAAACTGTCCTATCGCACAATCTCACTGCTAGCCTTGGAACAAAAAGCGAGGTAGAAAGTTCTCCACTGTGATACTCTCCTCACTGCCAGCATGCAGGGAGGGATGGGAAAAGACCATAAGGCCAACCACGCACATCTCAAGCACACAGAGGAGTGTTTTATTTCTTGGAGCCTTCCCTTTCTCAGCTCCATGAAAGCTCAGGATGGAGAGGGACCTTGGCAGGAGCACACTAGGGGAGACGAGGGCAGATGCCCAAGACTTGATTTTGATCAGAATGCTATTGAGGTGAAAAAAAATCATTCTGTAATATGTGTTGTTCCCTTAACTCTGTGCCTGAAAACATCTGGCTGCAAAGACCGTGTGAAAGTATCTGGTCCCTTCCCTTGGTGCCCCACAGGAGCCAACGGTGGCTCGGACTGAAATATGGCAGCAATGAAGATTCCATCAGCAAAGAGATCAGTGAATGCCATTCCACTGACTCCATAACAGAGTGGCGCTGCCTCACACCAGGGCTGTATCTGGTCCCAAATATCTAATCTCATCTGTCCCCAGGCAGTTACACCATGCCCATCATCATATATCATCCTTGGTACTTGCTGTGTAACCTACCAGCCCCAATTGTCTGAAACCCAGACGCTTATAACTGCAGCCACATAAGTGCCTACTGAGCACATTGCTTGCTCAATGGGGATGGGATTTTTACACTTTATAATCTAAAGATTAGAATTAAAGTGTGTCCAACTTCTAACTGCATTTAGAAATATTAAAAAGCCGGCCTGGCTGCTCATGAATGGACATCTGTGCCCATTAGTGAAGCAGCTTATACCGTACACGCAGGTAGGAAATTTGCTGTTGCACATCAATACACAGGCCAAATCAATTGTCTGTCACATCTCCATTTCTGGTATTTGAAATACCAGTGTATCAGTCTCCCCTTCATTTCCAGCATCATGTTTCCATTTGGTACAATGGAATGGGGCTGTCCTGTGGATTCTCTGTGGGAGAGGCATGGGTTTGGAGGTCTTGGGTCAGGGAGATGAGAGTTCTGAGGCCTGGCAAGGAAAAGGGGACTCTTGTGACCCACAGCCTGTGGAGTCTCCTGTGGCCTGTTGAGGATGTATATTCTCAGGTCCTGTGACCACAGATCCTTGGACCCTAATCCCTTTTGGAGATGGGGGTGAATTCTCAGGTTCCATGACTATTCAGCTGCCATCTTCCCATTACCACAGGTGATTGCCCTGTTCTCTTATCTCCACAGATGGGTGTTCTAATATCTCTATGTCATAAGACCCCAATGCCCCCTCTCCCCCTCCAAAAAAAGGAGGGCAAAAATACTCGGGGCCAATGAACATTTGGGAAGAAGAACCATTAACTATGACATAAGAATGGCCATACTGGGTCAGATCAATTGTCCATCTAGCCCAGTATCCTGTCTTCTGACAGGGGCCAGTGCCAGATGCTTCAGAAGGAATGAACAGAGCAGGGTAATTGTTGAGTGATCCGTCCCATCGTCTAGCTCCAGCTTCTGGTAGTCAGAGGTTTAGGGACACCCAGTGCAAGGGATTGCATCGCTGACCATGTTGGCTAATAGCCATTGATGGACCTGTCCTCCATGAGCTTCTCTACTTCTTTTTTGAACCCAGTTATACTTTTGGCCTTCACAGCATCTTCTGGCAAAGAGTTCCAGAGGCTGAGTGTGTGTCGTGTGACGAAATACTTCTTTATTACTTGTCATTTATTGAGTGTCCTGAATCTGAATGGGTTTGAGACCCCAAAAGCTGGAGGACTCTGAAATCATTTTGTCACAGCCTATTTACTCTTTAGGTTGCTGTTCCTTGGGCTGCCACTCAGCTTCTCACTGGGATGTTGTCATGGTTACAGGGCTAGTAGTGTCTCTGCCCCCTTTCTGCTTTCTCCGAATGCACCCACAGCAGGTTTTGAGCCTTTTCCTCTTACCTGACTGGGGTGCAATTTCAGAGCAGGGCCTGGTCATGCTACACCATGTATCCCCTGCCTACCGTCCTGCAGATCCAACGGGGTTCGGGGCATTTGCCTTTCCTCCCCTTTGGGAGCCTGTGACCAGTGTGACTGACTAGCCGCTTTCTTGAGAAAGTACATTCATTAAGCATGTGGAACAAAATATCAGAGAAAGTGGTTTTAGGTTGTAGGAAAGCAGCCTACTCACATATTTAGCCTCCACTAATCTTTCACGTCACTATAAACTATATTAAATTGGCTTTCTTCTAAAGTGAGGGGAACAACACAAAGAGACATTCTCCCCATCAACTCCAAAACTCCCGTCTGTGACAATGTCTCTCAAAATGGGTTCTCCCTGGTGTGGTCCACCCTATCAAACTGGTTTCAGAACCATTAAGCCTTCTTGCTCTGGCATTGGCTCCTAATGATCCTTTGGTCTCAGGAAGTTGTAATCACTGGTCCTATGTCTGTATCTCAACAGCCTGCCTCCCAGACATACCATTCTTCTCATTCTGGGATCACTCAACAATACTTAGCAAACTCCCCTCCGTTCACTACTGGTGTCTTGGTGATGCCACGGGCTCGCACTGTAGGCAGCAGCTTAGCTTGTCATCTGTTTATATTCTGGACATGACTGTGTCCTTGCTTCTGCTTTCAAATCCCAAAAGAAGCGGGTGTTTGGCACAGAATCCACAAGTCACCCTGAGCGACAAAGTTTTGCCATTAAAACGGGGATCCAAACTTAGACACCATTTAGCCTTGCCAATCTCTTGTGTTGAGGCTTCACCCTGGAGCATGGCAGGACAGGCTTGTTAATTCAAATGGCTGCAATTATCTCTGTACTATATAAGCGGGGAAGCTAATGCAGCCCAGAAGTGTTATTGGCCTCACAGAATAATAAACTCAGTCAGTGAGGGCTGCCACAAAGAAACATCAAACTGTATAGAACAGGACTGTGCCAGTCTCGGCTAATCCCTCCTTGCAGATTGCCACTCACAGAGCTGGAACAGGACTTGGGTTGGTCAATAATATCAGGATAATTTAGAGGATGAGAAGCGTAGCTGTTCATGGAGCATGTTGCATTCTGGGACATTAATTCCAGTGTAGCAGAGTGTTTAGATATGGCAAAAGCCACCTCTCTCTTCATCAGCGTCCTGAGTCCTATGCTCTGAGACAGCACTTTTCATCAGTAGATCTCAAAGGACTTCACAGAGAAGGTCTGTATCATTATATGCCTTTTACATATGGGGAAACCGAGGCCCAAAGAGACATGACATGCTCAAGATCACCCAGCAAACTAGTGGCAGAGTAAGGAATAGAATCCACGTCTCCTATGTGCTATGCACTAGTCCACCCCGCCTCTCCTTGGTATTAAAGTCCTGTTCCAAAGGCCACTAAATGAAGATTTTCCATTGACTTCAATGGGCACAGACGGGAACCAATGCAGAGTTTTCCCCTCTTACCTTGGTGCAGGGGTGTCTTGCTTGGTTGTAGAGTTGCTAAGCACTTGAAACTCCCATGGATGGAGTCAGTGGGAGGGGCGGGTACTTATCCCCCCAAGAATCAGCTCAATAGCAAGTGCCCCCTAGCACAGATGCAACAAATAGCAGTGCTGCTTTAGGGTATGATCCAAAGCCTGCAGAAATCAATGGGAGCCTTTTCACTGATTGCAGGGGCTTAAAGGAGTGGGAAAAGGCGTAGATTAGATTCCCCAGATGCTGTTAATGGCTGTAGCTGACTACACAAATCAAAACAAATAAATAACCATACTGTCCAATTTGTTTGTATTCTCTGCACAGTTGTTAGCAGGACCCCAAATATACAAATCAAACCTCCAGCTTCAACCATGGGCCTTATCGTCATCTCTCTAGTGTACAGCATCACACACACTAACTATCCTTAACTAGTAACAATCATCATTACTAACAACCTATATAAGTATATGGGAACAGATGAATTGCGAGGCTGGGTCAGAGCCAAGGTCCATCAAGACCAATAGGTTGTCTTGGGCAGTGGCCAGATCCAGATACCTGAGAGGAAGGGGCAAGAAACTTCATAGGAGGCACATGTGGGACAATGTGCCCTCCATAATAGGTCCCACCCTGGTCTCACAGAGTTAGAGGCTGGCATTTAAACCCTGAAGCACAAGGTTTAATATTCCTTCCAACATTTTTGTTGTCATTAATTATGATAACTCTGGATATATGGTCGTTTATGTTTTCAAAGTCCTGTGCAGGCAGCAGCTAATAATTAACATTCCTGACTTCTTACCACCTCTTGGTAGGGTTGCCAGTTTTGGTTGGCTGTATTCCTGGAGGTTTCCTCACATGACATAATCTCAAATTACAGATTGATTTTAAATTCCTGGAGACTCCAGGACAATCCTGGCAGGTTGGCAACCAAACCTCTTGGTGCACCAAAAAACTGGCTTACTAAACCAAGTGTAACCTAAGCTCCAAACCCAATGCTTCTGCAAAGAAAGTTGCCATGGAGAAAAAAATATCAAACAGAACATGATTGGCTTCCAGCAAAATATTTTTTTTTAGTTGCATTTGGTTGATAACCTCCCCGAGTTACAAGGGAGGCTTCTTGTCAGAGCTGACCTGAGTTGGATTTAATTGAAAGTCTGCTGCTGGCAGTGGGAGTGAGATATCTGAAAGGGCACCTTGATGGCACAGTGTAGTACAAAGAGCAGGTGGAAATGGCGCAGAGTGGAGTCCTTGTATTCTGGAATGGGGGGACAGACACTCCAGTGAGTGAACCGTACCCTCTACAGGCCAATCCAGGTAAAGCAGCCAACGGTGGTAGCCAACATTTTCAAAAGTGATTTTGGAGGCCTGAGTTTACTGGGACTTGCCATGAGATGCGGTGCTGCGTGCCCAAATGAATAGGAACAGCAAGTGCAAAATGTGCCTGTTAGATTTTATTCAGTTAAAGTAAACCACTATTCAGCAGTCAGCTTTCTAAAACATTGAGCTCTCTTCAGTTTAAAATGCACAAAGGTAACTACCATATGAACCAACTCTGCATACAAACCGCCATAGGTGCTTGAACTAGGGGTGTTACTGCACCCCCAGGCTTGAAGCAGCTTCCATCATACAGAGGGTTTACAGTTTGGTTCAATGGCTCTCAGCACCCTCACTATACAAATTGTTCCAGCGCCCCTGCAAACGCCACGTTCAAGGGGCACTGCCAGGGTTGCTAGGCCAAAAGGCTTGCCTCCAAGCTCTGCTTTAGACTTGGGGCCCCAGTTCAGGGTATTTGTCCAGTTTGCTTTCCCAAGATACCAGACCCTCTAATAGCTTCCACGGACATAGCAACTTTTTTCTTAGCCCCCTTGTCCCTCAGCGTGGAACCCCCTCCCTGAAGAGATCTTGGTTCTTTCAGAACCAAATGCAAAACCCATCTCTCTCCATACCCTGTCTCCACCCCCATCAGCAATGATAATCCTAATAGTCATCAAAAACTACCCATCGCTACCCTGCAGCGGACAGCAAACCACACAGTTACCTACTGAACCACTCAGCTACCACAGTGATTAGAACAGCACAGATACGCAAGTAGACAGGGCACTTGGTACAGGCTTGAACCCTTGCCTTCTCCCTCAGTTTACTGTCTTCTACAGTGGATGCAATAACACTCATCTAGTGCCACAAGGGAAGTAATAAGACTTCACTGTGCTTTCAGTGCCCTGGATAGAAAGCAGGGCCGCCCAGAGGATTCAGGGGGCCTGAAGTCTTTGGTGATGAGGAGCCTCCCCTTCAGCGGTGATTCGGGGGCGGGGGGGTCCTTCTGCTCTGGGACCCACCACCGAAGTGCCCCAAAGACCCATGGTGGGGCCCCCCCGCTGCCGAATTACCACCAAAGACCCAGCACTTCGGCGGCAGGTCCTGTTTCAGCGGTAATTCACTGCCGGGGGGTCCTTCCGCCCAGGGCGGAAGGACTCCCTGCCACCAAAGACCCGGAGCAGAAGAACAGGCCTGGCTCTACTGTTTTTGCCACCCCAAGCAGCGTGCCGAATTGCCGCTGCAGAAGGCGGGGGCGGTCTGTGTGCCCTTAGGGCAGCTTGCGCGTTTCCGTGGCGGCTGAAGACAGAAGCTGTGCCCCCACGGACAGATAAACATAGAAGCTGCTGCTGAATTGCCGCGGCCGCAGAAATGCATGTGCTGCTCTAAGGGCACACGGACTGCCCCCGCCGTCTGGCGGCAATTCGGCACGCTGCTTGGGGGCAAAAACACAGGGACTGCTGCCCCTTGCAGATTGCCGCTCCAAGCACCTGCTTGGGATGCTGGTGCCTGGATCTGGCCCTGCAGAAGAAGCTCTGGGGCCCCCAGAGTGAGTGAAGGACCCCGCTCCAGGGGCCCCGAAAAACTCTCGTGGGGGTCCCTGTGGGGCCCGGGGCAAATTACCCCACTGCCCCACCCCCGGGCAGCCCTGATAGAAAGTGCTATCTGCATACAGAACACTATTATTGTGGAGCATCATGGTCCAGAAGCCTGAGCACAGTGTTAAGCGGCTAGTGGTTATGAGTTCTAACCCTCATTCTGTTAGTGATCTTGGGAAAGTCACTTCACCTTCTCTCCCAGATTCTTCTAGTCTGTAAAATGGGGTCATATTTCCCTTCCTCAGAAGGGTGTTTTGAAGATGAGTCAGCAAATGCCTGTGCATGGTGCTTTGTAGAAAGCACAGTATGCTGTTAGAGCTATATTAACTCTTTAATTCCAATAGAGGAAAACATGTTCATTAGGGGAGGGATAGCTTAGTGGTCTGAGCATTGGCTTGCTAAACCCCAGGGTTGTGAGCTCAATTCTTCAGGGGGCCACTTAGGGGGATCTGGGACAAAATCAGTACTTGGCCCTGCTAGTAAAAGCAGGGGGCTGGACTCAAGGACCTTTCAGGGTCCCTTCCAGCTCTATAAGATAGGTATATCTCCATATAGTAGGTGCTTCAATCATTCACCAGGAAATAATCCCTCTTACTCTTTATGTTTCTAAAATAGTCAGAGGTTTGCAGAACACTGCATTCCTGGCCACCATGCCATACTTTTAGTTGGTTCTAATTTATCTGGCTATTCCAGCTTCTTTCTATTTTGACTCTATTCTAGCTAATCCCATAATGCTCCAGCCTTGTCAATTTTTGAAATGGGGTTTAAACTTTCACAGCACAGTGTTATCCTCCACTCATTTCAAAATAAGATGAAGAAGAGAAACAAACCCACCCCAGCACATTCTGTGAGTTTAAAAGGTACCACAGAGAATCATTTTTACAATGTACAGCCTCAGTCCTGCAACAAGCCCCCTGCAGAGAATCCTTGTACCCACACAGAGGCCTGCTGAAGAAAAGGGGCTTCAGGCAGGCACAGTGGGCCATACACACACACACAACTCTTCGGAGAATCAGGACCTATCTTTGCATTATGCCAAATTGTTTCCACCTGCCATCTCTTTATTTTAATACAATGCATTAGAATTTAGTAACTGACCTATTGATTTATTAGGGAAAATAATCTCCTGCTTTACTGTATTTATTTGTGTGCCAATAGCACCTAGAGGCTCCAATTGTGCTAGGCGTTGTACATCCCATATGGATTTTAAATGAGCATGTTTAACATGCATTTACCTGCCAAACTGGAGTGAGCCCTGAGCTGTTCTGGTCTATTGAGCCCAGAATGTTTGCAGCCACCTGCATCCAGAAATCTTGGATTCAGAGACAGCTGCTCTACTCTCTTCAATGGAATTGGAGATGGCCTCATTCCAGTATGGCACTATGGATGTTGCAAGAGGGGCTTATCTAATGGGTGGGAATCACTTAAATATCTTCGAACTTGCATCCATTTTCCTTTCACAGAACTGCCATGATACTTTTTCATCAGATTTCCTGTTTGCCCCAGCTGGTAGTGCTGAACCAAAGGCTTTGCGCCCTTGTGAATCCAACTTTGTCTTTTCCTTTGATCCTGAAGTGAAGCCAGAACTGGAGATGGGAAAACCCTGAAAGTTTGGATCAGAACAGACTTCTTTAGAGCACAGATGCAATGTTTGGGTTTGACCCATGAGAGCAGCTTTGCAAAATTACCATAGCTATTCATTCATCAGCAAGAGCATCAGAATTGACTTCACCCTGCTGACTGATAATGATGGTGCTGGTGGTCTTTCAGCAGTCATAGTGGCGGATTCATATAAGTGGTTAATGAGTTTGCTGCAGCTACCAGTTAGGGACCTTAGGACTTGCTCCGAAGTCAGGTAGAATAATGCCATTACTTTCAATGGCTGTTGTACCAGGCCTATAGTCCTTTAGGTCAAGTAGTAGAGACTTGAAAAAGAATGGGATGGAGCAAGCTAGAAGTTGAAAGATCACCTGCAAATAAAACCTAAACACTGAGAGAACCACTGACATAGAGAGATGAAGCCCCAGCTAACCAGGCTTTGGCACAGGCAGCACAGAAGTACTGTCAAAATAAGCTTTTAAAGAAAAATGGCATTCTACAAAAATCACTGGGCTGGTTTTGTGTTCACTTGAGCCTCCCCTGAGCACAGCATCCTGGGTTGTCACAAAACTGGCCAGATGCAGGACTGGATCAGTTCAGAGACACTCAGGTAAAAATGAGATTTTCTTTGTGTCCACATGTGCATTATTTAAACTTCCCTTGTGCACTGTTCCATAAGTGGGGAATTAAAAAGAGGAAAACTAAAACCACTCAGTAGATGGACTTGCCTATTTGTAAAGGTTTTTTCCAGGGGGCAGTGGCTAACAAATGAGATCCTTGCAACAGGGATAGTTCAAGAAAAACTGGTGTTCCCTACAAAGCCATCTGATTGGATTCCCAGGCAGCAAGCCCCAGGAGTCTCTGTGCCAGCTCTCCTCCCCACCATTCTGTTCTATACTCACAGCATAGACTAACCTTTTAGGCACAGATCTCATAAGGCAGCAGTTCTCAAACTGTGGGTCACCAAGGCTGGTGTTAGCCTTGTTGGAGCCTGGGACTGAGGCCGAAGCTGAAGCCCAAGCCCCACCACCCAGGGCCAAAGCCCGAGGGCTTCAGGTTATAGGCCCCCTGCCTGGGGCTGAAGCCCTTGGGATTCAGCTGTAGCCCCCCGCCACCCAGGGCAGTGGGGCATGGGCGGGCTTAGGCTTCAGTCCCCCTTCCTGGGGACACGTAATTTTTGTTGTCAGAAGGGGGTCACAGTACAATGAAGTTTGAGAACTCCTGTCATAAGGGATTCTAGCTTGGCAGATTCCTGCACCTTCTTGAGTCCCACCTTCTGTGCAGCAGAAGCCGGGCTATCTCCCTGTTTGGTGCCTGTGCACCATTCATGATGGCACCAGGCGTGTACACATTGCAGGTAGCTGTGGTAAAATGCTGCCTCAGAGTCAGCAAGGGGAAGCACACTTCTTTTTTTATGCATCCTGTGAAAAGATGGTGTGTACAATCCTGTGGTTAAGTGTCTCAGAACAATGTAACAGCTGATTAAAATGAAACTTCTATTTAGGATCAATCTAGATCGGGGTAGGCAACCTATGGCACGTGTGCGGAAGGCGGCACACAAGCTGATTTTCAGTGGCACTCACACTGCCAGGGTCCTGGCCACTGATCCGGTGGGCTCTGAATTTTAATTCAATTTTAAATGAAGCTTCTTAAACACCTTATTTGCTTTACATACAAAAATAGTTTAGTTATATATTATAGAATTATAGAAACAGACCTTCGAAAAACATTAAAATGTATTACTGGCACGAGAAACCTTAAATTAGAATGAATAAATGAAGACTCGGCACAGCACTTCTGAAAGGTTGCCGACCCCTGGTCTAGACTGTATCAAGGAAGAGGCAACAGTTTGGGCACTATCCCTTCCACCACTATCCTTTTAGGCAAGAATGGGATGCAACCTCACGCTCAGGCTGACCCTAAAAATCTGACTGCAAGAAGCCAGGAAGAAAGACAGGCGTGGATTTCTCCAGAGTTCCCTTGTTCTATACACTCCCTGCTGCTTGGAGACAGATACTGGGCTAGACGGCCCATTTCTCTGACCCAATATGGCTTTTCTTATGTTTTTAAGAATATATCAGGAAGCTTTTGCAGACATGTGAAGCCTTCTGGCCTAAATCCCCTGAGTTGCTCAATGGATCGATCCAGAGCAGCTCTGCTGCCTATCACTGACATGCTGTAACAAAATAATAAAATTAAAAAAATTAAGAGCAGGCTAGGAGGGATGGGAGGCATCAGAATAGGAGTGTGTGTGAAAGGTGCTTGTCTGGCTAGACTGCTGGGAAAAAACACTCTTTGCACACTGCAGTCCTCTCTCCAGCAAAGTTTGACAGGCAGCTTCACTAATGAGTGGCATTATATGAAGTGTCTGAGAATTCCTTGCCATTTGGGTGAGTTATCTGGGTAGCACATTTGGAACCTCAGGCTTCTATATTGCACCAGTTCAAGCTATCATGTCCTCCCAACACCTACGATGGGGGCTTATTTGTTCACTGCAGACTCTTAAAAGCATTGTATTGCTTTGTAATCTTTTAAATCTGATTTTTCTTTGCATGAAATGAAACTCAGCCTGCAGCCCCCTCAGGGTCGTAGATCTAAAATCAAATCACAGTGATACAAGCAAAGAGCCTTAAGGGAGGAGTTAAGGACTAATCCTGCAGAGTGCTGAGTGCCTTGTGAGTGGGACTGAGTGCCCTCAACTGCCACTGATGTCAATGAGAATAGGGAGCACTGTCAGCACCATACAACAAATATTCAGTACCTTCCAGAATTAGGCACTCATAAAGCATAATGATTATCATCATTCACAGGCTTTGCTGGGTTTAACTAGAGCTATTGCTGTTAAACTTCAGTGTGTTCACTCTGCAATAATATACACAGAAGAGCAGTAAGGACTTTCTAATCCAATAGTAAGGGATGTAGATTTCAGTTTTATTCCCAGGATTTCACTCCTGTAGTATTTTCTTTTAAAACTTTAAAGTATGAGTTAATTTGTCATTCCCATTGGTAGATTTAACACTGAATGATGTCCCAAGTCCTACGTGATCTAACAAGGTAATGACAAGTGTCAGGTTCCCACCACACACAGGCTGTTGGCTCCAACTACAGATGAGGAATTGCAACTCACTGCTGTTTCACTGTGGGGAAATAGCATCCGATTTTGTTATGCTTCAAGTATGAGGCACTGACACCCACTTAGGGACAGATGCCTGAAAGTTAAACATGAACAGACTGAAGTATAGTCCCCAGCCTATATTAAATTGGGCCTACTGACATTGTGATATAGTACTCGTTTCTATCATTTCTTTTTGCTGTTACTGTTATAAAATGCATACTGTGAAGTCTATAAATTTAGGATCAGACAATGTGGAAATTTTATCACGGGGGAAAGTATTTAAGAGCCCACTGCTATCCTCTTGCTGCCTTTCTCTCTATCAGTTATTCCTGGTTGAGTGGGGCATATGCATGTATTTAAAAGAAACAACAGAGCTGCATCCCACAGCTTCAGAGACTTCAACCCAATTCTTAAGCGGGGTCTCAAACCTCCACAATTAAGACAAACGCATTCAGTCCATTGCTGATGAAGCATGTTCCGTACATAGGATTCCTTCTACGCTGTGTATTCACAGCACTGCTACATTGCAGCTATCAAACTTCCAGTCAGGAAGGCACCCATACATTCCCTTTGGAGCCCTTCATTTCTTTGTAATTGACTAGAAGGGTGAAAAGGGACCTGTGATGGAAACTGAAAATTGGGCATGGGCCCTTGACATATGAAGAAAGCCTGATATTTCTTCCCCTGGGTGTTTTCTGGGTCGGTTTGCCCTGATTCTTCAGTGACTGGAGACGTAGTGAAGTGACAGCATCACACAAGAGTGAGAGTTGAGCAACTGAGAGAGTAAGGGATTTTTAGACATGTTATTTAAAATGCTTTGGGCCAGACATAGCTGACAGGCAGACTCTTCCCAGCTCTGTCACTGATTTACTGTGTGGCCTTGAGAGAGTCACTTCACTGCTCTGGCCTTGTCTTCACTTGGAAAAGAGGTGAGTTTTTACCATCTATTTTTCCTAGTGTGGATTCACCTACTGTTTCCCCTCCCACTCTTGGACAGTCTAAATAGACAACAGATCCACAAAGTACCTACCACAATGGGCCCTGATCTCAGTTGTGGTCTCTTGGTGCTACTGTAATGCCATTCTGTTCATGTACCTACATGGCCATCATCACTCTAGCATGAGCACCTCACAATCATTAATGAACTGTATTCTCATAGGACCTCTGTGAGGTAGGGAACTATCCCCAGCTGTAAAAATGAAGCTCAAAGTACATTAAGCAACTTGGCTCAGATCACAGAATCATAGAAGGTTAGGGTTGGAAGAGACCTCAGAAGGTCTTCTAATCCAACCCCCTACTCAAAGCAGGACCAACTCCAACTAAATCATCCCAGCCAGGGCTTTGTTAAGCCAGGCCTTGAAAACCTCTAAGGATGGAGATTCCATCACCTCCCTAGGTAACCCATTCCAGTGCTTCACCATCCTCCTAGTAAAATAGTTTTTCCTAATGTCCAACCTAGACCACCCCTACTGCAACTTGAGACCATTGCTTCTTGTTCTGTCATCTGCTACCACTGAGAACAGCCGAGCTCCATCGTCTTTGGAACCCCCCTTCAGGGAGCTGAAGGCTACTATCAAATCCCCCCTCACTCTTCTCTTCTGTGACTAGATAAGCTTAGTTCCCTGAGCCTCTCCTCATAAGTTATGTGCTCCAACCCCCTAATCATTTTTGTTGCCCTCTGCTGGACTCTCTCCAATTTGTCTAGATTCTTTCTGTAGTGGGGGGGCCCAAAACTGGATGCAATACTCAAGATGTGGCCTCACCAGTGCCAAATACAGGGGAATAATCACTTCCCTCAATCTGCTAGCAATGCTCCTACTAATGCAGTCCAATATGCTGTTAGCCTTCTTGGCAACAAGGGCACACTGGTGACTCATATCCAGCTTTTCGTCCACTGTAATTCTCAGGTCCTTTTCTGCAGAACTGCCGCTTCGCCAGTCGGTCCCCAGCCTGTAGCAGTGCATGGGATTCTTCCGTCCTAAGTGCAGGACTCTGCACTTGTCCTTGTTGAACCTCATCAGATTTCTTTTGGCCCATTCCTTCCATTTGCCTAGGTAACTCTGAACCCTATCCTTACCTTCCAGCATATCTACCTCTCCCCCCAGCTTAATGTCATCTGCAAACTTGCTGAGGGTGCAATCCATCCCATCATCCAGATCATTAATGAAGATGTTGAACAAAACCGGCCCCAAAACCGACCCCTGGGGCACTCCACTTGATACCGGCTGCCAACTAAACATTGAATCATTGATCACTACCTGTTGAGCCCAATGATCTAGCCAGCTTTCTATCCACCTTATAGTCTACTCATGCAATCCATACTTTTTTAACTTGCTGGCAAGAATACTGTGGGAGTCCCTATCAAAAGCTTTGCTAAAGTCAAGACATGTCATGTTCACCACTTTCCCCATATCCACAGACCCAGTTATCTCATCATAGAAGGCAATCAGATTGGTCAGGCATGACTTGT
Organism: Chelonoidis abingdonii; assembly: GCF_003597395.2. NCBI lineage: Eukaryota > Metazoa > Chordata > Testudines > Testudinidae > Chelonoidis > Chelonoidis abingdonii. The sequence continues at coordinate 16,039,767 of NC_133781.1, forward strand.
TCTTGGTGAATCCATGTTGACTGTTCCTGATCACCTTCCTCTCCTCCAAGTGCTTCAAAATGGATTCCTTGAGGACCTGCTCCATGATTTTTTCAGGGGTTGAGGTGAGGCTGACTGGTCTGTAGTTCCCCAGATTCTCCTTCTTCCCTTTTTTAAAGATGGGCACTATATTTGCCTTATTCCAATCATCTGGGACCTCCCTGATCACCACGAGTTTTCAAAGATAATGCCAATGGCTCTGCAATCACAACAGCCAACTCCCTCAGCACCCTCAGATGCATTAGATCCAGCCCCATGGACTTGTGCATGTCCAGCTTTTCTAAATAGTTCTTAACCTGTTCTTTCACCACTGAGGGCTGCTTACCTCCTCCCCATACTGTGCTGCCCAGTCCAGCAGTCTGGAAGCTAAAATGGTCTGTGAAGACTGAGGCAAAAAAAGCACTGAGTACTTACGCATTTTCCAGATCTGTCACTAGGTTGCCTCCCCCATGCATAAGGGTTTCACACTTTCTCTGACCTTCTTCTTGTTGCTAATATACTTGTAGAAACCCTTCTGGGTATCATTCACATCCCTTGCTAGTTGCAACTCCATTTGTGTTTTGGCCTTCCTGATTACACCTCTGCATGTTCGAGCAATATTTTTATACTCCTCCCTAATCATCTGTCCAAGTTTCCACTTCTTTAAGCTTCCTTTCTGTGTTTAAGCTCACCAAAGATTTCTCCATTAAGCCAAGCTGGTTGCCTGCCATATTTGCTATTCTTTCTGTGCATTGGGATGGTTTCTTCCTGCGCCTTCAATAAGACTTCTTTAAAATACAGCCAGCTCTCCTGGACTCCTTTCCCCTCAGATTAGCCTCCCAGGGAATCCTGCCAATCAGTTCCTTGAAGGAGTCAAAATCTGCTTTTCTGAATTCCAGGGTCCATATTCTGCTGCTCTCCTTTCTTCCTTTTGTCAGGATCCTGAACTCGACCATCTCATGGTCAGTATTGCCCAGGCTGCCACCCTCTTCTACTTCCCCTACCAATTCTTCCCTGTTTGTGAGCAGCAGGTCAAGAGAAGCACAGCCCCTAGTTCATTCCTCCAGCACTTGCACCAGGAAGTAGTCCCCAACACTCTCCAAAAACTTCCTAGATTGTCTGTGTACTGCTGTATGCTCTCCCAGCAGATGTCAGAGTGATTGAAGTCCCCCATGAGAACCGTGGTCTGTGATCTGGAAACTTCTGCTAGTTGTCCGAAAAAAGCCTCATTTACTTCATCCTCCTGGTCTGGTTGTCTGTAGCAGACACCCACCACGATATCACCCTTGTTGCTCTCTCCTCAAAACTTGGCCCAAAGACTCTCAACAGGCTTTTTGTCCAGTTTCACACTGGAGCTCTGAGAAATCAAACTGCTCTCTTACATACAGTGCAACTCCTCCACCTTTTCTCCCCTGCCTGTCCTTCCTGAACAGTTTATACCCATCCATGATATTGTTCCAGTCATGTGAGTTACCCTACCAAGTCTCTGTTATTCCAAACACACCATAGTTCCTTGACTGTGCCAAGACTTCCTTGTTTCCCAGGCTTCTTGCGTTCATGTACGGGCACCTAAGATAAACAGCCGATTGCCCTACCTTCTCTGTATGAATTAGGAGGCCTCCCTTGTTGCACTCTCCTCCTTATGTTTCCTCCCGGTATCCCACTTCTCCACATACCTCTGGGCTTAGGTCACCATTCCCCAACAAAACATCTCATGGTCGAAGAATCCAAAGCCCTCTCTCCAACACCACCTGCATAACCACGCATTTACCTCCACAATTCGATGGTCCCTACCTGGGCCTTTTCCTTCACCAGGGAGGATGGACAAGAACACAACTTGTGCCTCAAACTCCTTTATCCTTCTTCCCAGTACCATGTAGTCTGCAGCGACCCACTCAAGGTCATTCTTGACAGTATCATTGGTGCCCACGTGGACAAGTAGGAAGGGGTAGCAGTCCAAGGGCTTGATCAGTATTGGCAGACACTCTGTTACATCCTGAATTCTAGCTCCAGATAAGCAGCACACTGCTTGAGTCTCCCAGTCTGGACAGCAGATGGATGATTCCATTCCCCTTAGGAGGGAGTCCCCAACCATCATCACCCATCTCCTCTTGGGGCGGATGGTCGTGGACCCCCCATCCCTAGGACAATGCATTCCAGGCCTTCCAGTCGTTGGGGATCTCCTTCTGATCCATTCTCTCAGATAACTCTCTTCCAAACCAGTCTCCATCATAATACCTGTGCAGAGAGCCTGAAAACGGTTTCTTACCTCTATCTGCATTGGGGGTACATGGGTTCTCCTCTTTCTTCTTCTGGAGGTCACATGCTGCCAGTTTTCTTCCACGTTCTGCACTGCCCTCACTGATTCTTCAGCATGCTGTGCCTGCAGTACCAAACTCTGACCTCTATCCAGAAAGTCTTCATTTTCTCTGATGCAACGCAGAGTTGATACTTGGGTCTCTAGTCCTTTAATCTTCTCTTACAATATGGAGACCAGCTTGCACTCCGTACAAAGTTGCTTCTGTCCTCTGAGAGAAAGATAAACATGGCACACCCTGTGCCGGTCACAACAGCTGATCGCTCACTATCCATAATGTCTTCCTTCTAAGAGCCTCTTCAGATGTATTTACTTCTCACAGAAGCCTGAAGAGCAAAAAATCTGGGGGAACTCCCCTCAGGCGAACTCCCTGTGTTTGCCTGTCCTCTGTTCGCTGCCGCTTTGCAGCTGACTGCTTTTTTTATAAGGCTGCTGGCTCCAAAGCAGTCGGCCCGGATCAAAGCCTTCCCTCCAATCAACCACTCAAGGCCTACCTGGAACAAAGCACTCCCAATTCACACTTTTCAAACAAACAACCTCTGGGTCACACAGTCCCTGCAACTAGCTCCAGTCAAGCAAATGGTCACAGGAGACCACAGCAGATCACAAAGGAAGTCTGTGGCTGAGCCAGAAATGGAACCTATATCTCCCACAGCCCTATCCACTAAGCATCCTTCTTCCGCAGCAATCTCCATTGGGCCCTGTAGATGCTACTGTGACACAAATAAATAAATGAATTCCCATCACTCCAAAGATGATCAGCTCCTGTTGGCTGAGGTAGCCATATGTGGGCCCAAAGAACAAACGCTAGGTCCCTGTGTGACAGCGCAGACAGTCCTATAAGGCCCAGGACTGGCAATTAAATCTGCTTTTAAAATGGTTGCTTATATTAAAAAGGAGGAAAATCAGTAGATTAGAAACTTCATTCACTGCTACCAGAATACACTTAGGTCCTAGTGAAGCACATTTCCACTGAACGTACATTTGAATGACTTGCCTGTGAGAATGTCCTGCCTGCAGCGGGGGGAGAAAACACATTTCAGCTTTCCCTGGTACAATCATTTAGCACTGGAGAAGTTTAACAGAGCTGTATATCCCATTCCTTCTCCTGCAATCATGAAGTAAATAATGATGTATAACTATGAGGCTCTTTCAGACAAGTTATTATCTACATAGTTTTTCTTTAAAAAGATTAATATTAGAAACAAACCCATGTATATCAGTCATTACAATAAGATGAATGACCCTGACAATAAGCAGAGACCATTACATTTGCTATGCTTGCTTAGTTGGAGCTAATTTCAATAAGTGACCTTAACAAATGGCTATTTTCCTTTAATATGACAGAATGAGTAATTTTTCATTTAAGGCACAAACCTCCTTTCTATATTTTTTCCTTCATGACATAAATGTGAAGTGCGAACTCCAAAATGTCCTGAGACACACAAATGGCTTTTTGGAAAGAAAACAAATCTAAAAGTCTATTTTGTTGATCCCAATACTTTACAAAAAAATAAAAGATAACTGTTTTGAACAGAGATTCAAGGAAGGAACTTAAATGTGAAGTTGCAGAACTACTAACTGTGGTATGTAACCCATTGCTTAAATCAGCATCTGTACCAGGGCTCCTGAGGTGATTCTGGTAAGCCTAATTTCACTACCAGGCAAACTGGCTGAAATTATAGTATAGAATTATCAGACACACAGATCAACATGAGATGATCTGATAGATGTCTGGGAATGGGCGACAGAGGATGGATCATTCAATGATTACCTGTTCTGTTCATTCCCTCTGAAGCACCTGGCATTGGCCATTATCAAGACAGGATACTGGGCTAGATGGACGTTTGGTCGGACCCAGTCTGCCTTTATGTTCTTATAAAATCATGAATGATGTAGAGAAAATGAATAGGGAAGTGTAATTCACATAACACAAGAACTACAGATCACCCAATTAAATTAATAGGCAGCAGATTTTAAATAAACATAAGGTATGTTGATAGAAGAGGGGTTCATTAATGGCTATTAGCCAAGATAGTCATGAATACAACACACACATACACGCCCCGGGTTTCCCTAAACCTCCAAACACCAGAAGCTGGGACTGGATGGCAGGGAATGGCTCAACTGTTCATTCTTTCTGAAGTATTTGGCATTGGCCTCTGTCAGAAGACATGATACTAGACTAGATGGACCTTTAGTATGACCTAGTATGGCTGTTCTTATGTTCTTACCTCCTCAGAAATCAGAATATTGAAAAGATTCAATTCACAGACTAGTAGGAACTCACTGAATTTTGTGGATGTGGGATATGCAGCATCCTCAGAGGAAAATGCAGCAGAGCAGCTTCCTCTGTGCTGGCCCTTCTGCATGCAGGTGCTTCCTACCTCACTGCAGTCTTCAGATTTTTGTCCATACTCCCTTATTCATAATCCACAGTTTTGGCATCTGACAGCCAACAGAATTGTTACCCAAGTTGCTACTGTTCTAGTTTACTAGAACCATCATCGTTCAGTTCCCGAAGAAAACTGTGTTTGGTCCAAATGGTACATTTTAGCCAACTAGCTATCGGATTGAACAAAAATATCTCCTCACTTGCATCTAATCTGACTCTTAAATAGGTTCCAAAGCACCACAAAGCTGAAGCCCATTAAACTGACTGATTTTTTACAAGAGACAAGGTGGGTGAGGTAATATCTTTTGTTGGATCAACTTCAGTTGGTGACAGAGACAAGCTTTCAAGCTTGTCTCTCTCACGAACAGAAGTCACTCCAAGAAAAGATATTACCTCACCCACTTTGTCTTTCTAATATCCTGGGATCAACCAGGCTACAACTACATTGATTTTATAAGGGCATATCACAGATACATGTGAAAAGAGTTGCGAAGGGAATTTGAGAACTTGAGAATTATTTTTAAGGGTGGTAGATAAATCCCACACTATAAAACTGGATGGAACCAAACCTTCCTTTCATTGATTGGATCTAGTCGTCACAAAATCGGCTTGCAAATAGAGTGGGATGAGAAAACTGATCAGGGAGTGGAAGTCAGATCTGTATTTCCACAGATATCTCAGTATTCTACTCTCTATGCCATGATGACTAGCATGAAGCGAAATCCTTCCTGACTGAAATGGATTGCTGCTGTTCCAGGACACATTTTCTAAAGCAAGCCAATATGGGTGATGCAAACACTTTCAGAGATCAATCAGCCCACATATTATGACTTAACTTTACAAAGCCTCTAGCATGACTACACAGCTCAAAACAGTGACAACAACAATTCCAACAACTTAATAAGTGTATTAGCAAAAACACAGGCCATGATTCACTTTTATTTGTGTGGCTGTAACCACAAAAGAAATAGAGTAAGGAGTCCGTTTTCACTCAAAACACTCACATACAATCAGTGTCTTCATTATAACCGTCATCACATGGCTCCTCTTTCAGTTAATGTGACATCAATTATACCAAAGACACCATTTTTAATGTAAAAAAAGACTTAAAACAATTTTAATAAGACTTCTGCATGACATCAAAATGTAAACAAAACAGAAAAGATGACTTGAAGGAGGACCTGTCAACTGTGAAATAATAATTTAGCAGAACAAACAGAAATTGAATTAATGCCAACAGCTAATTCCCTAAACATCCCTTTCATTGAACCCTGACCTCTCCCCTTGCATGCTCTTTCTAACGCACTCTCTCTGCTTCCAATATCCTTTCCATTGCACTCCTATAGCTCTGAGCATATTTCTTCTACTACTTGCTCATTAGTGCTTTACTGTATTGCTAGACAGTTTCTAAAATGACATTAGTTGAGTGTGCTAATGAAAATTGTAACAAACAGGAGTCTCAGCCCCTGAACCAGAAGATTACATATCATTGTGGAGTGTCTTGTAAAACAGAGATCTCTTAGACCTGGTCTACACTAAAAAGAGGTTGACCCAGCTATGCCAATCAGGGGCATAGATTTTTCAGACTCTGAGCAATGTAGTTAAGCCAGCCTAGCCATCGGTGTACACAGCACTAGTTAACAGAAGAATTCTTCCATGACTTAACTACTGCTTGTTAGGGAGGTGGATTACCTACACTAATGGAAGGGGTTTTCCCATTGGTGTAGGTAGCATCTATGCTGAAGCGCTACCACTGCAGCTCAGCTGCTTTAGCATTTCTAGTGTGGACTAGCCCTTAAATGTTTCTTACACTGTGTTTTCTCTGAACTTCTACTAGGGCTGCCATTTTACCACCATGTCAGCTACTAGAAGACATGGTGAAAAATACACTGGAAGCTGGTCTCCGCTACTCCTCCCACCATTGCTAGCACTGGTACAGCTGCAAGAACTCCAGAAGAATCAGTGCAGACACAAGACTCATCTTTGCTAGAAAATTAGGTCATGTTAAACATGATTTTGCATTCATTGTATTGAGAAAAATCATGATTAGCATTCTGCCAGCTGATCAGAGCTAAAGCTATGGTTCGAGCTGGGAATAACCATGTCCAGCTGGCACGATGTTAAACAAAATGGTCCCTGTCTATATTGACTGCAAAGTTGAGTTTAACATTGTGCTAGTTAACACAACTCTTCAAACATGACCTAATTTTGTAGTGAAGACAAACTCATAGGGTAATTTCTGTAAGAATAGTTAGCAGCATTCAAACAATGTGGTAGCTATGGATCACTACAACTTTCAGTCCAGATCTTCAGCTGATGGAAACTGGTGTAGCTCCACTAAAGTCAGTTGGAGGTTTGCCCATTTACACCAGCTGAGCATTTGGCCCTGTTTTTGTAAAATAAACCACTATAATAGTTTCCCTTTTCATCCCAACCTACTAGTATAGATTATACTCGAAAATAAAACAATATAAATTTAAACACATCAATTAGTGACGAACAAGGAATACAGACTTCCAGACTGCAAAACAGCTTTCCATAGATTTTGCTGTTTTCATAAGAATCTAAACTTTTGAGAACTGCAAAATGGAGAGAAATTTACATACACCCTTAGGCTTTTTTGATGAATAAAGAAGGCCTATTTTTAAAAAATCAGGGAGGTGGGGGGAGAATTGCATTAAAAAGTTAGGAATATCAGTTTGGACTTCTTTCTTCCTAAAGGATTTTGCCATTTGTTTGGAGGACTCCCAACATGACATCATAGGAAGTTGAAACCATTACAGCATTAAGAGTAAAGGGTAAACCAAACAACTATATTTCCTCGCAGCTAACCAAGTTCAATCTATAGCTCTGCTTCTGGAGATAATTTTCCCAATATAAACCATGCACCAGTAATTTTGGAGCATGCAGACCAGACTATAACAAATTCACAAAAAGCCTGGCCCTGGTCAAATTCACACTGAAAAAAATGGAAAGATCACAATTGAATTCAGTGGGCAATGATTCAAGTGCCAAGAGAGATGTGACTTTATCCCATTCATCTCAATTAGCTCTTACAGCCAGTGCTTATATATGGTGATAGGAGCTTTAGAAATGCTGACAGAGATAGGAGCATAATTAGATGTCAACATTATTAACCTATTTACTGGTGATCATTGTATCAAAAACAGCTGACTAATGTGCTTTACCCTGTGCAGCTGAACGTAATTTTCATGTCCTGACATTCCACAGGAATAAGTCTGCAAGTCTAGATGTAGCTATATATCATACAGTTGCCTAAATAACTCAGGGTTTTTTTTCTACTTTTCTTAAAAATTGGAATTAAAACATGATAGAGAGAGAAACAAGCTTCCAAACTACACAGAGCTCTTCCTCAGGTCAGGCTCTGTCTCTTTCACCAACAGAAGATGGTCCAGTAAAAGATATTACTTCACCTACCTTGTGTCTCTAATACCCTGGGACCAACAGGGCTACAACAATACTGCATACATTTGTAGGGTATGCAATTTTAAAATGTTTGAAACTCATAATGCGGCTTGAAGAATTTTGTAATTTTCTTATCAAACTTGGCTTAAAAAAAATCAAACTTAGTTCACCTTAATAACCTAATAAGTAATTCTGAGCCTTCCTTGTGTCTTACATCATCTGGTTCTGAATCAAACCAGATAGAATAGAAAAAGACAAAGGCTCTGGATGTTCAGAGGTGCTGAGAATCCCCAACTCTAATTGTCAGCAGTGGGAGGTCAGGTACTCAGCACCTTTGAAAATCAGGCCCAAAATACTTGCTGAAATTGTGAAAATTTAGAGTTGAAAATCTTTCCCTACAGATTTTACTAAGGCATTCTACATACTTCTGTTATCCCATATGAACAACACTGTACACAGACATCCATTAATAAAGCACCATTTCTAAAAGCAATCTCATCAGAATCATTACTTTCTAAAACAAAATTGTATTATTTTTAATGCATTTGCAAGGCACTCATCACCATAAGCACAAATTTGTTCACCCACCTATTACCAAACAGAATTGTTCCTTATGATCCTGTAGCAATTAAAATCTTCTCTCACTAGTGTGTGGAGAACAGAATAGTATGAAGATTGATATTTTATTTCTTAATTAAAGTTCTTTATGCCTTTTGGTACTTCGAAGAAAATATAAAAAAGAATGCAGTAGGAAAATACCTAATCACTGAAGGATTTCCTAATGTCTTTACTTTTTTTCCCCATTATGAATGGTACATAAAAATATTATATTTGAAATTACTGAATAAAAGAAGTAGATGGGAGGCACTAATGTGCAGCCAGCAACATCATATGCATTGATTCAATTTGGTTCCATGCCCTGAATTTCCCCTTTAGTTTGACTGACAAAGTATAATTGTTATATTAGCTCTTCTCCCCTTTCTTCATCTTCTCCATCTCATTCCCTTTTACACTTTATTCAGTGAAACGCCTACTGACCAATAAGGTTTCCTTTCGTTTCCCTCACCTATCCACTTCCCAGCTAAGTATTTGGGGTTTCAATAATTCTCTTATTAACATCTTTCTGATCTCACAGCAGAAACCTGGAGTGAACCCAAAGCCAATACCCCTAAATTTGTGTACAGCGCCATTTTACTAAGCACAGGCTTGGTTGTCCCACATGAGGATTTCATGTGACTCACCATTTTGAGAGGGCCACGGAGATACAGAAAGCCACAGGGTTCCCCTAATTCAATACCTAAATTATCCTCCATACACACCTAAGTAGTTATGACATAGTATGAGAAACTGAAACATAATTTAAATCTTTCTTAATCATCTTTAAATACAAGAAGCCAACGTACCAACTGCGCTCACCAAAAGGTTTGCAGTCTAACAAAGGATGGTACTTTGCTAAAAATCGAACCAAGAAAGTTTCTAATAAGGTGTTTCTAAAGCGTTTCCATGTCGATGTTCACAATTATTCTCAGTTGCTTCAGATCAAATTTGCTTACTAGTCAAAACCTAACTGCCAGCACTGCAAGTTCAACTAGGTAAATGAAATCTAGGTGCGTTGTATCTGGGGCATACATTATCACCAATTATAATAATTCTGCATCCAAAACTTAGCTGCCAGGTTTTTTTGATGATGCAGAATAAATTATTGCATGTTCTTCCTATGTTCTATTGAGTAATAAAATATGTTTGTCAGTCAGTTATTCAGATATTACTTAGATGATGCACATAAAGTAGACACTGTATGTGCAGTAACAAGAGACAATTTTTACAGTTCACTTTCCCCTCTAACCATGCTTTAAAGAAGTAAATGGGAAAATGTGCCCATCACAAGATGTCATTACTAACATGTACATCTAACTAATCTAAGCCCTGATCTTGTAAATACTTGTACACCTGAGTAACTTTAAGCATGAGCAGTGCCAGTGAACTCAGTGTCTGTAGGCTGAAAGCCATGTCTCTATGACTCTTTTTCCTGGAGAACGTTCTGGCAGCCAACCTAATCTACAGCCTGATCCTGAGAGATGCTGAGCACTCATAATACCTGTTGATATAAATGGGGATTCAGTTGTTCCACACTCCTCTGGTTCAGGCCCTTAATCATCTTGGCCTTTACTTAGCCTTCTGATAAGCTTAAAATAAAGAAAATCTTGTCCAAATTTTTCTAATATACTTCACGTCAGCCCATAATACTTAAGATCTCTCTTTTTTAAAAACTGAGTCTAGATAAAATTTTAAGCTATAAAATAGGGTATCAACAATGTTATAGACTTAGGAACCAAGGGATGGAGGGGCACAGCGTCACAAAATGTTTCAATGAGAACACCTCTATTGCCACAGAAGTCCATGGGTTTGATTGGTTTCTCAGATATGTAGACATGCTGCAGCACACTGTATCTTATTTTAAAAATATCACTCATACACAGAAGGAATTTTTACAAGACAAGAGTCTGCAGAGCTTGGATCTAAGTAAAAATAAAACTATTTGAGAAGACTGAAAGTAGAATTTCTATAGTACATGATCACAAAGAGAGAAATTAAGAGAAATAGGCACTCAGCAAAGGGTTATATCTGAATAAAACTGTTCAATGCACAGATCCCCAGTTTTCCTTCCATTTTCTCATACGCGATTTTTGTGACCCTGCACATCGTCGATAAAAATAAGAAAGAGAGCCTTTTCATTTTGGCATTTTGTTTTTCTCTGTTTCATTATGACTGTTCCTATCAGTTACACTGAAAGGGCTTTAACAGAGGCTTCCTTCATCCTGGCCTCTGTGATGTTATCTTTTCACCTTCTCAAGTCATTTCAATAAATATGTTTCTATGCATCTCCTCACATCAGGCTGATGGAGCACCTGGATCAAATGCTCCTGTAGTCAGAGCCACGGGCAACAAATGCTGCGGCTTCCCACTCCACGGTAAAGAAGGAGATTGTTCCAAAGAACCCAACCACTGCCATGATCAGGAGCTGCCACTGAAGAAGAAGGTAGTTGCTGTAGAAAAATGCGACTGCAGCACAGATGGACTGAAAGAAAAAACACAAAACAAAGGCTATCACTGCAGGTATGCAGTCTAACTGTTCTATGTAAAGATTATCATTACTGACATGCATACAGAATGACATTTAGCCTTTAGTTTTCTTAGAAATATACTCCTGTATCAGATATTAAAGGTAAAAAGACTTCACTATATTTCTGTATTTCTTTTGGTCTGATACACAGAAAATTCAGTTTTAACTCCTGTCATTTAAGTGGGCTTCACTGGATGAATTGAACACCACACACAAGGGTATTTATAGAATCCGATATGCAACTCTCTGGTACTGAAACCACGGTGTCTCATGCACAACACATCCGAGGAATGAGTACAGTATATAAAACAATAACCTGAATAAACTTTTCCCAGTTTTACAGCACTTTATTACAGAACCAGAGGCATGCATGTATGACATAACTGCAAATTTCTACCAAGTGTAGCTGCTTAAATGCACTTCACCCTTGTTAAGGATTCAAGCTACAATACTCATTAGCCCCCAGCTAGATTAAAGAACCTTTATAATTAGCCTGACCCATCATCACGTTAAATACGTAACTATCTTGGATAATGTTATCAAAACGATGAATGGTGCATTGGGAAATCATTGGAAATAATAAAGTTCTTACAAACACAGCAGCTGTGATCTAGTGGATTAGGCACATGGCTGGTAGTCAGAACACCTCTGTTCCCAGCCCCAACTTATTGTGTGACCCTGGGCAAGTCTTTTCACCTCTTCATACCTCAGTTTTCTGACAATCACAATCCATGATCTGGGAAAGCTCAAAACCGCAAAGGTTTCCTCTTTTAGAGGGAATCCATTTGGGCTCCATGTCTGCTAGTTTATCAACCCATTCAGAACAGGAAAAAGCAATCATTTATGTGAAGGGCTTCTAATTTAGTCCACAACTGGCATAATTATAAATATTTTGGGGTGATGGTTTAAGACATGTGAAATGACCATTTCAATTCTTCTTATGCCCATGCTCCCCTCACCAAGTGTTGGGCACAACTGGTAACTCCAAGTGACATGTGGTACAAACTTTTAAAAACTTGGAAATCAACATTTAACCAATACATTTGCTGTTACCTACTGCCTAATCTCCAAAGGCTTCTTCCAATAAATAAATATTTAAACCAAAAATCAGAATCTGCATATCTGAACATACTTTTAGATATTAAAGCAGAACCCACCATTATCTGTAGTTCACACTCAAAAACCTGAGAGTGCCTGATGGTTCAGTACATCAACACAGCACTTTTATATTTTTCTCCTGAACCAAGGGCTATACTTGAACCAGTTTTTGCACAGAAGACAGAACAGGCTCCCATTCTTTCTGGGAAGGATAGTACAGTAACTCCTCACTTAAAGTTGTCCCGATTAACGCTGTTTTGTTGTTAGTTGCTGATCAATTAGAGAACATGCTCGTTTAAAGTTCCACAATGCTCCCTTATGACACTGTTTGGCAGCTGCCTGCTTAATGTCCACTGCTTGCAGAAAGAGCAGCCCGTTGGAGCTAGCTGGTGGGGTCTTGGAACCAGGGTGGATCGGCAGCCCCCCTATCAGCTCCCCGCTCCCCTAAGTTCCCTGTGCTGCAGCCACCCAGCAGGCTATCAGTTGACGGCCATTCAGCTGTCCCTCCACACACTGCCATGTGCTGCTCCTGCCCTCTGCCTTGGAGCTGCTCCCAGGAGCCTATTGCTTGCTGTGCTGGGATGGGGGAGAGGGAGGCTAATTTCAGGGTGTCCCCCTGCCTCCCACTTACCCCATCTCCACAGAGCGGGGGTGGGGGGAAGACACGACAGGGCTCAGGATGGAGGGAGCTTGCTGGCAGCAGCTGCTGTCTCAACTTGCTGATCTACTTAAAAAGGCAATGTATTTAGAGTGGGGTCAGCATACTTAAGGGGCAATGTGCATCTCTCTCTCTCACACACACACACAGGGTGTGTGTCTCTGTCTGCCATGCTGTCTCCTCACCCTCCATTTGTGCTGCCTTGTAGAGTGTGAGGCTACATTAACAACATGTTAACCCTTGAGGGCTCAGCCGAGTGCTAGTTCATCATTTAGTAGCAAGGCATACCCTGGGAAATATCCCACCCGCCTCCACCCTCTGCCTTCACCATCTCAACCAAGCTTCACAATCATCATTGCTCTGTACAGTATTAAATTGTTTGTTTAAAACTTACACTGTATATAAAACTATAGTTTTTTGTCCAGTGAAAAAATTTCCCTGGAACCTAACCCCCTATTTACATTAATTCTTATGGGGAAATGGGATTCGCTTAAGATCGTTTTGCTTAAAGTCACATTTTTCAGGAACATAACTACAACATTAAGCAAGGAGTTACTGTATTAAATTTATTGAGCTCACTAAAAAAATATGTATTATTTCAGTAGAATGCTAATTATTCATATATCCCCACAGACATCTTCACATACACTGTCTGACTTTGCTATTTGACGTAAGATAATACCTGGACAAACTTGAAGACAGCGAAGGCAGGTGCACTGTCTTCTGAATAAAGGAACCCCAAAATACTGAGGAGTTGGGTGTTAAAGCAGCTGTCTCCTAGTCCCAGCAGAAAGCTGCAAAAAATGGCCAACTCTTTGCTGTAGAGAAAAATTATACCAACTTTAGTAGGGATATTCAGCTACTGGCTAGTGTTAGTACACATAGAGATTCTCAATATAAACAAACTGTTTTGTCAGACTTGTCTTGGAAATAAAAGCAAAAAATTGAATTCAGGTTTGAATTTTGATGGAAAATTACTGATGTGGGTCGCAGAAATATTTCCTTACAGGATTTTTGTACTCTGAAATTCTAAGTTTTCTGCCAGTGCTACAGCCAGTCAATCCTACACTGAATTGGAGCTGCTAAAACAACTACCTCACTTTAGGACTCCTCTTCTGTTAATGGGCAAGCATATCTGGATATTAATGCCTGCAACAACCAAGCTCACAATGCTTTCCCAGGCAATAGAAAAGTAGTAATGCAAATCTGACAGCCAGGGATATAGAGAGCATGAAAACTCTATGAATATGGGAGGCTTAAAAAGGACCTTTCAAATTGCAGAAGATTTCAAAAATAATGCTTAACACAAATCCATTAATATGTTCACAGTTTCTTAAGTTGGCAAATTAGCAGTTACTTGCATTTAAACATGTGATTGCTCCCTTCCAACTCATTCTCCTTCACACATGTGTGTGGGAAGCAAGACGATAGAGCAATGAGGACACAGAAACAGAGTAGTCGCTGAAATATCCCGACCACAGAGATTGGAATTCTGCTTTGCCCTTACCTGGGTCATGCATGCACAAGGCAAAAAAGCTTCTGATGCCCACTCCCCAACACTGAGCATCCATGTAATGGGCAGGCAGAATCTGGTCACAAGTTAATGGAGTGGACCTGGACAATGAGTATTCAATTGGCTTTAGCAATTGCTGTCATAGTGTGTGGTATAGTTGTGCCTCTGGTATATTAGAATATCTGGAATCACTGGCATCTGTGATAACTAAAGTAATTTCTCAGATCATCCTTAATAATGTTCACAAACAAGGCACTTAATATGAACTGACACCATTCTGACCTGCCATTTAACCCCCTACATCCTGGTATGAACTGCTATAACATCTGAAACTACTCAGAATGGAGAACTGTGGATGGAAACTTTCTGTAAGGTCTTGATCACTAGTCAGTGAAAACAGCTTGAAGCTGCCTTTCCCACAGACGAACAAGCTGCTTCTCTTCAAGGTTGTTAAAAAGAGGACAGCAATAAACTCTTTTCCACATCCAGCCAGGATAGGACAAGAAGTAATCTGATTAGTCTGCAGCAAGGAAGATTTAAATGCAATATTAGAAAAAACTTTATTAAGTATTGTATAAGGATAGTTAACCTCTGGAACAGGTTACCAAGGGAGGTTGTGTAATCCTTGTCATTGGAGGTTTTTAAAAACTGGGAAGACTAACACTTGTCAGGGATGGTCTCGGTATATTTAATCCTGCCTCAGTGCAGGAGGATGGAATAGATGACTTCTGGAGGCCCTTACAACAGCCTTACATTTCTATGCTTTCGAATTACACTGATCAAAAGAAACAAAACATTTTGTACCTTGGATTCATATAAGCGCTATTATCTGTTCCTTCAAAGGAAGCAATGGGGGCATCATTTGGTATGTTGTAAAAAATTAAATAAAAGGCTACAAAATGGACCACAATGCCAAGCATCACAACTGGGTTCCTGCCAAAGCGATTATCTTTGTTCACTAGTCCAAAGAATCCTCCACCTGTAGGAGGGGGAAAGAATACATCATTATTAGTTTCAGAGTAATTATTAGTATTAATGACAAAAAGAAAGAAACATGTTTTAAAAGTTTCCATTAAATCATATATTTACAGTGTAAAGAAAGAATCCAAACTTCAGGTATGGCAGCACATGTTGAAAATGTACATTAGAAATGTAGCTATGATAGACCCTGAAGGAGGGACCAGCAGAGCTGAGATCAGCCAAGTGGTACCTTGGTTCCATGGGAGAAGGGATGCAATTTGACAGGTAACAGAGGTGAATTCTCTGGGCTGTCAGACCCATCCATGAAAGGTGGGCAAGAGCTTTGTGAGACAGTACTGAAAGGGCTAATTGCATTGTTGTAGCTGCTCTGCCAGCATGGCTGCCCAGATGATTCAGGGAGTCTAGGGCAAAGCTGGGGGAGCTGCAGCACTTGTACTCACCTGGCAGTGGTCCAGGTCTTCGGTGGCATTTCAGCGGTGGGGGGCCCTTCAGTTGCTTTGTGTCTTTGGCAGCACTGAATGGCCTCCCGCCGCCGAAATGCTGCCGAAGACCAGGACCACCGCCGAGCCAGGGCTCGTGGGACCCCTGCGGGGCCCAGGGCAAATTGCCCCCACCTCTGGGCAGCCCTGTCTGCCAGTACTTACTATCTATAGAGGGATTGCAATGGTGAAGGGCAGCGGTTCTCAAACTGTGAATCAGGACCCTAATGTGGGTTGCAACACCATTTTAATGGGGTTGCTAGGGCTGGCATTAGACTTTCTGAGGACAAAGCCAAAGCCTGAGCTCTACCACCCAGGGCCAAAGCCCAAGCCTGAGGGCTTGAGCCACAGGTGGTGGGCTCAGGTTACAGGCCCCCCACCTAGGGCTCAAAACTTGGGTTTTGGCTTTGGTCCCCCTGCCCGGGGTCATGTAGTAATTTTTGTTATCAGAAGGAGGTCACAGTGCAATGAAGTTTGAGAACCACCGCTGAAGGGTAATAGTGGTGGATGATACTGTGCTCAGCCTCACTCAGAGCAAGTGCAATTAAACCGTGGTGTGAATGCCTGTGTGGATTCAGGGTGTTTCACAAGTTAGGGGATTCCAAAATGCTCTAGTGTAAGCATAGGGTAGGAGATTTTGATCTAGTCAACTGAGATTTGTATTCAATCATTTTAATTGAGTATTAAGTTTACCCTTGGTGTATGTTTAGTCTTTCATCTCTAAGCATACAGCCTTAGCTTTTTATTATAAAAAAGAAGGTTTAGACTTAGGCCAGGTCTACACTGCGACTTTAAATCGGTTTAATGGCCGATATACCGATTTAACGCTGTATCCGTTCACACGACGTCGTCATTAATATCGAGCTTAAAGGCTCCTTAAATCCGACTTTTTCGGACTCCTCCCAAACGAGAAGAGAGCGCTAAATTCGATAGGATAACTCGGATGTAGGTTCAACCACACACTGTGGCGCCGTAGTGGACGGAAATCGACGTTATTGGCCTCCGGCGTGCATCCCATGAGTGCCAGCACTGACCGCTCTGCGACAGCATCTGAACTCGGATGCAGTGGGAGGTAAACAGAAACACAGCCCTCCTGCGAATCTTTGATACATTTCCTGCTTGCCCGCGCTGGAGCTCTGGATCAGCACTGGCTGGCCGATGCGAGGTTCTGAGAAATTCGAAAAAAAAGGAGCTCAGCATAGACCGTACGGGAGATTATGGTCGGGGTATGATCATACAACTGGCACGATTATTTTCGAATAGCTTAACGATATTAACAAAAACAGATCTAATAAAAATCGGTTTTAGCGCGAGCATCAGGGATTCCCGAATCGATTCTGCTTGGTCCATGGTCCAAGTACACATGATTCGCTAGGAGACGCTGATGCACTGTGGGCGTGCTGTTCCTCAGCCTTATCCATGTTCCACTTCCGTTTGAGAGCACCAGGTGCTGATGTGGCGGCAGAACAACACTTGCCCGTGGGGGTGGTGTCTGGGTACAGCCTGACACCCTCCCTTTGTGAAAGGCAGCAACTGCACCTCTTGCGCCTTTTTCGCGGGGAGGTCCGCATTGAGCAACGCATGCACAGCAATCTTTCCCTTTTTTTTTCGTGGTGGTGGAGGGGAAATACTGAGGACGTGTTTCCCTGAAACCACGCCAGACACTGTGTTTGAACTTACGACAATGGGAGCTAGCCAAGATTGCAAATATATTTTCAGAGATGCGGGACTTGGTGATAGCTGGAGTTCCTCAGTACCCCCTCCCTCCTTCATGACGTCCATTGATTCTGGCTTCCGTTACGCTGTCCCACAGCGCTGTGTATCGGAGTTTTGTATTCAACGCTTTGGCTGTTCGATGTTCGAGTTGTAACGGAGCTGAGATTACACACGAGATTTGTCTCCCCTACATGGCGATCAGAGCCCTAGTATCTCCTAACGTCTATGCTGGAGCTCTTTTTCGAATTTCAAACTGCCATCGCACAGCCCGTTGTGATCAGAGCTCCACGCTGGGGCAAGCAATTAATTCAAAAGTTCGCGCTGGGCTTTTCTCTGTATGCCGATGCATCGCGAGTTCAGATCTGTCATGTCAAGCGTCAGTGCTGCACTCTGAGGGAGCCTGCCGGAGGCATAACGTCATGTACCTCACAACCCTCGGTTTCACTATCGAATTAGCGCATACTCCTCTCGTTTGGGAGGAGTTCGAAATCGATTCTAAGGAGCGGTTTCTCGATATTAATGACGACGTCGTTGTGAACGGATTACAGCGTTAATCGGTATATCGGCCCATTAATTACCGATTTAAAGCACTGTGTAGACTGCCTAGGTCTGATCGCTGTATGGGAGACAATTGTGTTTCCAGCTCCGTTACAGAACACGAAATGCCAAAGCGGTGAATAAAAAACTCCAGTTACACAGCGCTGCGTCGCGTACGAAAGGAGATCATGTGACCTTCATGACAGGAGGGTGTAGGAAGGGTGCTGAGAGACTCCAGCTATCCACATACAGCAGTCCTATATTTGCATCTTGTGTCCAATGTCTGAAGAGTCTATATGTGTCTTGTCGGGTTAGAACAGGCTTCCTCGTTTATCCCCCGCCACACCACGTGAAAAATGAAGCGGAAAGATTGCTGATCGCATATTGCGTTGCTCAATTGCATCCGCGGAAAAAGCGCCAAAGGGGTGTCATGCTTGCCTTCACAAAGGAGCCGGTGAGGCTGTACCCAGCCACCACCGGGCATGTTTTCTGCCCCATCAGGCACTGTGCTCTCAACACGGAAGTGGAACTATGGGATAGCTGAGGGAACAGCTACCCACAGTGCACTGCTCCTGAAATTCGATTGTAAGCTTGCGACCTGTGGACGGCAAACAATCGATTTCGGGATCCCACTGTGGACGCGCTAAACCGATTTTATTAGATCTGTTTTGTAATATCGGTTTAAGCTAATTCGAAATAATCGTGCAGTGTAGACGTACCCTTAGCAATATAAAATGTAAATCAGACACAGCTAACTATAAAACATGATGTACAAATGCTAAAAATGGCCTATTAACACTACAGACCGGATTCACTGTTGTTCTCGTCCCACATAGTCATTTATACCAATGCAAAATGAGCGTAAAATGCTAAGACTCTTATCTGGTAATATTCCACATCCTTCTCTGCATTCAGTTTGTACTAGTGTAAATGACTACACAAGATGCAGCGCAATAATGAATCATGGAATCATAGGGTTAGAAGGGACCACAAGGGTCATCTAGTATAACCCTACCAAGTATTGTAGCAGATTTTAGTTGTATTTTACTTATTGCATATGCAACTTTTGCTGCAAGTCTGACGTGTGGTGCACTCTTCATTTATGTAGAAACAACCTTTTTGATAATCTCAACAACTTCATTTTTTTATACTTAAACTTTAATTTCTTTAGACTCACCTAAAATTTCTCCAATGCCAATAAAAATACCAGAGAGTCCAATAAGACTTTTCTCTTCAGTGCCAAATCTATTCACAGCACCAATACAGGTCCCATATACTCCAGAAAAGAATGTTAATTCCAGACCTTTAAGGAAAGGCAGACAAAAGTTGACAGCTGTAGTATTATGCATTATTTCAGATACCAATATGCAAAAGTTCCTTATGTCTAACCATTGCCTCTTATAAATACACGGTTAAAATATGAAGATTGTAGATGCAATCACATTAGTTTAGAAGTATTCCAAACCATATAAATATATGACTTTCATAAGTCAGAATACATAAACTATTTTAGAAAACCCACACACCATGACATGGGCAGTTAGTGTCATATCTGCACCTGGAGTGAAACTCTGGCTCCATTGAAGTCAATGGCAAAACTTACACTGACTTCAATGGGAGTAAGATTTTACCATGGGTCTTTGACCTCCCATCAAACACCTAATAAATGTATGACAATATAACCACACACATGTTGTGTACCACTACTTTCAGATACTGTGGAACAATATATAACTGGACATTGGTTATAAGATTATACAATGGGGATGTTAAACCTATAGCCCCAGTGACACACCTAGAATGACCATTTAATATTATATTAAGAAGGCCTGCTGCCAGCACTCACCAAAACAGTGCTTCAGTCATTTACATACACTTCAAAAAAGCACATTACAAAATTTGGAACCCTGTGAGAACCTTCAGACTTGTAGTGGCTTTCACAAAAATGGGTACTGTGACGTGGGCTGCACTAATGCTATGTTTCTAAGGTCACTACAACACAGAAAGTCCTTTCTGACTAGATCTCTGCTTGGGCAACTCTTTTTAGTCTTATTAAATTCTGCATGATTATTCACCTATACCATGAAGCATCACTATTGTGGCGACCATATACCATCTTGTTTATTTTGCGTATTATATCCATTCACAATATTTAGCATATACTCCTCATCTTCAAAGTGCTTTACACAAAAACCCAAATGCTCATAACACCCCTAACATGAGGAAGTAACCATTATTATTCCCATTTTACAGAGGGGAAAACTGGCCAAAAAATGCTAAGTGATTTACCCAAGGTCACACAGCAGTCAGAAGTAGAGTTAATAATAGAGCTCAGAGCTTCTGACTACTAGTCTCATGCTCTAACCACTAGACAAATTGCCCTTGGATTGTACACACTTTCCTACACAAATTTTGTTCTTTGTTTAGTAAACTTTATATATTTCACAGCTAAAAAAATACCTAAGGTGCTCTATAAATAGCTGTGTTTAATTAATACACTTCCCCTAGAGTTCTAATAAGATATGGTATTTTTCATGCACTGTCCTAAGCTGTGATGTATTGTTATTACAGAGTGTTGACCAGCTGCTGTGTTCCATCCAAGAGGTAGCTCTATGTTAGTGATGAGCAATGTGATCCCTAATACAATATGTATTTCAGTTTTCAAACTGTTTTGGAAATTCTTGCAGATGAAAATGCCACAGAATTATTATAAATATAATTTCAGAGAAACAGTCAAATAGTCAAGTCTTTAAAGCCTGACTTTAATGCAGGAAAAATAACTTCTTTTTTTTTTTTTTGGTCCAGTGATGGCATTTCTGAAAAAGAGCCTTTGTCTAAAGACTTATAAAGGAAGTGAAAGATTCCAAGTTAAGCTCCTGCTATGTACTACTATTTCAATACACTTATAATTAATTAAGGCTGAATAAAACTAAAACTAAACTCTAAGATAAGACCAATGTTTTGCTTAGTACTTCTCTACTCTTGTACTGTCATTAACATGAGGGAAGGTAATATGGCTGAGTCCCAACTAGGGAGACCATAGAAACATGAGTCATGCAATAAGACTTTTCAATATATAGAGTCCATTTTACAAATGTCAACTGTTCCATAGCAAGTATATTTACAACAGTGCAAGAGACTTGCTTAAACCAACACAAAACCAGGCCAAAAATGAAGTTTTAAGTAAACTTCTTTGGCCTTTGCTATTGCAGAAAATACAGTACACCATATAAAGATCTAGTAATAGTAGGTGATTGTACATGGTATGTGAGCTGTAACACCTCACAAAACTTCCAACAGTTTCAATAACAGACCACAAGAATTCGGAATCACTATCTGCTTTTGCAGCTCTTAGATGAATTGTACCAAATCGCTTTACAATACAGATGGTACTAGTGAATTTGAGCCACTAGATGGCAGCAAAGTATTTCAAACTAGACTAAGTTTCTGACATGGTTACTTTAAGAGCTTAATCTGGCTTGAGTTACAGAAAACTCTCATTGATTTCAGTGGGAGTTTTGCCTGAATAAGGATTGCAGGATCAGATATGAAAAGACATCTTATTTTTTGTATTTTTGTACCACAGTAGCACCATGTTACCTCCCTTCGACTTCCAAAGGTACTGCACCTCTAAGAGGGCCGCACTTTGCTAGGCAGTATACTGACATGTATTAAGAGAGCACCTGTCACAAAATACAACCAGTGGATGAAACAAACTAATGCTGATAGGGGATGGAGGACAAAGCAACTGTAAAATGAGTATATTTTGAATAATAGGTAGTAGTCTCAGTTCACCGCCAGCCTAGACATCATCCGCTGGCAGTGGTTTATAGACAACACAGTAGAGGTAAGTCTTAAGGAGGCATTTGAAAGACGATAAAGTGGTAGCCTTATGGATTTTGACAGAAACGTTTTTCCCCAAACATAAGGGGTCGGCATTGTATTCTCCCACTGTTCTGGTACTGAGTAGGCATGACACTGAAATGTCTATAATAATGTTACTCTCCTGTCTCTCATGCAGCTTCCCCCCAGGGATGAGAAAGCAGCATGGCTAAAATAGCCATTTTTTAAAGTGTGTTAAAGGTAAACAGTAAAGTTTGAAAACGTTATAAGAATCCAAGAAAGTAAGGGCTTATCTACACTTGAAACACTACAACAGCACAGCTATGGTGCTGCAGCGCTTCAGTGTAGATACTCACTACAGCAACAGAAGAGGTTCTCCCACCAGCATAGGTAGTCTTCCTTCCCAAGAGGCAGTAACTAAGTCGACAGAAGAATTCTTCTGTCAACTCAGCGCTCTCTACACCGGGGGTTAAGCTGACTTATCTGTGTCGCTCGGGGGTGTGGACCTATGTCTAGTCAGCTGACCACCAACAGGTCTTAAAACAAGGCACCTGTCCTGACCCCTAGAGGAAGGTGATCACCAGATGAAAGCTCAGCTGTCTGAGAACAGGAGAGACAAAGTCTGGAGAATCAGAGACAAGAAGTATTTAGAGAGAGAGCAAAACGCTGCTTGGACAGAGCTATAGGAGACTTGGTAGAGAAAGCAGAGTTCTGCAGAGAGCTGGAACAGAATTGTTGGTGAGACTTGACCAAACTGGGAGTTTCTGATGAGCAGAAGGCTTAGACAGTGATCCCTATCCAGCTTGGTGAGAAGAAGTTGGGCCTTGAAGCAAGAGGTTGGGCTCTTAGCAAGGGTAGGACTCAGGCAGGGAGTCCTGAGGCATGGAACACAGTGAAGAGCTCTCTTATGGGCAACCTGACTTGAGGACTGTGGTAAAGTTCATGAGACTGGTCACTCAGATGGACGGCCTGGACAGGAGAGCAAAAAGGAAATGGGAACACCATGCCACTATTGACTCTCTGTGGGTGATCTGGAGACATTGTTCCTGAAGAGAGGATTGGAAAAATTGTTGTATATTAGTATTCTTACTGTGAGTTTGTCAAGACAGTTTTCTTGCAAGAGTTTAGGGGAATTACTGCACTGGTATACATGAACAATTATGCCCAGAGGCAGGTTTTGTATCAGACTGTGAAGGTATATCTACATGATGGAGACTATACTGGCATAGGTATATCAGCCTAGCGCTGTAGCGTAGATGTAGCCTACAAAAACAGTTTGGATTTTCTTGTCAGCATAGGAACACTACCTCCCTGAATGAAGTTGGCTATGTCAATGGAAGCCCTCTTCCATCGACATAGCTGTGTCTACATTTTGTCAGCATAGCTAAGTCAGTAAGGGATGTATTTTTTTTTCACACTTCTGACTGACAGAGGTATACAGCTATAACTTTTCAGTAGACCAAACCTGAGAGTCTGTCATGGGCAAACAAATGGGAAACTGAGGCAGGTGCATGGAGAAAGGTAAATAGTGGTTTCTTCAAGGGTTCTGTACTGGGACCAGTATTATTCAACATATTCATAAATGATCTGGAAAAAGGTATAAACAGTGAGGTGGCAAAACTTGCAGATGATACAGAACTACGCAGGACAGTTAAGTCCAAAGCAGATTGTGAAAAGCTAAAAAGGGATCGTACAAAACTGAGTGACTGGTCAACTGGGCAACAAAATGGCAGATGAAATTCAATGTTGATAAATGCAAAGTAGTGTATATTGGAAAACCTAACCCCAAATATACATATAAAATGATGGGGTGGAAATTAGCTGTAACCACTCGAGAGAGATCTTGGCATCATGTGCATAGTTCTCTGAAAACATCCACTCAATGTGCAGCAGCAGTCAAAAAAGGGAACAGAATATTGGGAATCATGAAGAAAGGGATAGATCGGGGTGGGCAAACTTTTTGGCCTGAGGGCCACATCGGGGTTCCAAAACTGTATGGAGGGCCAGGTAAGGAAGGCTGTACCTCCCCTAACAGCCTAGCTCCCGCCCCAATCCGCCCTCTCCCACTTTCCGCCCCCTGACTGCCCCCCTCAGAACTCCCGCCGTGCATCCAAGCCCCCTTCTCCCTGTCCTTTGACTGCCGCCGACCCTATCCACATCCGCCCTGACAAGCCACCGGGCCTCCCAACTATCCAAACCTCCACTGGTCACCGTCCCCTGACACCCTCCGAACTCTCTGCCCTCATCCAGCCGCCCCTGTTCCCTGACCCTGACTTGCTCCCTGGAACCCCCTACCCCTTATCTAACCCCCCCCTTACCATGCCGCTCAAAGCAGCAGGACTGGCAGCCGTGTCGCCCTGCCGGCACCAGCCATGCCGCCACGCTGCCTAGAAGGAGCTTGTAGCCCTGATGCCCACAGTGCTGGCAACACGGCAAGCTAAGGCTGTGGGGGACAGGGGAGGGGCCAGGGACTAGCCTCCCCAGCTGGGAGCTCAAGGGCTGGACAGGACAGCCCTGTGGGCCATAGTTTGCCCACCTCTGGGATAGATAATAAGACAGAAAATATCATGTTGCCTTTATATAAGTCCATGGTACACCCACATCTTGAATACTGCGTGCAGATGTGGTCACCCTATCTCAAAAAAGATATTGGAATTGGAAAAGGTTCAGAAAAGGACAACAAAAATGATTAGGGGTATGGAACAGCTTCCATATGAGGAGAGATTAATAAGATTGGGACTTTTAAGCTTGGAAAAGAGACGACTAAGGCAGGACATGATAGAGGTCTACAAAATCATGACTGGTGTGGAGAAAGTAAATAAGAAAGTGTTATTTACTTCTTCTCATAACACGAGAACTAGGGGTCACCAAATGAAATTGATAGACAGCAGGTTAAAACAAACAAAAGGAAGTATTTCTTCACACAATGCACAGTCAACTTATGGAACTCTTCGCCAGAGAATGTTGTGAAGGCCAAGACTATAACAGGGTTCAAAAAAGAATTAAAGAAACTCATGGAGGATGGGTCCATCAGTGGGCTATTAGCCAGGACGGGCAGGCATGGTGTCGCTAGCATCTGTTTGCCAGAAGCTGGGAATGGGCAACAGGGGATGGATCACTTGATGATTGCCTGTTCTATTCATTCCCCCTGGAGCACCTGGTATTGGCCACTGTCAGGAGACAGGATACTGGGCTAAATGGACCTTTGGTCTGATCCAGTATGGCTGTCCTTATGTTTTTATTGTGTAGCAGCCTGCCGTAGGAGGGCACTCCACATGGGGGCTGCCCTATTACAGAGTCAAACCAGTGGTTGCAATGAAGTCTTTGCAACATTTTCCTAATGCACACATGGTTTTAGGACAAGGGCTCTTACAAAAGTCTCCTACACTTCATTGCAAGTCTGATGAAGCTGATATTAAAGACCTCATCTACAAAAATGAGTTTAATTACCATTATTAGACTCCACTGCAGTTTAATTATGTTCTAACATGATTCAATCTGGCCAGTATGAACAGGGACAACCCGTGAAATAAAACGGACTCATAAACTATGCCCTAGCTAAGATACAAATTGGCTGACCTTAAACTGGGTTAACAACTCTTATTAAATCCCATAATTTTGGCAGGGTTAGGTACAAAAAAATTAATCTACAGACAAGCATTTTTCAGAAACAGAGTACAAAAATACTATAAAAGGGTAATAAACTCCAATATGTTAAAGTAATATATCCTGGGATACAGGAATATAATCCTGATTGAGGGGTACTCATTTATTGTCCCATAAAATGCCCTGGCACTAGCAAATGATCGTGTCCTTTTGCCTGTTTCATTACCTGTATAAGCCGTTGTAACACTGAGGAGCAAAATCTCTTTGGTGAAGTATAGCTTAATAGATCTCTCTGCAAAGAAAAAACATAAATGAATAAAATTCACTGACATTAAAGGTGCATTTACTTTCTTTTGCTGCTTACCAAAGGCACAAATACAAACCATGCACTGATTTTTTTCTCTTTTTAATTAAATAAGGCTGCTACATAGGGGGCCTTTAACATAAAAGTCCAATCTGAATGGGTTTTATTGTGGGGGGCAGGGTAGAGAGGGAAATCAACCAAATACGTTTTCCAGTGACTAAAGGCTGAGTGGTTTTGTGTACTGTACTCTTGTAATCTCAATTCAGAATATTTTTATTTTAAAATAATTGAGTTTTTCTAAATGTTTTTGGGACAAATTCTGCTTTCAGATATCAACAGTTAAGTGCTCCTAATTATATGCTCCAATGGGAGCTGCACACATGTATCTGAAAGAAGAATTTTTATTTTTTAAATTGTTGAACTTTATTGTAAATGTTGATGTAAATGCATACAAAAGGTCATTTATACTTCATCTTGCACTTTCGTTAATGCGAAACATTTTTACTTTCAGAGTGGCTTTTCCTTTTTTCCTCCCCTCATCCCCATTATCTCTCCCTCTCATACCCTGTCCTCCTTTCCTAGTGTTAATCCTCTTTTTCACCTCCCTAGACTTGTTTCAATTCTGTCCTGAGATTATCAAATATCCTTTGCTTCCCTCTCAACTCAGCAACTTGCACAGTTGCTCATCTATCCTCTTTAATCTCCACTAAATGAGATCTTTGCTTTTTCCACTGAGCCTTGAACCAGGAGGCGCCTAGAGCCTTCAAAACACAGATGCATCCTACTCTTTGCCTCAATGTCATGTCACTTTAAAGCAGGCACCACAGTTGAAGACTCTAAAGATCCTGTACTAATCTGGGATATGAAGGATCTGGGCTATATGATGTATTGGATGAATTAAGAACAGATGAGGGAACTGTGAGGGTTATTTAGCTGAGTGATAAACAAGGAAGATTAAGTGTCTCAGGATTAAGGAAGGGGAGAATGCAGGTCTATTGCCCTGCATTATTAAAGCCAAATTTCTGTTTAAAATTATTCATATACGGTAGTGTACAAATAAGATCATTTGACAGTTCATAGATCTGTTGTAATATTTTTAGAGATGGTTCTAAAGCACAATAATACTTACTAAATGCATCCATTGCCCTCGTCGCTTTGCTTTGGACAGACCTGGGTAAATATTTTTTTAAGATCAGAACGATGAACCAGAGATACCCATGCTTTTACCATTATTTTGGAAAACAGACTAATTCATCTTTTAGTTTTCTGTACGTTTTCCTGCCCATAATTAGCAATTTCAACACACTTATATGTTTAATAAAACATTTTCGTGGAATAATCCTCCAGTTGTAAAAGATATTTGCCTTTAGTGTGGGTATATGTCATTCACAGAGTATCCTCTTTTATAGCACTATGTCTCTGGGCTTTGTCTGTATCAGACTTGTTCTCTCCACTATATGTGCTCTCATCTTTCTAATCATCCTACTGCTATGCTAATAAAATAACTGTATCTGCAAATATCATTTTAGGAAGACTTTAGTGCTTATAGCTATGCATTTCTAATGTGCACATCAGCATGGTACCTAGGCCATTTATGAGGGATTTGCAGCTAAATAATAACTGATAGCTTAACAGATCTCTACAGGTTATTAAATCTGTCCAAACAACCCTTGCCTACCACTGTGGCATGATATTGTTTTAAAACTGTTGGCCAGATAATCAGCTTACATTGCCACTAATACAACAGGCCTTGTTGAGCAGATGCTTTTGAAAATTCTGACCCATACATAAAGCACTTGCCAATAAGAATTCTAAGCCCTATCTCCACCAGCAAATCAAAATTACAAACCACTTAGCTTCAAATAACTAATAAAGAACAATGGAAGAATTGTTTAAGGTAAGGGGTGTGGATAAAAGGGTTTAGAAACCTACAAAGCTCTTAGAACTACAAAGGCACTTGACTGCCAGATACAAATTCTGATAAGAATGAATCAAGTTTCCTAAAATTCTCAAGAGAGGCTCTGAAGGTTCTTTCTGTGCTGTTCAGTAAGGAGGTCAGTCCTCTCTTGCAGAATAATTATTGCAGAAACACAAATTAAGAATGTGGTTTTAGAACGGAAGTAAACAGTCTCATTCCAATCTGACCCCAGGTCTGTATTTGCCTTCATAAACCTCCCTTTGCTCTGTTTCTATCCCCAAATCACTTCCATGGTTGGAGACCAATAGTTACTGTTTGGAGATAAGGGCAAGGAAAACTATGAAAGAACATACATATGCTTAATAGTGAGAGGAGGGAGATAAATGATGTCTCTCCAAAGACCCTTACTCACCAATGAAAATACACTATTTGTTCTGCCCTATCCCATGTTCAAGTGTACTACCTATGAGGAGAACAAGTAAGGATTGCATCAACTAGTTAATGGCTACAGGGACTCTTCTATACTTTATCCAAATTATACATGCTTTTGGTTCGGAGGGAGAAGCGAATAAGGAGTTTTCCATTATGCACTAGGTACACACATGCTTGGCTGGATGGTAACGTGTTATTGCTATAAGAACTTACAAGTTGTCTACAATGCTTTGGTCAGTGGAGGAGACTTCCTCCTCCAGTGTGTTTGACTCCTCTGGTTTCCTAATCAGAAAGAACAGAAATGTGCCCACGAGACTGAGGATGGTTAGAGCAATGAAGACAGTCCTGCGATCAGTCTCTGTGGAAAATCAAAAAAGTGTCACACACAGGTCTGCATAAAATAATTCATATCTAGTAAACTGTCTCCACAAATAATGGTGCAGATAGCTAAGATGTTTTCATGCTAAAAATAGGTACAGTTTATAAAGAGGTATATATATAATACATATTAACTTCAGTGGTGGTGTCTGACTTACCACCTGTCGGGCAAATGTCCATATGTTTGGCAAGTTCCTTTGTCTTTGCTGATATGCCAATGGAATACTGTCTGGTCAAAGAATATCACCACCACTTTCTGCTGTGGCTAAGTGGAGGTTAATAAAAGGGAAGAGGAAGTGCAGAGGCTGTTCAATAACAGTATTGCTTGCAGGGCAGAGGCTACATCATCTCCCCTACACTGATTAGAAATAACTTTCTTCCTCTCCGGCCCCAGGAACTAATGTTACATCATGTGATACCATAGACTGGTAGACCTATAAATTTCAAATGCCAGATGCTCATGAAACTGCAGAATTTGACAGAAGATAACAGCGGGTATCTGGAGGAAAGGTACCTGATGTTTCATGCAACAGTCTCTCTACACTAACCAACATGTTTGGCACGGTAAACTCTTTTGTGCAGGGGCTTCCCCTATTCATCAGGCAGAAAAATTGCTGAGAAGCAGCTAATCATGCATTGTGTTGAGACAAACTAACCTTTGGGCTCCCACTTCTCAATCCTAAAGATGGTGCCTATGTACTTATATTTATTTCTCCAACGACTTAAAGGTGAACAGAAAAGTTTTAAAATACATTTAAAAAACTGTGTAAAATTCCAAATCATTAACAATGTGTCTGTGGGTGTGTAGTTTTAAAAATAGTCTTTTATGTGCATGTGCAAACAGCTTTTGTGGGAACCTGAAATCAAGTGTGGCAAGGGGGTACTGATGTTCAAATGTAGGAACCTTCACCTTAGAATAATATGGAAGGAGACTCCTAAATTGTTTTAACATGCTTCAAGTGATTTTAATTCACTTAAAGGTAAAGGAAAACTTCAGTGTGAGTTCTGTTAAATGCTGTAATCCGAGGTGATTAGCAGGAGCAATATAAATCAGGCAACAGAATTTCAGATTCTACAGATTTATGTTTTTTGGCAGAATTTAAGCTTTTGCTTTATTTTTTGGATTTAATTTATTTATTTTTTTCTAGGCTCTGCTACTCAGTCTGCAGAGCCCAAATCAATAGTACAGTAGCAGAGCTGTGAACTGCCCTGTTCGTCACAAGCGGGCGCTAACTCCAAAGTCTGAGATGATCATTTAAAAGTCAACATTTCATTCCTAATTGTCTTTAGCAGAAACATCCTCCTAAAACGTTTATCCAATGAGATTGAAAATTCCATTTATTTGGGAGGATGTCTTACAGGGAAAAGGCTTTGTGTTTTAAAGATGTGAATAGCTGAATGGTCTATCAGATATTTGAGTTATTTTTTAGTACACAATATAGGAAACCCTCCTCCTCACATACACCTTACAGCAGGATCATCAGCTCCATTTAGTATAACAATTGTTTTTTTCTTAGTTGACAACTACCACCCACATATCAGTCCGTGCCTCCACCTTTTTACAGCAACTCAGGTCCCAGATGCTCTGTGTGGAGCCCTACAGCTTTGACCACCTATCACTTTCTCCACTGAATATGAGAGCACTTTGCTCCAAGTTCTACTCTGATAGATTTGGAAGGCTCCAGCCACAATATTAATTATAATTCAAACAGGAAATTAACCTTGATGATCTGTATCAAGACAGGAACACTGAGGGTTTGTCTGCACCAGGCTATTATTCTGGAAAAGGTAGGATGTGAATTTAAAGTGTAATAGCTATTTAAGAACAGCTCCCCATGTGGACATTCTTATTCCAAAATAAGAGTCTTCACATGGGAAGCTATTATGGAATTCTGCAATACACTATTCTGATCAATTTCCCTCTGTACACGAGCCCTGAAAGCAGGCAAAGGGAACAGCAGCCAGGAACACTGGAGATATTCACAGCTCTTGTATCACATAGCTTTACATACTAAGGCTACATCTACACTACACAGCTTTTACCTATACAGCTATGGTGCTACAGCTGTGTTGCTAAAAGGTGCACAGTATAGCCGCTGTTTGTAGACAGGAGAGAGCTCTCCCGCCAACAAATAACTTCCACCCCCAATTAGCAGCATTAGCGTTGTTGACAGGAAAGCAGTCCTGATTACAAAGCGCTGTTCACACCACCATTTGCAGTCAACAAAACTTTTGTCTTTTGGGGGGGGGTCTGAGTGTGTGTTTTTTTAAATATCTCTGAATGACAAAAGTTTTTTCTTTCAATTGCCAATGTAAACAAAGCCTAAAACTGAAATACTCCTCAGAAAACAAATACAAATTTTACCCACTGCTCCCTATGTTTCTAGCTGTCACAACTATGGCTATGTCTACACTAGCAATTTTGTCGGTCAGAGGTGTGCAAAAAACACCCCCTGAGAAAAGTTTCACAGACAAAAACGGCAGTATGTATGGTATTATGTCGGCAGGAGAGCATCTCCCACCAACATAACTACCACCACTTGGGTTGGGGGTGGTTTAATTATGTCGGCAGGGGAGCTCTCTCCCAAGGGCATTGAAGGACTACACAGGAGACCTTACAGCAGCACAGTACAGCTGTGCCGCTGTAAGGTCCATAATGCAGACATAGCCTATGGCCGCTTCCTACTTCATTACATTATCCATTTTTTCATACATTATGATAGATCAAAGTATTCTATACACAAAGCAAGTAATACAAACCTGATATGTGAGTTTTCCCACGCCAAGCAAAGTATATATAAAGATTTCCAAAAAACAAGCTGCAAACAAAAGAGGGATAACACAGGAATATAGTATTTATTATGATAACAAATTATATATAAAAGAATGTGGTGTAAATGTGAAAGAGACAGAGGGTGCCTGTCCTCACACTGTCAAAGTCAAACCGCTAGCCCAGGGGTAGGCAACCTATGGCACGTGTGCCGAAGGCGGCACGCGAGCTGATTTTCAGTGGCATTCACACTGCCCAGGTCCTGGCCACCGGTCCGGGGAGATCTGCATTTTAATTTAATTTTTAATGAAGCTTCTCAAACATTTTAAAAACCTTATTTACTTTACATACAACAATAGTTTAGTTATATATTATAGACTTACAGAAAGAGACCTTCTAAAAACATGAAAATGTATTACTGGCATGCGAAACTTTAAATTAGAGTGAATAAATGAAGACTCGGCACACCACTTCTGAAAGGTTGCTGACCCCTGTGCTAGCCCCATAGAAATGTAAAAGAAAATTGAGGATTCACGTTCATAAGGCCGGCTCTATATTTCAAAGGAATCCAAGATATCAGAAATGACATTAACTTTAGTCCATCAGGAGGAAAGACCTGCCATATATAACTCCTATTTACCATTAAGCATTGCTCAATATCAGCAACAATGTCACCTCCAGCTTTTCCTTTCGTTTCATAGTCTGTGGAGCATCACTCTGAAGTACTGACTGAGACAGAAGTCTCCCTTGCACTCTCACTGAACAACACAGCACGTACAGAGTGCATGCAACCCAAGGGAAAGATTTAATAAAGGAAAGTTACCTGGACTGTAAAAGTGCCCAGAAGATTCCACTGTTTCTCCCAATAGTGTTTTCATCTGAATTTATCGTCAGGCAATTTCCCTGTGCAGTCCAAATTACTGAAATTCAAGTAAAAAAGTTGCTGAGAAAGGAGGAAAAATAGTTTTAAGAGAGAAATGTAGTGAAGACGTACATGCAGATACAATACTTACCAGCAGCTGCTATCCCAATGAAAACAGAAGCAGTGTAGAAGGACCATGTGAAAGGCTGGATAAAAACCGCAATGTATATGCTAAAATATAACAATGTATTATATTCAAATTGAATGTGGGCAATGTTATGCTTATTATGCTTTTTAACAATCAGATCTGCATCTTAGCTTCCTTTAAATCAAAGACTTATTGCTAAGCTCATTTTGAAAAGACTCCAAGTCAATAAGATTTGAAACAAAACAGTTTTCTATTACCCTAAACATATAAAGCTATTTTTCTAATACAGTCATCAGACTGAGGCCTGATCTTGGTTCTTTACTCCAAGGTCAGCCAGACCTGCCAATGCTGTGGAAAAAACATGGTCACTGTCTCTGGGGGAGGGCGTGCTCTGAAGTGACATTCCAAGTGACTCAAGAGCAACACTGATATCATTGCAAGAAGCCAAACCCTGCCCTCCTCAGCCAGTACAATTTCATGCAAGACATGGTACCTTTTGAAGGTGAAGTAAAGAGAATAGATGCATAGGAAGCAGAAACTATAGACTGAAATGAATTACCTACCTGTAAAATAGACCGCTAACAAACATGGATAATTGAGGTCCCACTACAGCAACCACTGAAGGTGAAATAAGATTTGATGCAGAGAACACCCCATAAATAATGGCCATGCTACACAAATAAATAATAAAGATGAATAAGCATTTCAAATGGAATTCAAGAGTATTGGCCAGTGTAGCCGATTTTATTTATTTAGGCAATTTTTCAAATGATTCAAAACTATTACATCAAACATATCGCCTAGCCTACCTAACTGCATGATCTTATTACTCTAGCTCCTCTTTCCCGTCTATTGCTATTTACCCTTGTTTGTTGCACCTTGTAAACTCTTCAGGACAGCGACCAAGTCTTCCTAAATGATTGCACAGTCCTAGCACAACAGACCTCTGATCATGACTGGGGACTTTGGTTGCTATGACAATACAATAAACATTAAAAAACTGGTTTCCACAGCTCCAATACCTCGATGATCCTCCTATCTTTGGGTGTGTTCCCTTCCATATGCCTGTTGAAATCTCTCCTGCAAGCTAATCTGCACAGGCAGACCCTGTGCTTTATGTGGGTACAAAGGTCCACACATGTGGGTAAGTTTGTAGGATCAACGCCTTTGCTAGCTGCTTTACTTTTCAATAATTTCACCAAAGATTGCATGACTCGAGATAAAAAGCAAAGCACAGCATTGTTTCTCCCTACCCAGAAAAAGTGCAAAACATGAATGTGGTTCATTTAAATAGGAAAATCTACATGTAAAATTACCAGTAAGCTATGTTTAAGTATGATAACATAATTTTGTTTTTAACGTGTAAGTTCAGGAGAAAAATACAATCACCTAAGACCATGTCCCTATAAGATTTCATTAAAACTAGCTATGCCTCTTAAAGTAACAAAAGGACAAAAATATCATGGTATATTACCTGGTATAGCCACTGCCATGAAAATTTGTGTTGTTTAAATTCGTGATAACAGTTTGCTGTGTAGAGAAAATTATAAATAATACAGAAAGTACATTTTACACTTTTTTTTTAAATCTGAAAACTACAGACAGATTAGCATAAGAGCAAAGTTCGAACTGATCGTTAATAAAGTAGTTTAGAAATGGCCAATATACCTTGTAAAACTATGTGAGGAAGTAACTATTATTACACCCATTGTACAGTCATGGAAACAACTGCAGCTTGTTCAGATTCAGTGGCAGAGTCAAGGACTTGACATCAAAATTCTGGCTCCCTTCTCCTTTTCTAATTACTCTACACTCCCTTCTCTTTTCAAATGAGCAGTACACAAGCCTTTGAAAACCACATTTATTAATTACAGCCTAAGGCCCTGAACCTCAAAGGTTTTTAGGCTCCCAACTTCTGTTGACTGCAACAGAAGTTAGGGTGCCTTAAATACCTTAGACGGATCTGGGACTAAATCCCTTTGTGGATCTAGGCCAGGGGTTCTCAAACTGGGGATTGGGACACCCCCCTCAGGGGGTTGTGAGGTTATTACTTGGGAGGTTGCGAGCTGTCAGCCTCCATCCCAAACCCTGCTTTGACTCCAGCATTTATAATAGGTTAACATATTTAAAAGTGTTTTTAATTTATAAAGGGGGGGGGTCGCACTTAGAGGCTTGCTATGTGAAAGGGGCCACCAGTACAAAAGTTTGAGAACCACTGATCTAAGCCTTCGTTCCTACACTCTTCCTCTGTCTACTGGTTTTCTGGTATGCTGGTTTGATCACGGGGCAACTGCAATTTGAACTACGGAACCTGATTCATTCACTGCCAGACAATGAGTATTGCTTGCAGACAC
Organism: Chelonoidis abingdonii; assembly: GCF_003597395.2. Classification (NCBI taxonomy): domain Eukaryota; kingdom Metazoa; phylum Chordata; order Testudines; family Testudinidae; genus Chelonoidis; species Chelonoidis abingdonii. The sequence continues at coordinate 16,074,644 of NC_133781.1, forward strand.
TTTTCTTTATGAGACAAGGTGGGTGAGGTAGTATCTTTTATTGGACAAGCTCTCTCTCATCAACAGAAGTTGGTCCAATAAAAGATATTACCTCACTTACCTTGTCTCTCTAAGGCTTTGTCTACACTGGACTTTTGTCAGTAAATTTTTTTATTGTTCAGAGGTATGAAAAAAACACACATACACCCCCAAATGACAAAAGTTTTACTGATTAAAAAGCACCGCTGTGAACAGCGCTTTATTGGCAGAAGAGCTCTCCTGCTCTCCTGTCGCCACTCGTTGCCGGTGGAAGTTTTTTTGTTGGTGGGAGAGCTGTCTCCCGTCAAGAAAGAGCGGCTACACTGTACATCTTGTACCCTAATATCCTGGGACTAACATGGCTACAACAGCAATATATACAGCTTTTATTTATAAAAGTTCGCTCCACAAAGATGCTTCGAGTGAAGCTGTCCATTTGAAACAATAACTAGTATTTTGTGATTCTATAGTGCCTTTAGATCTCAAAGTATTTACCAGGCATTAACAAATTAAGCCTCCCAACATCTCTTTAATGCAAAGCAGTATGAGCCCCATTTTTACAGAAATGGAAACTGAGCCATGGACATGCTCTGCAGCAATCATGAATTGAAACTCTATTTCCAAACTCTCTGTCCTGTGCTTTAGTCACAAGATCAGTCTCCTCTATCATTAATTAACCATACAGCATGGTAAAGCAACCTTTATACATCTACAAACAGGAATTCCTCCTGAAAATAAGAAAAAAGAGCCTCTAAATATGGCAAACACAGGATTATAATAATAAAAGTAATAAAAGGGCAGTCTGCTTTTATGGGTAAATTGAATTATTTTTATGTCCAATTTGCCTGCAGTAAAGGAGAGAGAGACTAGCAGTAAATTATTTAGTGAGATGTAAAGTGACTTGGCAGTGTCAGTTGTGACAGTATGACCACTCACCAGATACTGTATTCATACCCCTTCCATCTCCAGTTTGTCATTACATAGTGAAAATGTGAGATTAAGGAAGATTAATTAACCAGGAGAAATTAGGTGACAAAGTTACAAATAATAGCATCCTGGTCATATGTTCTAAAGCGAAATTATAAAAAAGCTCAGAAACATGAAAAGATCCAGTTTAATTAAATTGCTGAACAGATAATTGCCAGAGCAGATATTATTAAGCTGAATGTGTTTAATTAACTTAATTTTTTTCAAAGCAATATAGGTTGTCTCATACCATTACTGTTTCACTGCAATACTCTCTTAAAGAAACAGATTACTCCAGTACCTGTGCAAATACTAAATCAAGAGAAACACAAAAGGATAAAATGTAATGCTATCATGCACCTTAGATCCCTAAACAAAACAACCCTTAAAATTGGGATGTCAGAAAGAAGGGTGAGGATGTGGAGTGTTTTGATATTTGCACTTACCGCAACATTTCCACACGTTTGGAAGGCAGTAAACATAAACATAAAAGCAACTCCTAACATAATTATGTTAAAAAGCTTTTTCGATTCAGGAGACATTTTGTTTTTTCTTAGGAAGCTGTCCTCTTCAGTCCAGAAAAGTTCTATTTTCCTTTTAAAGCTCCCTTTTAAGTTCTGCCAAAAAAAACAAAAACAAAACACGCACGAAAAAAAACCTTCACAAACACAAGTTATTTCAAACTAATTGTTAAGTGTTAGGAAGGATTCACTGGCAAGCCAAGAGGTCTAGTCTCCACTGTAAATAAAATACAGAAAAAAACAACACTGGAAAAAAAACAAGTCAAAGGTTTAGTAAGAGTTGTGAAGATTATTCAGATCCTTTCCTATGAAGATATGCAGAGTGCAATATATTATTTTTTCATGACATCCCTTCCCCCTAGAAGTAGTTTCCCACTCCTTAAGTTAGTAAATCAGCTCACACCTTGCCAGCTTCCTTGCTCTGAATCAGATTTTAGTCAAAAGACATTAAATCACCTGACAAAGGAAAGAAAAGACACTCATAAACACAAGCCATGTCCATTCACGCTGAACAGGAAATAAGGAATATTTCACAATCCAGGTCAGCTGACTGATCACGCTAGAACACCCTCATGCACTCTGGGAAATGCAGTTTCAGCATTTCTATGACTTAAAAAAAGAGTAAATCTACAATATTACTTAAAATAACAATAGTATGTTTGTGATTACTGTAAATAATATTCTGCAACCTTTAGACGATAATACTTTGGACAAGAAACCAAATCTCTCAGAAAGTCGTTTAAGAAAACTGTCACCTACTGCTTTCAGTCATGCAAAAAGCATTCATAAATGAAGACTGAAAAGCTCAGGAGGTCTTTCAGTAAACACAGCAGAAAAGAAAGGAAAGGAAATATTTCATTGTCACTGACACACATGCACAGTCTCTCTCACTGTTTCCGTCTGTCGCTCATTCACTCTGAAAAGGAAGTGAAATAGCTGCCTCTACAATCACTAATATTTTTCCTTGAAATCCTTCCAACATAAAACCTATTATTTAATTGCTAATATATTTATGTATTGAGTTTTGTAGTTGTTTTAAATAAGTAATCCTAAAGATCAGAAGATCCCTATTTTAAAAAGTGAGTAAAGCAGAAAAAGAAAGTCAGACATCTCATATTAAGTCTACTCCCATTTCCTGCTATTATTATTTAGCACTTGTATTAGAAGAGTACTCAGAGACAGCAGTGGGGATTGTGCTAACTCAGGAGTTCTCAAACTGGGGATCGGGGAGTTATTACATGGGGAGTCACAAGCTATCAATCTCCCAAATCCTGCTTTGCCTCCAGCATTTATAATGGTTTTAAATATATTTAAAAGTATTTTTAATTTATAAGAGTGGTGACACTCAGAGGCTTGCTATTTGAAAGGGATCACCAGCACAAAAGTTTGAGAACCACTGTGCTAATTGCTGCACAAATACATACAAAGATATAGGGCAAAACTGGCTCAGTTGAAGTCAATGACAAAATTCCCATGGACTTCAGTGGAGTCCTCCAGTTTCATCCAGCATTTCTTCCTGCCCTGAAAGGCTTATCCAGAAGTTACCATCCCAACAACAGCCAAAAACACTGTGTTACTTATTCAGTATTTTAAAGATTGCTCAGCTAGTATTTTACAAAATTGTACAGTATTTTATTTGAAACTAGATCTTTATTGTTACTTATGCAAGTCAATAACATTACCCTTATGAGTACTGACTTGGAATAAGAGCCAGGGCTCAAGGGGATGCCTATACAGACCACACTGCAGGAGAAGGCCTTGGTTATGTACTTGGGAAGAGTAGCTCTCCCCCCCCCCCCCACCCCCGTTTCTACATTGTGAACACTTACAAGAGGAGATTTCTAAGAAACATAGGAGGGAGACTCCCTCTACCATTTTGAGGGATTCACTGTAAAGCAGATTTTTAAATCTCTCCTGATATGAAGGATTTTTTGTGGTGCGATTCAAAGAGAAATTTTAAATCTCACTGTTCTATGTGAAATGAATAAATAACAAGAAGCAAGAAAACATGAATAAAAACAAGAAGTGAGGCATTATTCCCTTAATTGAGATTGCTCATGCAGGAAATACTTTGCTTCTTGTTTTTATATCAACATTATTGCTTCTTGTTATATGTTATTTTCACTATTGAGCAAAATATTTATTAAACAAAGCATTACACTAAGAACAAAAAGTCAAATCTAACTATTAGCTTTTAGAAATCTCTCATTCACACTGTAATCCCAGTTAAAGAGAGATCTCTGGAAATGTAGTCTCTTCTTCATTTCAGTTTATTTTCTTTTTAAACAAAGCAATTTATGAAGAACACAATCATAAACCTTTAGTAATGAGCTACATAATCATTAGTCATTATTATTAATTAATTATTATTATTTGACTAGTATCATTGAAGAAAACAGTGTAGACAAGGTCAAATTTCCCACTGTCACACTAACACTGGTATTGCACCACTGGCTAGTGGAGTTATGGTCACAGTGCTAGTATGGATAAGCTGATTGTATCTCCTCTACATCAGTTGGAGCAGGCGTAGACAACCGAAAAGTAACAATTCCAAATGCCAGTCACCCTAGTACTCCCACTATTGCTACAATCCCACTAGTGGAGCAACACTGTGGCAGTGCAGCAGTGGAATAGCTGAAGAAAAATGCTAGCAGTCTTTTGTGCCACTGAAGTGTATACGCGATGTCCTAGCACCTTGGAGTAGAGATGTGGAAGCCATTGAGAGGTGATATCCATGCCTTGGCATCAAGGAGGTTTTTATAGGATGCCAGCAGCAACATGGCAGCATGCGTATGCTTATGCAGATTTCACATGGCATCCCAAAACCTTGGCAATGTGCATGTAAGCTTTCACACAGAACCAGCAACACTGTCACAGATCATGTATAAGGGGTTTTCCACAGTGCTCCAAGCAATATGCTGAGGTATCCTTGGGATGCTTTCACATTGCTGGAGAGGGTATATACATGCATGGAGAGTTCACATGGCACTCCCAGTATTATGGAAGTGCATGAATGTTTGTGGCACTTTTACACACCATGTCCCCAGTAGTGTGACAATGTATATATATATATATATACACGTGAGAGGCTTGTATGCAGCATTCCCAACCACAGGATGAAAAATGTGTGTAAATGCAGGGAGCTTTCATGTGGCACCCCAAGCAAAGTAGCGGGATGTATTTGGGAGGGAGTGCTACTTTCATAAACTGCCTCCAGCACTTTGGCAGGAGGAGGGGGTGGCACTTGCATAGGACATCCTAGTATAATTGCAGGGAGTGAGTGTTTCGTGGGAGGGAAAAAGGGAAAGAGTTTCACACAATGCCCAGACATTACACTTGCAGCACATGGCAGCTTGACATAAGGCTTCATGCTGACCTTATAAGAGTAGAGCAGGTGTGCATGGCTGTTCTGAGGCCTTCAGATTGTATCCTGCAACCCTCCCCCCTGTCCCCCCATGGATTTGGGAGGGAGGTTTAAAATGACACCTTTTGCACCTAGGTCGGCATGAATGCAGGGTGGAAAAGAAGTGCCTACATGTAGTGCCTTCACCTGGCATTGGCCGCACTATGGCAGGGCAAGTGGGGGGCGTCATGCACTGACCCCATATTGTGGTAATGCTTGGGCGGGGAGGGAGAAATGGGACTTTAATGAGGACTGACCAGCACAACAGCAACGTGTGGGTGTGCCTCTGAGGAGCACAGGATATGGTTCCCATCCCACATGACGGGGTGAGCACGGGCCTACAGGGTGCATGGTGGGAGAGGAAACTACCCTCCCCATTATCGCTGAAGTGAGAGGTTCCTAGCTGATCAGCCCACGATACAAGTCAATGGCATGTGCCCAGCTTGTATCTAACTTCGTTACAGCTCCCTCCCGCCTGTGCCTATGTTTCTGGCCCTGTCACTCACACATGACACAGTCCGGCTCGCACCTTCCCTTCCCCTCACACCCACCAGCCCTTTCTGCTGATCGTCCGCCATTTTGACTCGTTTCTTTCCTCAACAGTTCCCCGCTACTTCGCCACGGGAGGCTCCTCCCAGAAATTTCACGTTTTCGGGTTTTTTTCCTCCTTTCCCAAAGGGACGAACATTCACCCTCGATCTTTGTCTCGATTTTCGGGCCACATTTCGTTCAAAATTTCCCCGCCTCAGCCGATCCCTTCCGGGGTCACGGCCCGGCCGCCCCAACCGCCACTTTCTAGGATCGCCGAAATATTGCTTGAGAGGTGGACTAGCCACGGATGTTTCACGGCCGCTTCTGTAAAACGCGCGAAGGGGTGAAAAAAATGAACTGAAAATGTTGGTTACGGAGAGAGCCCGGCGGTCGCGCGCGCGGGTCCGCTTCGCTTCCGGGTCAGAAGCGGCCATTTTGTGGCGTTAAGTAGGAGAGTGCGGGCTGCACTTCGCTCATTTGCTAGTAGCAGCGAAGAGAGGCGCGTGGTAGCTGTGCTGCATTTGTCCATTCCCCCCTCCCCCGGCCTCGGGTGCCCGTCTGTCCCTTCTACAGAGCCAGCGAATCTTCTGCGGTCTCATTCCACGGCCTGGAGCTTCCACCTTTCTGACCTAAAGGTCGGGGCCCGCTTCGGCGTCTGTTCCCTGGCTTGAGGGTCCTCCCAGGCCAAATCCTCTACTGACTCTCCTGATCTGTTCGCCAGCTTTCTCTCCTCAGTCGCGCCGCCCCTCGGGGGCCTCTGCCCGCCATGAGCTACGGGCGCCCCCCGCCTGATGTGGAGGGCATGACTTCCCTGAAGGTGGATAACCTGACCTACCGCACGTCTCCAGACACACTGAGACGGGTCTTTGAGAAGTACGGGCGGGTGGGGGACGTCTACATCCCCCGGGACCGCTACACCAAGGAGAGCCGCGGCTTTGCCTTCGTCCGCTTCCACGACAAGCGCGATGCCGAGGATGCGATGGACGCCATGGACGGCGCAGTGCTGGACGGCCGGGAGCTCCGCGTGCAGATGGCCCGCTACGGGAGACCTCCGGACTCACATCACAGCCGCCGGGGACCGCCGCCGCGCCGATACGGAGGTGGCGGCTATGGACGCCGCAGCCGCAGGTAAGAGCCCGGCAAGCCAGGAGTGTTGGGGGGGGGGGAGGGGCAGAATGCTGCTTTCCCAGGGCTATAGAGGACTTGGGAGGCGCAGGACTGCGGGTAGGAACCATGGGTTTGAGGGGCAGCGGCGGTACAGCCTGGGGGAGCCAGTGGCCCCAACATGACGCGATGGAGGAGGGTGTTTCCTGGCTGGGAAGGCAGGATCGGCGCGAAAACGCAGGCTTACAGAGCCACGTGGTGTCCATGGCGCCGGGGAGTGTTCGGGGGGGTGGATGGTAGGCTCAGCCTCAGGCCGTTTCCTCCGAATAATGGTGCCTTGTAACCGCCGGGGGCGGGGAGAGACCTGTTCCACTTCCACCCTGAGTGGCCCAGCGCGTCACGTCTTTTTCACGTCTAATCGAGTGGTTTTAATATTCTAGCCCCAGAAGACGCCGCCGTAGTCGATCCAGGAGCAGGAGCCGCTCTAGGTCCCGCAGTCGATCCCGCTACAGTCGGTCCAAGTCCAGATCTCGCACACGCTCCCGATCTCGCTCCACCTCTAAGTCTAGGTCTGCCAGGAGATCCAAATCCAAGTCGTCATCCGTCTCCAGATCCCGATCCAGGTCGAGGTCCAGATCCAGGTCTAGAAGCCCTCCACCAGTCTCAAAGAGGGAATCTAAATCCAGATCAAGGTCTAAGAGCCCCCCCAAATCTCCCGAAGAGGAAGGCGCTGTATCCTCTTAGGAAAATGGTAATGTAGTTGGAACTCTATGCAATTTGCATGTTACTTCGTAATAGCCCTTAAGTGGGGTGTATCGGGATAGTTCTTAAAATATTAACAACCGGAATCAAGTGACTGGTAATGGGAGACACTGTTACCTTTTTGAGCAGACTTTTCAGTTATTCGGCTAGCGAAATAATTTTTTGCAGAAGACATATTTTTGTTTTGTTGAGAGATTAATGGTTTGCTTTTAATGAAATATTGTATGAGACGCAACCTATTAATGAAAATGACTATTTCTTGCTGTTTTTTATCCAACATCTGCATTTTCCCCTTTAAAGCTGCGGTCTCCTGTTTGCTAAAAGAATATTGGCCAGTATTGCAGATTTTAACTGATTTGGCTGATCCTCCAGGGACCAGTTTCTGTGGGCGTGTATTGGAGCAGGTTTGTCTTTAAAAGTTAAAGATGCACTATCCTTTTATAATGGAACATCAGTTCAGTGGTCATTGTACTGACTGGAGATAAAAAAAAGTTCTTATAGAAGTGGCAAATGCAATGCAATAAAAAAATGGAAACTAGTTTTTCCTCAAATGAACTTTAGAGACTTCTATGGATATATTGGGTGGGGAAAGGATAGTGTGTCTTTAACCCCTCAAACTGTTTGGTCCTGTTTTTAAAATGGAAATGGGCCTAAGATAGCTGTAAGGTTAAATAATTATATGTTAAAATTAGTGATACTGTCTCAGATTGTATTGAATGCCAGTTGGAAGATAAAATTAAGTCTTTAAGTATTACACAATATTAGTTTCTATAACTTCTTATATGGGCTGAATTCAAGTTAAGTGTGTGATTTACAGCCTGATGCTTGCTCTTCACTAACTCCGAGTTTAAACTAATGTGATTATTAAATGCTTCTTCACTATCATCTATGAATTTCAAATTTGGCCTTTGAATTAGAGGTAATGTGGTGACAAAGGGGGAGGGAGAGGAAGCACTATACATAATCCTTAATAAAACTTAATTAAATTAGGCAAGGCCAGTTGAATCACAACCAGAAGCATACTTGAAGTCATCCACGTAATTGGGAAGGTGCATGGTGGAAATGTGGCTGAACTGTTCTCTCTTCAAACCTAGATGCATCAGATAAATGAGAAACCTACATAAAGAACGCCTCTGGGGGGAAAAGATCCTATGAATCTTCAGTCCATTGGAGAGACCCCAGGCACAAGCAACCAGCTGTTGAAAAGGTTATTTTGTAACATTTTTGTTTAACTTTTTACTTGTTTTAAGTTGAGCCTCAAATGGCAGACTTTACATTTTATGTGCCATTTTGTTGCTGTTATTCAAATTTCTTGTAATTTAGTGAAGTGAACGACTACCGATTTCATTATTGGCTTGGATATTTGAGGTAAATTTTCATTTTTGTTTATATAGTGCTGGCTTTTGTTTGACTTTTAAAAAAAACTGGTAACTTAATTTGTTGCCTCAAGTTTCATGTTGCTTAAACATGCAACCATTACATACTGAGTAACTGACTGTCAAGGAAGTGTTCTCAATTTGCCTTCATTCCTTAAATAAAATTCTGCAAAACTTCTTCAGATGTAAACTTCTTGTAAATGCTATTTACTTTGAATTTAAATAGTATTGTCTATTCCAAATTTGTATAAAACTTTTCAGGTGACAGTTGATTTTGAAAGGATTGTTTTATCAGACTCAATTCTAATCTCTTCTCTTATGTATTTTTGTGCACTAGGCGCAGTTGTGTAGCAGTTGAGTAATGCTGGTTAGCTGTTAAGGTGGCGTGTTGCAGTGCAGAGTGCTTGGCTGTTTCCTGTTTTCTCCTGATTGCTCCTGTGTAACGATGCCTTGTCGTGCAGAAACAAATGGCTGTCCAGTTAATTAAAATGCCTGACAACTGCACTTCCAGTCACCCGGGCCTTGCATAAAAATAATGGAGCATACAGTGAGCACATCTAGCTGATGATATACACACCTTATTTTTCCAGAATGGTAAATCTTACCATCTTTTATGAACTTGCATATAAGAAATGTAATGTTAAGAGCAAATGTTTCATTCCTTTGTAAGTACTGATTGGTGTATCTTTTGCTTATGACATTATGTACTATAACCACTGTCCCTGTAGTTACTATTAAACATTTTTCTTGGTGTTAAGTTTTCTCAATCTAATGTCTGAGTCAGCATTTATTTTTAGCTTATAAAGATCTCAGCAACTATATTGTGAATGTTTGTTTTCTTTTCAGTAACTTATTACCATCTATTGCCTTTAAATTGTATCAACAGGGAGTAGCTGTTTCAATACTAAGTTTAGTATATCATCTTAGTAACAAACATTTCTTTTTGAACAATACAAACCTTAAATATTGACTGTTTAGGCAAGGTGCCAAGTGGCAGACCTGGTTGCTTGAAGTCCTGTTTGTTAAAGAACATTGGATTTGCCTTTGTGCCAGCTTAAAAATGAAGGTAGCTAATCTTGTGAGAAGTAATGGTAGTATTTTTGAGCTAGACAGCAATGGAATTGTAATTGCAACCTGCAAACACTACATAGAAAACCATCTGTTTATCAAAATACTGCCTCAGTGCACTTCTGATTGAAAGTCTTGATTACCTAATCTTCAGACTTAACAGGGATATGAGTATGAGGGCTTGTCTACACTTTTAAAGTTAATGCAGTCTTGAAAGTGCTTATTCTAAATAGAAACAAGGTGCACTTGTTCCAGAACAAATGTCAATGGAAGTAACTGCCCTAAAAAATTGTCTATCTAATACTAAGATGTCTAAAGTAAATTGTGAGCCACTAAACTAGAACTTTGTTCCAGGAAAATCGTACTATTCATATCATTACATCTTACTAAATACAGAAAGGGTGACTGCATAAAATGGACATTGTTCAGACCCTTAAAGTTAAATTGTTAATTCACTATGTTTAGCTCTTAAGCGGGAAACAGGTAAGGACTATTACATAAAAGTTACTATTTAAGTCCCTAACTTGAACTTTGAAGAATACCACAACCTGGCCATTATAAATAGTCAGCATGGTAAGCTAGAGTTTGTAGACATGAATGTTTTGCCAGAATTTCAGTTTTTCTCCTATACCTGTGATGCAATTAAAGTATATGTAAAAATCCTCTTAATTTTATTCTCTAGGTGTGAACACAACTTTTTAGAAGAAAGTCATAACCAAACACTTACTTTCAACAGATCTTATTCATGTGATGCAAGATAAGATGAAATAATTCTGTTTAAAATTGTACTTATATACCTGCTTTCACAAGAATTACACTAAAGGCATTAGGGGTATGATAAATGACTTTAGTAGCATGGGTCTGTAGAGGAAATGCATTCTGTTTTGTGGTAACCAAATGCTTCCCCATCTCGATCAAGTGGCATTAATTTTCCCCAAACAAATAAACAGCATTTCCATCCAAAACTTGCTTGAGGTGGTGTGTAGTCAGTTTTCTGAGGTACTTTCTTGAATTAGAAGCAGCAACTGGCAGAAATTTAAGTGTAGCTCGCTCTTGCTAGTGAAATGATCATCATTTCAATGGTATGTCTTCCTGGGAGAGGAGAGGAAGCCAATTGTTCCTTGTCAGCATTAAAAGATCGTAAGGGAACATGGACATTCTTCAACTTCCATTTGTACAGCAAAGCTTCAATAGACCAGTCAGAACTGAAAAAGAAATGTCAGATGGACTGTTTTGATAAAAGTTCAGTGCTTGTTCTGTCATTAAACTACTGTGCATGAACAAGCCCAGTAACTATAGAAGAGTGACAAACTTTTTAAAATACAAAAAGCTTAACTGCACAGCTATCCATGTGTTTGTCTTATTCTGTTAACTGGTTTAAGGCCTTCTTTGTCAAAACTCTGCCCTTTGTGCCTGACTTTGGAGCCTTAAGACAAAATCCAAACAAGTTAGTTTCTCCTGAAATTACCTTCGGACCTGATACGTAGTCCAGAACTGAGCATCTGGGTTTCTTTTCATCAAGAAGTACACTGTAGTTATGACATCTTCAAAATCTGCATACAGATTTTAAATAAACAACTTGAGCTATGTGCATGCTGAAATATGCCTTGGCAAATAATGCACTAATGATTAGAATAACTTCAAAAAGCTACAATTCTTAAGACTATATTTAGAGCATAGTTCTTCAGTAAGCCTTAGGACAACTGTTCTATATAAGTGAAAATGAACACGATTGCTCCTAGCTTTAAAGTTGCCATTAACTTTCAGTATTTTCATCTCAATATTTTGTTTGCTTTTTTGACCATCTCTCTTGTAATAATTGATCTATCTTCATGGAACCTATAAAGATGAGTTTTATTCCCACAGAACTACTAAAGTCAAATACCCAGAAGTGACTTTCTTCAATATGCATTCATTTGCAGTTGATTAGGGAATGTTTTCTTAATGCCAGTCACAATTTGTTTCCCTCTGAAATCCCATTGCCAACTTAACAACTTTTGTCACTAGCTTTAGTGATGGTTTGGTTTCCCTAGCAAGAAAATAAGTGTCAAAGTGACCAGTGCAAAATCAAGTAACTTTCACTGCAAATAATTGACTTTTCTCTGAACATCACTATCTATGATCAGTCATTCACAAGTAGCTCAGTGTTAATGAAATCCATTTCAGGCTCACTACATTCTGTTGCACACCATGTCATTGTCTCAATTGAACATGTCAGAAGAATAAATGGTATTCCAGGGCTGCTTGAAGGTGGGATGAGACGGGCATGTGCCCCACGGGGGCAGTGTGCCTCCAGGAATGAAGCCTTTACTACTTGATCAAAGGGGAGCTATCCTGCTTTCAGCTACCCTTTACTCCTTCCCCTAGCTTAGCTGCCCAGGTGTTTTCAGAAATTGAATCCTGGGGAGGTTAAGGGGGGCGGTCTGGCTTGTGGATTTCGATGAATGGCCTCTCCCTTTCACTAGCCTGTCTGCTCAAATCCAGGCTGGCAAAAAAGGGAGGTTCAGCTGCAATTAACTCCAGCCAGCCTGGGCTGCACAGTACCCTTCCCAGTGAGTGGAGGGCTGCGGTTTCCTTCCCAATGAGCAGAGGGCACCCTGTGAGGCTAACTGTACTACTGTTGTTGCTTCTGGTATGCAATAGTGTATAGTAAGAAGAGCATGGAATGGATTTTTATTAATACTATTGAGCTGCTTATGAATGATTTTGTGACTGCCTGTGTGTGTATTAAGGGCTTGTCTACAGAGCACTGGGAGAGCATTGCCTGTGTAGACTAGCCCTAAGCATTCACTGAAGTCTGGAAATTTTGTTCGGTTACAGTTCTGACTCCTTTGGAGTGTTTAAAACAGCTACATCTACAAACTTTTCAGGGTGTGTCTAGTGACTTCCTGCTAGGTGGAGTTGGGGATACTCCCATAACTAAATACTACTATCACTTTATTTTTCACTTTCTCTAGCTTATTGTTACATACATTCATAACATTATTTGCTTAAGAGTAGTCACTAACCTTCTGGTTCAAAAAATACATCAGAGGCCAGAATAATGTCTACTTGAGGCAGAGAGAGCAGACTGGGAGATATTTGGCCCCATGTGAGTCCTATGATGTGTACCCCTAGAAGGTTATTTATCCGACAGCTTCGTTCACAGTTCTTCAAGCACTGAGGCAGCTCTTCAGTATCTGATAGTATCACTCTGGCCCCACATTTAGCAGCTACTATACCAGGTAGGCTCATGCCTGCTCCAATCTAAACAAAATAAAAAAGACTTTAATCTCATTCATAAATTATATTTAATGCAAAGGATAAGTGAAGGATGAGGGAGTATATTCTGTATCTTGTCTCAAGGTGTTTAACGATACCATTCTTTAGTTGAATTCATAGTAACTAAAACTACATGTTCACCTCCGAACTGCCCTTGCTCAAGAGAATAAGACATTTGTATTTGATCTGTAGCAGCAGTGGCACACCACAGATACAAGTTGAAGAATGTCATGAATCTTACTTGTTTCTGTTCTTGTAAATATAGTGAAGTGGATGGAATCCTACGTGCTTAAACGTGTTATTCACAAAGATAAATCCTGCAGTTCATAAATGAGCAAAACTTATATTTAATAAGAATCTCCTTTAATGGCTACTCCTAACTGCTGCTTCCATGAATCAGCCTGCAAAAATATCTGCTTTAATTATGGTTTTACTGTATCACTCCTTTGAGTATTTAGGCATTTTTCTAATGTTTGACCAAAAGAACCTGCAAACTGTTTTATGAATCTCCAACCACAAAAAAGTTACCACAGTAATTTTTTGACATAAATTGGATCAGAGGTTAGACCATTTTAAGACATATGGACAGAACAGAAAATAAATGCCAAAAGGCAGATCATGAAGTAGGATCATCTAGAATTATATTAATACTGAAGCAGAAATAGGAAAAAAGCATCAGAGGGGTAGTCTTGTTAGTCTGGATCTGTAAAAGCAGCAAAGAGTCCTATGGCACCTTATAGACTAACAGATGTATAGGAGCATGAGCTTTTGTGGGTGAATACCCACTTCGTTGGATCATCCAACGAAGTGGGTATTCACCCACGAAAGCTCATGCTCCAATACGTCTGTTGACTCTTTGCTGCTTCTAAATAAAAAAGGAAATCAGAACTAAAACTGATTGAGAGTTAATGAGTAACCATGCGCCTACTCATTTTTTTAAAGGTAAGTTTGTATGATCAAAAATCTTTCGAGACTACGTTTACCTCCAAAATTCTCTTGCCAGGTAGTATTCTTCTGTGAAACCATAGGTACTGAGCAAGAACCACGGCACAGGGCCAAACGTACATGCCATATTGGGAATCCAGGACCTGAAACAATAAGTCCCTTCTGTGATCTTTGGCAGCACCATAAAACACTTCGAAAGAGGCCAAAAAATCTTTAGTAAAAGGCTAAAGATTTATACAATCTGAAGATACATTAGTTCATTTTTACTCTAGTTCTGCTTTGGTCACTCATTTTGAGCCTGATCCTGAGCTATCCCTACTTCAATTGACCTACTGTTATTTTCTGCTCATATGTAATTCAAACAAAGTGTACATCCCTACAATTAAGTGAGCTATTTTCCACATGGCTACAGCGTTCCCACTTGATTAGCAAAGGCTCTTGCCTCACCCTCCTGGTTAACTTTTCTAGACTAGTAAAGATTTAAGCATGCAGTCTTCTGCTTTACCAGTGCACATTTGAAATACATCAAGCAGTGACACTTCTATCATCTTGTTTTGGGATATTATTCCACATTCTAATGGTCTGGTTCTGGAATTTTCACTCAGCTAAGTAGTCCTATTGCAGCAAAAGAGCATAGCTAGGCACACAGTAAGGAATTTAGGATCAAAGGGAATCTTTGTTAAAATTTGTAATCTGACATTTAGCCTATATTTACTTTTTCTTGATTTCATCCCATTTTTCCTTGGTGAAAGCTCTCTCCTGCTCTCTTTACTCAGGCAAAACTCCTGTTAAAGTCAATTTGTGCCTAGATATGGTGATTCAGTGCATTTTAGACCCAATTATCTATGTCTATATCAGTGCTTCACAATTTAAAAATGAAGGCCCTTTGTGTCTACACACTCAAAAGAAATGAGTTTATCAATGATTCCAAGTATCCGAGAGATAGCTGTGTTAGTCTGTATACACAAAAACAATGAGGAGCCCGGTGGCACCTTAAAGAAATCCAGGTAAAGAATGCAAAGATATAAGCCTTTTTGTTATATATATATATATATATATATATATATATATATATATATAAAAATTCTGCCTCTCTTTTCCATCCCCACGTGGCTCAGCGTTCCTGGCCCCCATCAGGGGAGGAAGGAAATCAGGCTTCACGACGAACTGAAGGGCTACAGGTGTAAACGTATCAGCACCTCAGGAATTAGCACCACCAGCTCTGGCTTCGGCTCTTCTGTTTCTTGCTCGTCTTGCTCTTCCGCAAACCTGTACTCCTTGGCACTGAACCGCGGACCCCCGTCGCACATTGGAACCACTTCTCTAGCCAGGCGGCTGCTGCTGCTACAATAAGGCACGTACCTCTTCCCCTCTGCTGACTTCACCCGTGAGCTGACTGACACCAAAGCAGACCAATCACAGGCAAGAACGTTTAAGGCAGCGTCTTGTCAAGGTCCAACCATCGTTAGCTGGCTGAGAGGGTCTGAGATCCGGGAAGATAAAATGGCAAAAAGGTCCGCCCACTTCCTTCCCTTAATCAGCTCCCTCAGTCTCCTAGTTCCTCCTCAGCAGCGGGTTAGGTGATCTGAGTCTGCTGCTGCAGCCTAACTCTGCAGTTAGGGTGACCAACAGCAAGTGTGACAAATTGGGATTTTGGGGGGGAGGTATAGTTGCCCATATAAGACAAGGCCCCTAATATTGGGATGATCCCGATAACATCACCTTATGCCTTGCAGGAGAATAAAGCACAGCAAATTTCTGGGCTAGTATCCAGGCCCACACCACTTCCTCCTTCCCTTATGAAAACAGCAAAGATTTAAATTGCAGTGGGCATTTGAAGGCCAAATCCTGTACTCCCAAGCCAGACTAAACCTTCTGAGTTTTGATCCTGCTCCCTTTGAAGTCCATAGGCAATTTGCAGGCATAGGGAATGCAGGATTTGACCCAAAGATTATTGCAGTGTTGTGGTCCTGATTTTTTCTAGGCACTGTTGAGAGGCAGAATGAGCTGTTTGTGTATGATGACCTCTTCCCTAGACAAATACATGCCCTCAAGAGTTACTGTCTCAGTTTGTGGGAAGCTATAATAATTAAGGAGTTTGATCCTGTGACACTTAATCATGTGGGAAGTCTTTTACTCCAGTGAGCAAATCTGTAGGATCAAGCCTTAAATTAGGTTTATTTAAGAAATGGTGGCCCAAGCTGAGGGGCATAGCCACTCTACCTTTCTTCATGAGTAGGTGAGAGAGAATTAGGAAACTTTTTTTCTCTTGTAACATGGGATCACAAAATGGGAAAGGTTGAAAACTGCTGATCCTAGTGGAATCATGTGGGAGACAGAAAGCCTTTTCTTGCTTTCATTAAAACTCATGCTGACTTCAATGGGTCTTTTACCAGGGCAGTGTTTTAACACTGTACAATTTTGCCCTAAATTAACTCAATGTATTTCCACCTAGTGGGATTTAAAACTATCTCTTGAAATTTGTTAAATGGAACTGTCTGGAATTCCCTCCTGCAACCCATGATCTCAGGATCTACCATGGTTTCCATCATTTCATTTTATTAGAAGTCTCAATTTCCAAAAACCCAGTGTTTGGGAGCTTTGCACAAATAAATATTATTCTTATTGGGATGATAAACATGATGAAACAAGTTGCTTGTTGAAAAAGGTTAGTTTGTTTTTATGTTTCTGACTTGTTTTCAGTTAAGACCCACAAAATATAAACACTGAAAATACCATGTTGCGTGTCATTGAACCAATGAAAACAATACAATAGACAAAAAAAACCCCACAAACCCAGATGTTACAAAAGGTAAAAGCTAATCTGTCAGTGTGGTGTTCCCAGTGCCTGCAGACCCCCCCCTTTTAACCCTTTAGAGCCCCAAAGCATGACAAGCTGAGCCACGAGAGCTCCCCTAGGAGTCGGAGGGAGGGATTGGGGGTGTTGCTCAGTACATTTAAGTGTCTGAAGGACAATGGGCTGGGAGTGAGTGGAAGTGTGGAGGAGGGTGGAGAGAAAAAGAAAGGGAAGGAAATCAAGGAGAGCAGAGAGAAAGCGCAGCCAGGGGGAATTTGGAGAAGAGAAGCACGAGAAGAGGATAGGTGAAGTAGGGATCTACCCTAACCCCCCCCCTCGACGTTTCCTTCCCAAGATGGCGGCAAAGACCCCACCTCTCCGGGTCCGGCGCGGCCAATCATTGCTGGGGATGGGAGGGGCGCGTGGCGGAAGGGAAGGCAATGACCAATAGTCTCGCGCCGCGGCGGTCGTGGGCGGGGCCCCGGCCTGGCTGAGGTAGAGGCAGCGGCAGGAGTAGGGGTGAAATTTCTCGAAGCCTTCAAGCCGCGGGTTTGGCGGAGTCGCGGGCGGCTCTGGTTGGGAGCCGAGCCGGCCCCGGGGCCGGGATTCCCTAGTGGCGCCGGCGGGAACAGAGGCGGGTCCTGGGGCCTGGAGCGGAGGAGGCGGCTGTCGGGGCCCGTCCGGGAGCGGAGGAGGAGGCGGCGGGCCCCGGCCCCGGGTCGCCGAGCATGAACCACAAGAGCAAGAAGCGGATCCGGGAGGCGAAGCGCAGCGCCCGGCCCGAGCTGAAGGACTCGCTGGACTGGACCCGGCACAACTACTGCGAGACCTTCCCGCTGAGTGCGGCGGCCTGCACGGTGCGGACCGGGCTGGGGGGAGCCCGGGGGTCGGCTCCTGCCAGACCCGAGCTGGGGGCGGTGCACGGTGGGGCCGACCGGGAGGGGGGTCGCCTAGTTCCAGACCCGAGCTCCAAGGGGAGGGGGCTTTACGGTGCGGTCTGGCCAGGGCGGGTTGGTTCCTTGGCAATGGGATTTCCAGGCTGAACTCGGATCCTGGGGTAAAGAACCTAGGGTCTCTGGTGAGGGAACGGTGGAGCCCCACCCGCCCCCCGCCCTTCCTCCGAGATGCCTCAGGTAAAAGAGGCACCCAGAGAAGGGGGTTGGCGCGTCTCTAGAGCATCCATCTAAGGTGTGTGGGGGAACTCGCAGAGGGGAAGATGGGAGATCTCCCCCAACTACCCCCATATGAAGAGGAGTGGGGAGGGGACAGGCGGCTCTGTGGTTCCCTAAGGCAGGAGGCTGCCTTGGGAGACCAGCGCCTAGTCCTATGAAGGCAGCAAATTATTCAGTCAGAGGTGCTGCTGGTACTTCACCCCAAGGCAGCTAAGAAATGGCCAGGGCCTGGCCCAAAGAGCTTTAGTCCAAACTGGGTATTGTACAAGCTGTGGAAGAGCAGAGGACTGGCCAGAACATGGGTTGGCATGCGTCACATTGCCTTCTTACTAGAAGTAGCTTTCTCCTTACTTGAGGGAGGGAGGGAGCGCCTCGTGTTGCTCTTCAGTGAGTATGACTCCTAGGATTCAGGTCTGGTGAAGCTCTCCCCTTCCCGGAAGCTCATCAAGCACGTTTTTGATTCTGGACTATGAGTGGAGGGGGAAAGGGCAGGAGCTATAGATAATGGGAAGTATGTGAGCCTAAAGGAAAGGAAAATGCTTGGAAATGGAAAAAAACTATTGTCATTTGGTTAACTGACCTAGTGCTGCATGATTGTTGCTCCTACAGTATTTAACTAGGTGACCTGAAAGGAGAGTGGGAGATGCATAGAAACCTTTGAGGAAGATAGAATGGGGGAGTCAGAGGACGGATAATAAAAAACAAAATAATAAAAACAGGATTGTTGATAAGGGACTTGGGAAAACCTCTGGGTTCCATAGTGGTGGGTATTTTTACTTAACACAGACATGCCTACTTAATTCAAAGGTAGTTTCTAAATCCCTTCCCCATGGTATCATGGGGAGGAAGAAATAGAATTCTCACATCACAAATAGCAGAGTAAAATGCTGTGCAAGAGGGACTGTTTGCCAGGCTTCAGGCTATGGATTTCCTTATCCCTAGTGGATCTTGGGTCACCTCCACAGTGAAGAGCATTAAGCAAAATTTAAATATGCTTATGTTTCTCATGATGATGGTGATGTGTGTAGGAGCAGGTACAGAGGCTTATTACAGTTGGGGTCTGACACTGCAGTATTGTGCAGGGGAAGCCTAAAGTTGCATGCACTCTGTGTAATGTCTCCATATCCTCTAGATTTGAATGCAAGTGTAGGGCTTGCCAACGTAAATTTACCAGATGCAACTTAAGCCTGGCCTACACTTACAAGTTAGGTCCACATAGCTACAGCACTCAGGGGTGTGAAGAATTCACACCTCAGAATGCTGTAGCTATGCCAATTTAACCTCTGTGTAGATGCAGCTAGGCCAATGGAAGAATGCTTCTGTCAGTCTAGCTACTGCTGCTTGGGGAGTTGGATTACCTACAGCAATGTAAAAACTTGTTCTGTCACTGTAGGAGATGTCTACAGTATGGTACTACAGCTGTAGCGTAGACATAATTTTAGGCACCGACCTTTAGAAACTTGGCCTGTGGTGATTAAGGTGGTTTGTGGTACATTGCAGTTCTTTTTTCCCAACTGTTCTCTGTTTTTTACAGGATAATGTGGAAAGGGCAGATGCACTCCACTTATCGGTGGAAGAATTTGTTGAGCGTTATGAAAAGCCTTATAAGCCTGTAGTTCTGTTAAATGCTCAGATGGGCTGGTCTGCCCAAGAGAAGTGGACTCTAGAACGCCTGAAGCGCAAGTACAGGAACCAGAAGTTCAAGTGTGGTGAGGACAATGATGGGTACTCTGTGAAGATGAAGATGAAATATTACATAGAGTATATGGAGACCACACGTGATGACAGCCCCCTCTACATCTTCGACAGCAGCTACGGAGAGCACCCTAAGCGCAGGAAACTCCTGGAAGACTACGAAGTGCCCAAGTTCTTTACTGATGACCTATTCCAATATGCAGGAGAGAAGCGCAGACCACCTTATAGGTACGGTATCCATGGGATGGTGATGGGATGTGGATTCTGGTTTCTTCTGTCAGTTGCTCACAAGCAAACTAAATTTACTTTGATTATAAATTTCTCAAGATTCTCATGCAAATACAGAATAAAGAGGAGGAAACTCGGAGTAAGGTTTTCTGAGTTCTGTTAACAGCTATTGGTACAGGCTTGCTATGCGACTTTAGACAAGTTTCCTCATCTGTAAAATGAGAATAATGCCTACCTCAGAGCCATGTTGTGTGGCTGTAAAGTGCCTTCGAATTTTCAAATTATGTTACTGGGCTCAAGTTTACTGTTAGGACTTCGGTGAGACTTTGGTTGTACTTAAGCCCAGCCCTGCTGAAGGAGGCAGTATTTTAAGTCATGTCTAGATTAGTGCTAAATGTGTACAGCAGCAGTGCTGCAGCTGTGCCGTTATAGTTCTTCAGTGTAGACAGTATCTGTTTGCATAGGTAATCCACCCTCCTCTGAGAGGCGGTTGATAGGTTGATGGAAGAATTCTTCCATCATCCTAGTGCTGTCTACACCAGGGGTTAGGTCAACATAACTACGTGTCTCAGGGTTGTGGATGTAAGTTTCCAATGTAGATCAGCCCTAGGAAAGTGTCGAGTTTAGGTTGGACTTAACTAGTTCCTGTTAGCTCCATATTTCATACAAGCTCTGCCTAAAGGCCTTTCTACACTAGAGCTTTTAGCTTAACTGCCTATCAATTAACTGTATTTGTCTCAAAGTAGTGAAGGTTTTTCTGAAGGCTAATTTAGATGCCCCACACACATTTGGACTGACCTGCACTACAAAGTTAACATCAATCCAACTATGTAGGTCAGAGAGGTGAACAGTTCTAGTGTCAGAGGTATTTGCCATTTCTAGCACATAATTGATGTTCTCAAAGCATCTTATTGTAACAGGACTCACAATACCCTTGTTTGAGTGCTTAATTCATAATCTCTCTTCTGCCCACACAGGAAGTAGAAACTGCATTTATTTCCTTCTCTTGTAGACATCTAGTAGTGATTAACCCAACTTAAGATAAGAGATCATACTAGATACTGTTAAATGTACATTTTCATATTCTGTCCCAGACCAATTGAGATCACTAGGGATGGGTGTAACTTTAAGCCTTTGAAGCAGTAGTTTTCTGCGTGGAGAAAAATGACTTGCATATCTTCCCAATGAGACTATTGGGGAATTAACTATGACCAGGTAAATGATGTAGCGGTGAATAGAAAGTCACAAGTGAACAGTGTGTGGGTGATGGGAGCTGTCTTAACTTCATCTTCTTAACCCTTATCTGAAGATGTTTTTTGTTTGTTCCTCATTGCAACAAGAATTGTAGAACAGAACATCTATAGATGCTACTCTCAACCAGGAAAAAGCTTAGAAAAACACAATTACCATTTTATACATCAGGTGGTTTAGGCCCTTAAAACAGATATAATCATCATCTACTGAGGAACAATTTCTGGTTTCTGAACAATTTTTATTTTAATATAAACAAACCCTTGCTCCAAGAAATTACAAAAACAATTGCCATTATTTGTATAGGTCCTAGGCAAAAATATTATGCACCTTCTGCTGCAGTATTAAACTAACAATCCCAATAGTCAGTGCTCTGCTGCCAACTCTGCTTCTGGTGGCCAAATAAAGAAATGTATAAAGAACCATGTTAATTTCAAGCTGTGGTAGAAATGGGAGGAAAACATGCTTGCTTAATGGAAAGGAAAGTTCATAGAAGAAAGTAATTATTTCTTGTAATGCACCTGGATGTTTTTTTTTCCCGCCCCCCATGTGCAGATGGTTTGTAATGGGCCCACCTCGATCAGGAACAGGAATTCATATTGATCCTCTGGGAACCAGTGCTTGGAATGCCTTAGTCCACGGACATAAGCGCTGGTGCCTCTTCCCTACCAGCACTCCCAGAGAGTTGATCAAAGTGACACGGGAAGAAGGAGGGAACCAGCAGGATGAGGCGATCACTTGGTTCAGTATCATATACCCTAGGACGCAGCTCCCCACCTGGCCTCCTGAATTCAAACCGTTGGAAATTGTGCAGAAACCAGGCGAGACTGTCTTTGTACCAGGTATGTGTGGCTGTCTCCAATGGAAATCTGTAGTAGTATGGGAGAACATGTATTTAGATGTATCCTTGTTGAAAAAGTATCCACACTTGTTTACATAGTCCTCCATTTTCCAAAACTCTGTGCTGTATGACATTGTTTCAAACCTTTTTTGTGTTGCCCTTTGAATATCCAAAACATAGATGCCACATATGTTCCCCTGTTACAGGGGACTGATTGCATAACAAGCAGGACATGAGAGACACAACATATAGTGTGCTTGGGAAAGTGATCCTGAACTAAACTATGCAGTGGGGAAGTAATCAAAGCATGGAAGAATAGGGGCCTTTGAAGACCAGTAACTTTCTCTCATTCTCTGTTTTCTTGAGATTACTGTCAGTGTGATAAATGACAGGATTTGTGAGGTATGAGGAAAAAGTCATGCAAAGATGCAGACAGACCCCATTCATCTTCTTTTTTCCACAATTTTAATTTCAAATGCAAGATGATGCTGTAGCTTCTAAAAGTGTCTCTATTAAAAGGGCATAGCATTCCTATGAAATTGATGCAGACTTACACCTCCTTTAATTGGGAGGGGAAGGAGCACATCTGTTGGATAGAGCAGGGGAGTTTGACACCTGAATTCTATTCTATTATTTTTCCCTGACTTGCTACGTGAGCTTGAGCAACTCCTTTATCTCCCCTTCTGTGCCTGTTTACTTCTCTGTAAAATGGGGATGATGATTTCATGTTTGTAAAGTGCCTTGTAATAATCTTGGTACTTAGTGCCTTCTTATTATGTCTTCAGTTAAGAAAGCTTTGGAGCCTTATCAATTTCCATTATGAATCCTGGCTTTATTTTTTTATGGGATTACAACATGACCATATGAACCTCTCTAATTTTACCCTTTTATGGAAAAAAAACAACTTTAAACATTTTCTATTTTTAGAAAAAAAAAAAAAAGTGAAATTCTTCAAGCTAAAAACTCCCTTAAGTGTGAAAATTGATCTGCAGTTAGACCTTGGGCCTTTGTGCAGCTTGGGTCATAGTGGCATTTGCAGTTAAGCCAGCTGTCTGTAGCCAGATACTGAGAAATACCACTTAACCAAAAATGAAGATTTAACTTATAGTGTGCTGGAAAGTTCTGTCGCTGAACTTGAAGAGTGATTCACTGAGTCAAAGGATTACAGCTTTCCGATAGGGGCTTATGTATAGGAGAAAATTCTGGAATAAGAGAGCTAGGGGAAAAAACTTGCAGGCAGTCTTCTGTATTTGGTCATCATATCGGGAAGATGTCGGAGGGTGAGTGGAGGGACCTCCTGATATGAAGGTGTGACGATTAGGGTCCAGAAACTCAACTGCTCATTTTAGGGATTTAAACCATCTGTTCTTCTTTTGAACCAACTGATTGTATACTGTATTATTGTACTATAAAAGTGTATCAGTAAGGCCTTTTATGGAGGCTTGTAATGTTCTGAACTTGATTGTCATGAGATGTGTACAACTGTGGCTATGACTTTATAATATACACATATACATAAATTCATAACCACAGACAGGTATTAATAGATATGCAACTCCACCTCTTAATGTGGGCTCTATTAGCTATTGCTGATTCTATCTGCTGAGGATGGATATTTCAGTGGTTAGGGCCCTTGCCTGAGACTTCCTGCTTTGCCACACATGTCATGTGGAACTTCAGGTAAGCCACTTAGTCTCTTTGGTGCGTCAGTTTCCCATCTGTAAAATAACAGCACTGGGATATTGAGAGAAAATGCATTAAAGATTGTGAGATGCTCAGATACTGTGGTGACAGGGGCCATATAAGTACCTCAGATAGATGTATCTACAATACTTTAACTAAACAGTATTAAAAAAAATGTGTTTAAAAGTTGCTCTTGCATTGCATTTTGTAGGTGGCTGGTGGCACGTAGTTCTCAATCTCGATACAACCATTGCCATCACACAGAACTTTGCCAGCTGTACCAACTTCCCTGTGGTATGGCACAAGACAGTA
The DNA here is from genome assembly GCF_003597395.2 of Chelonoidis abingdonii. Lineage (NCBI taxonomy): Eukaryota > Metazoa > Chordata > Testudines > Testudinidae > Chelonoidis > Chelonoidis abingdonii. The sequence goes on from NC_133781.1 coordinate 16,098,578, forward strand.
AGAGGGAGGCCAAAATTATCAAGGAAGTGGTACAGGTAACGGTGCAGTAAATTCTGTTCCTATTTCTAATTTCCAGGCAGTTGAAGGGATAGTCCAAACACTTTCTTTCAAAGCAAGACATGCAGCTGGAATAACACTCATAGTACGTACTCACGTACAACTTTCTTGGGGAAAAACGCGTTGTCACTTTAAAGACATGTTTTCTAAGCTATGTCCTGCTTTTTACAGCAACGTTTCTTGGCTCCCTCCTCTGGAGTTGGTAGCTTAGTCTTGCTGTTTGGGGAAGGATCTGATCTAGATTTCACCTCTTGTGGAGGTGACTTGATGAGTTCAAGTGACATGCATAAAACTTAGACGATGCAGTCTGAAAATTCTTTGCTAAGCATGATAGAATGTAGAGGCAGTAAGTTAGTAAACTAGTGCTCTAAGTCAGGGATTGCCAAAGTGTGGTACATGTGCTACTGGTGCTGCATGAGTTTGATGTTCTGTCAGTTACTTCACAATTTTCTTAAGAAGGTGATATGTGATCCAATGTGATGGGAGTTGCTGCTCTAAGCATTTAAGGGGAATTTAGTACTGGTGAAAGGATTTATGTTAGCGTGCATGGAGATGGGAGTCCTGTTGTTTGCCTTGGAGATGGATGTCCACTATCTCCTGGAAAGGATGTATCTTTTCCCCTGATCTGCAGAGAGAACTACTATGGTGAGAATATCTTATTCTCCCTTCCCCTTTACTCCCTAGTTCTGCAGAGACTACCACCAGTGAGGCTAATTGTGATGTGGTTCTTGTGACATGGACAAGGCTCTGGTTGGAGGAGCTGAGATTCTGCTAACTAGCCATCAGGTAGCAACAACTTTAGTTCACTACCGAGGTGGCTCATGTTTAGCCTTGTAATCTAGAAGTTAAAGGCTTCATATGCCTTACTGATCTCTAGAGATGTCTGTTGTCCAGATCTAGTATCTTATGGAAACCTTTAAATTCAAGGTATTTTTCTCACCCAGTAGCCTCTGAATATAAGCACAGTTCACTTCTAACCACTTTAGATTTAAAAAAAAAAAGGCAACTCAGTTATCACTACTAATTCCATCCTCCCTTCAGGAGGACCTTACTGATATCAAAACCTTGTTAAAATTCTCTACTTCGAGGTTCCGTGTTAGAATATTAAATTGAGGTAAAATAACTATGGAAACTATATAAAAACCCATCAAAGCTAGAGTGCAGGAAGTTGCACAATGCTATGTGATGCATCTTGCTAGCAAATCATTATCTGTTGATCTTGCATTAATATGGCAATGGACAGATTTTGCGATTGTATGCTAGTGTAAATTAAAACCATGCTACATCCATAAAAGCAAGGACATTCTTTTGTTTCTCATTGTGTTCTAAATGCTAATCATGATGGCTGTGTTTAGGATCCTAAAACAAGAGCATCCTGAGCTGGCAGTGTTGGCTGATTCAGTTGATCTACAAGAATCGACAGGTATTGCATCTGATAGTTCCAGTGATTCCTCCAGTTCCTCTAGCTCCAGCTCCTCAGACTCTGATTCAGAGGTAAGGCTTTGCCACTGCAGATGACCCTTATCCCAAGACTACACTACCCTTTTCAACCAGTTGTCAAAGGAGTCTTGCCTGTTTCTTTTCTAAAAATACATAGTCTCCCTGACTCCCAACTCTCAAGTGGGTTTGAAGGTAACAGTTGAATAAACGTTAGACTGAAAAGTTAAATCCTAAACTTCAGAGAAAGCTAATAGTGTGCAAGTATAAAGCAAAGGACTGGACCAGTGGGGATCTTGGTGAGAGCTTTAGTCTTCTGTGAGGGGTGGCCAACTCCTCTTGCCGAAACAAACTTGGCTTTGAGACATTCCTGATTCTCTCTGCTCCCCAGGCTCCCGTCTTTTTATGCTTAATATACTTTGTGCTGCTTCTTTCACCATCTTCTAATGGCTCCACTGGCTTCCCATTTGTCTTGGCTTCCAGCTCCTTGCAGATCTTCCCTTGCTTTTAAGTTGCGTGGATATACTCACAACTTCTTTGAGACCTTGTCACTCTCGTGAGTATGGGCTTGTGTAGACCCTATCTCCTCTCTCCAACCATTCAGTATTCACGTTCTGACACCTGGAAACATTCTTCTCATTTTCTCTCCCATCCTTCAAACTTTCTTCTTTTGCCACTCAGTAGCAATAGCTATTAACTGACTCTTATTAAATTTCATAACTAATTCTCTAAGGGGTTCAGAGGAACCTGAATGAGAGATTCTCATACAAAAACTCTTAGTGGGAAGGAGGGTGAGTTTGAGTCCCACTAACCTTTACAGCCTTTGAGAAAATTTGACTAGTTTAGTACTTGCCCAGCATCTTTCACCTGAGGCTCTTTATTCACTTTACAAACCTGTATCTACCCTTAAATAGAAAGTAAAACTATCCTTATTTTATAGATGGGGAACAAGGCCACAGAGTTCGGGCCAAGATTTTTTTTCAAATGTGACTAGTGATTTTGGTTGCCTAACTTGAGACGCCTTAAGTGACTTGACTTTCCAGAAAGTGCTGAGCACTCAGTCTGAAAATCAGGGGCCTTTGGGTGCCTGATTAGAATACCTGAAAATCTTAGCCTAAGTGTATTGCAGTAAGTTGCAGGGCATGCAACATGCGCTTTTGTATAGAAATTGTGATGCTTCGGAGAAGAACATGCATGATAACTTCTCTGGTGACTGTATTAGTGACTGGTATGGTTCACGGTCATATCTTCTGAGTAATAACTGAAGGTTTGTATTTCCCTGCATTGATTTGCTTATTCATTTTGTCTTTCTCTGTATTTAGTGTGATTCTGGCTCTGAGACCGAAGGGATGATGCATCGGCGGAAAAAGAGAAGGACTTGCAGCATGATGGGTAACGGTGACACTACCTCTCAAGATGATTGTGTGAGCAAAGAGCGCAGCTCCTCCAGGTGACCAGATGTGACAGCTCTTTCTTTTTCCAAACAAAAGACGTTTTAATACAGGGATGGCAGGGTTTGGTTAAGCTGTTCCATCATGCATGGGATGCGAAGGGGAAAGTGGGGGGAGGGGGGCTGCCTAGATTGGCCTACTCCAAGGAGGAATTTAAGATCTTCTCTTTAAAAAAGAAAGTGCCAAGGAGAAATTTTACATTATTTAATAAACAGTTTTTATAACTTTTTTCTAATCATTTTTTAATATAGAAGGAATGCTCCGATTGCTGGGGATGAACTTGGGAGTAGCGGGGCATTTTGTGGGGAAAGTGGAATATCAGATTCTGTGCCCATTGAGGAGCATAATTGTGTGGTAAATTGGCAAAGGGGGGAATAATCAGCAGAAAACAAGGCTTGATCACCTGATTGTCCAAACTGAAAAGCTTCAAGCAACTGTATACTTAGTTTTTCGTACTTCACTGTTGCCTGGACTACTTCAGTTCTGGCTACTATTCTATTTTTTGTAAGGATTAACAGATTATAAACTTCATTCTAAGGCCTTGTTGCTTTAAAACTTAGAGGAAAAAAAGAAGCTGTGCCAAAGGCTGATATCTTAGCTGATTTGTGGAGGGAGACGCTTTAAATAAATAATAGAATTCACTTGGCGTGAATTTATTAGAACAAGGTCTTTTCTCCCATCCGTGGGCTCCCAGGTAAGGAGGATCGAAAAACGGGCATTTGGGAGATATTTACTACTAAAAAGCTATGGCAAAATGCTGGATTTAGAAACCATTTTGCTTCTGAGCAATTGTCCTTGATTCCCTTGGGTAAAAGGTACAAGTTAACCACACTAAAGTGCTGCTTGTATCAACCACTTCACGTTCATTTATGCATCCCCTAATTCATCACAGACCTTGGGTTGCTCTGAATCTGTCTTGTGGTTGCAAGCTCTGTGATGAATTAGCAGAAAGATGCACATAATACTGGCCAAGCCTCTTTGTAGGCCCCTGTCTGCTCTTTCGGTATATATGGGTATCTAACTTTCAGTGATACAGCACTCAGCTTCTCCTGTCTTTGAGTAGTAGGCAAGTCATATGGAGTTGAGTCAAAACACCAAACTATCCTTAAATGTTTGGAGTTAACTGAGCCAGTATCTTATTTCCCAGCTGAGGTTTATCCCTTCTTATGATACTGTCAATTTCAGTTTTAGCAGCCAGTTCTGACTTCAGGCTGAAAATGAGCAGCAGAATGTAATGAACACAGATCCTGGTTTCATGATCTCTTAGAAATGCAAGCTATATTGCAGAGCTCCATCCTTTCTGCATTTTTTTTCAGCCTTTTGCAGTGAAAACATTAATTTTAATATTTGGCCTATATTACAAAAGACTAGTGAGTTAGCACCTTGTCCAAGAGCCCCTCTCTGTTTTCCAGATGTCTCTTTCAGGCCTTTCTATGTTGTAGCTCATGATTTGCTTTCTGCTGCAATTGTGTTGAGGAATACCATCAATGTAAGCAGAATTGTTTCTAAGCCTTGTCAAGCACATCAGCAGCTCTGTTAAAAAAACAAAAACAAAAAATAAACCCCTTTAGTCCTTTGCTGAGGCAGCAGACTGCTGTCTTCCATTGTGACACTGGAGGAAAAGTTATAGTCATGACAGGCAGATGTACTTCTTTTGACAGGATTAGGGAATCTTGCGGAAGCCACGCTCACCCCTGAGAGATAACAAGAACCGTCTAGAGGCAGCTGCCACTCGAAGCTCCGTTAGCAGCCAGGTCTGTTCTACCCCTCTCAGCTCCTATCTACTCTTAGGATCCTTCTCAAGTCTTCACTGCTACTTTGATCCAAACTCCTATCTTCCATCACGTGCTGACTAAAGATGACTCCTTGGTAACTACTGAGGGACACTCCCAAGTCTAAATGACTGTGGAATGCTTAGTGTCCTTCTGTACCCCTAAAAAAGTGCACTAAATGGTCAGAAAATAACCCAGCTCTGGGCAAGGACTTGCCTTGTGTCTAACAGTTCATGAAGCTGGCAAGGAAAACAGTCTGATGCCTGTTTTTAAAGGACTGTTTTAAAACCAGCAGCTACATCCAGAAACCTACCCTGCTTTGACACTGTCATACGTTTACATGTGCTGCACATGCTGAAACTAGGAGAGGATCTCGGCACCTTTGCTCTACACAAACATCCAGTGGATATTGTACCAGAGTGGTGGAAGGGAGACTAACTCTGTTATGTACTCTGAACACTGAGGTGACTTCAAATGACTAGAAATGCCTACCTGTGAGAAGCATCTTTTGTGGTCATATTCATCTACATACACTCTGACTAAACCCAAATAGTCAAAGATGTGACACCTTAACCAGCAATGATCATATGTACTTATGCTTGGTATCTGCCATATTAAGTATAAAAAGATAAACTGTCACTGGGGTGTAGCATTGGGGCTTGACGGAACAAGAGATGGGTGGCTTCTTGTATAGTAGAAGCCACTGATAGTCACCATCTATCAACAGTTACCCATGAAGCTTAGATGTAGGGGGAAAACTATATAACTGAATTACAGACTTTATTCAGCCCCAGAAAGCAGCTGTCTCTTTGAGGTCATGTGTTTAGGAGCTTAGCAGCACTTGCTCTGGGATCTGTAAAAGAGTATGGAAGTAAGAGGGCAGTATTTTGTCTTAAACATTTTAAAGTAACAGGTGATGCTTGGGTTCACACAGCTGCAGTGGCACTGTGCCAAGATAAACTCTCATCCCCAAGCAATCTGCTAGGATGGTTGATATTAATTTACCAGGGCCTGTGCATTAAAGCTTTCCTATAACCTGCTCCCAGCCACCTTAGAGGCTGTTCTTGTGGGGGAAGGGGGGAAATAACCATCTTGCTCTGATACAAAGAACACTGCACCCAAGAGCCAGCCAATTGGGCTGTTTCTCTTTGCACCCTTATTTCAGTTTTGCTGTTTGGGAGAGGGAACTGAAAAGAGAAGGGCAGTGCACTCTCTCTCATATAAGCCACAATGCCTAGGCATTAGTGTGAAGATCTGCAGTCATGGGGCATGCCCTCTTGGACGGGGGAGCTGGGGGGGAAGTGGTGCGGAGTTGCGTTCCGTGGGGTGCGACTGAGACCCAGACCAACCCCCAAAGGGGGTGGGGAGGGAGTGCTGCCCAGTTCTGCTCCTGGTCTGTGCCTGGGGATCCTGGCTGTCAGCCCCATGCCTGGGGATGTGCTCCTGACCATGGCGGGCAGCCCCACGTCTGGGGATCTGGCTGGCCGCAACTGAAGACTTCTGCCCCTGGCTGAGGGTCTGCCCCCATCCCAAGCTGAGGCCCCAGCATTGGCCCTCCTTACCACTGTCTGCATCTCCCCCTCTTGGAGCCGCAGCCCTGCTCCTGGCTCCGTGTGGGGGAGCGTGGACAGGGTATGGGTGGGCATGAGGTAAAAAGTTTGGGAATCGCTGCACTAGTGACTGAATTAAAATGCAAACTGGCAACCTTAACTGTGAATTTTCTGTATACAGTGTATTAAGTAGACCCCCTGAATGTTGATTTTTAACTTGTCCTTTACTATTTGTGTTCCCTCTCCCATCTCAGGATATGGCCCAATCTGTTGTAAAAGTGAGCCCTGCTTATCTTGGTTCGTCAGCAGTATAGACTTTTCTTTCCAAGTCTCCTTTGTGCTGGTCACTTTATGTAGCAGAGAAGTGGGAGGGAGTTTAGAGGTGTGAGGCAGGTGGCTCATCAGTGCGTCCCTAAGCAGGAAATTCAAGGGGTGCATTTGTGGCAATAGAACACAAATGTGCAGACTTTTCTTCAAAACTGCTGCAGTTTTTCCTGCAGGGGGACTCTTCCTTAAGGCTGCTTAGATGTAAAGACGGTTTTGTGTCAAAACATCCAGATTCCCTGGCCGAGGATGCCTGTAGTCTGCCTAGTTCAGGGCACACATTGGCAGCTTGCCCATAGCCTGCATGCTGCATGTTATCTTCATAAAATGGAGCAGACTGCAGCTGCTATCACTTAGAACAAGATAGGGGGCTGCGGTGGCTACAGGATTAGAAGGGTATCCCCCTCCTAGTGACAAGGGTTAACCTGGATTATAAAGCTCTTGGGGCTGCGGTTTGGGCCATTGCCTTCAGCAGCATGGTTACAGCTGTGCCTCATCTTAATATTTTACTGTATGAAAAAAGTCTGGGCCTGAGCCCATGAAGTCTGTCATGGGGAAACCAACCTGCCTCTCACTACCAAGAAAGCTGCTCCTTTTCTAGCAATTCCACAGTCTGATGTTCCAGAGTGCAGAGCCCTTCTCCATGCCTACAAACAGATCAGTGGTGTGACAATAAAGCTGTCAATTAAAATGGACACCGTCTCCTCGTATTGAATGGTCTATAAGGTAACATTTGAAACTAGCAATAGGAAAGGTAATGTCAGCTGACTTCCACAAAGCCATTCAGTGTGGTACAAGGGCTGGGATTCTGAAGTAGAGCTATTCGAATGTTCTTCCTTGGAATGGGTTAACTTTGCATAAAGGTATATTGGGTTTCATGAAAACATTGTTGGGAAGGTTCCTCAAGTCTAGGATGGAGTTCCTACTCAAAACCAGAGAGCCAGACCCAGAATAGCCAAGGCGTTCACATGAGATGTAGGGACTTGAGCCTGGGTCTCCATCCCACGTGTGTACCCTAACCACATGTCTATAGCACCAGTCACTAAGCTGCTGCATATTTTATGATTTATACGAAGTGGAATAGCTTCAGCAGCCGAGAGTGAGGAAAAAGGGACTGACTAGCCTGCTGGAATGTGCATCGCAGCATTTTTGTGAAACAGAATTCTTGTTTTCCAGCTAGCTTGACTCAGGACTGCTGGGTTTTCTTCTTAGGTCCACCACTTTCATCCTGTGTGACCTTGGCCAAATAGCTTAGCCTCTCTGTGTATTTGATGTCCTAGCTATAAAATGGCAATAATACGTACCTTGCAGGGATGTTGTGAGGCTACTTTGAATTAATGGTTGTAAAACACTCTTGATCCTTCTGCAAAAGGTGTTACAAATGACTGAATATGGTTAAGCCCCTATTAAGCAGGCTAGACACTGCTTTCTAAACTGGCACTGGCTCCTCCCACTGGACAAGTGCTACAGTCACAAAGGTTCAGTGCTTCTGGGCACTTGCTCACCGATAACTTCAGAAGTGCCCACTTCAAAACCAATTCACCCTACGTGAACTGTGCCAAATGTAGGGGTAGGTTTTATTGAGCTCTGGGTTGAAAATATTGGTGCCTAAACTTGCTCTATTAGTATCCCAGGTTTGCTACTGCATGTCAGCTTTGCTGTCCTCTCTTCTGTCCTTTTTGGCCAATGAACATCTGAGATAAGGCCCTGCTTTTCTACCCCTATTTAGCAGCTGATGTGAATCAGTTGTATCCTAAGTTCACCTCTTCCCTTGTTACAGGTTAAAGGGACTGACTGGTGAAATCTTGTCAGTAACATACTACAGTTCATAGGAAGCATGTTTCTTTGAAGATACCTGCTCCATACACATAGGGCAGGGGGAGCCTGTGGCTTCATAGAAGCTAGTAGTAGTCTCCCTTCCTTCTTTATCTAACTGACCAGACTAATGCCAACTTCTCCCAACTGCTTATTAGATGTCTGCCTCTGGCAAGATTAATTGAGAGGCCCTTTTCCTTCCTGAATTCCCAGCCATCTTATGGGGACAGATGGGTGGCACTGTGAAACCTCTCTGTGGGCTGGACTCCCAGAGACAGTGCTGTGTGCCCCTCTTGGGAGCGGGGCAGTGGAGCCTGCTGATTCATTGGACAGTTCAAGCCCTATCACTGCCACTAACTTATCCGTCCTTCGGGCACAGCTGCAGTGCTCTGAATTTTGTCTAATGATGATTGCAGTTTTTTGCTTTTTATTTTAAATAAAATGATTATTTTGCATTACTGTATTTGTCATGTTTTTTTTCATCTAGTGATCTGGAAAAACTACATGTCTAGCAGGTACCTCTGTCATCTGCTGTGCTGTAGCAGCGGACAGATTAGCTACAGTAGTAGTTAAGAGGAGCCTCCATCATTGTAGCATATGGGGCGGAAGTGTCAGTCTCTTTATCTCATAGTATCCCTGCTACTACCTGTGGTCTCAGTCATAGCCCTGTGCTGCATGCTCGTATCAGATGAGGACAGCACACATTTTGGAAGCTTGTGCCACCATGGAAAGCTACTGGGGACATGATGGTGGCCAGGAGAGGGACCCTCATATCTAATCATTGTCAGACTGCAATCAGTGGGAGGGAGGGGGACAAAAAGGTGAATTGCTGGAAACTTGCCTCCCGCTGCGTGTCTCCCTTGTCACAAGACAGTAGTGGGCTTGATCTTGTGAGTAGATGGGGTTGTGTTGGAGTACAGCTGACACAACTGACACAGCTGACAGCTGATGGGGTTGTGTTGGAATACAGCTGACACACTAATGTAGAAGATGACCAGGAAAGTGTTAAATTCAAAGTGCAGTGCAGTGATTTGCCCCCCTCTGCTTCTTGTTAAGTGCTTTGGTTTTTTTGTGGTGGACTAATGGAGTTGTCCTTCCTGGAGGACACTAGACTATCCTAGTTGTCACTGGCAGAAACTGGACTGAACTCGTCTATATGTTAAGCCTGCCCATACACATGTATTGGAACAACATTTGGAACATATCACAGGATTTGTTGTAAGTTTTATCACAGGCCTTTTAGGAAACCATATTCCTAGGGTCAACAAGTTAACACAAAGCACGTCAGCAGTGAGGGAGAGAGAGCCCTGAGGAATTTAAGAAACTTATTTTAAAAATATTCCAGAAATTGTGGAAAGAAAAAAATCTGAAGGAGAAATGAATTTATGGCAACACCGGACAAGAATGTTGCTGACTTGTGCCTCAGGCTTGGTGCATTCTTCTCCAGTTTGTGCCTCTCCCTGCCGAGGATTGATTTGAAAAACAAACTTTCTATTCCTTTTCCCTGGGTGGAGCTCTTGCAATGCAAGAGATGCACAATTGCTCTCTTCCCTTGCCTGCTGGAACTAAACAGTGAATCAACAGCAACTGCATTGTTAAATGAATCCAGGCCCCCAGCACACGCCCTTCGGGAGAGTTAACATCTTGATGGAGCTATTGAAATGCTAACATTGTTAAGGGCAGCAGAGAATCCTGTGGCACCTTATAGACTAACAGATGTTTTGGAGCGTGAGCTTTCGTGGGTGAATACTCACTTCATCAGACGCAGGTCAAGGGCTGCAGTTTGGATTAATTCTGAGCTGCAGAAGTTATTTTTGCAATCATTCTGCTTTTCATCCCTAGGATTCCCATGATATATGCTTTCATATGTCCCCAAATTTAGGCTGTCTGCTGTTGTAGCCTGGAAGGACTGCTAAGGCCCTGCTCTGTTCTTCCTCAGATTTTTTATTCTTTTACTGCAATTGCACCACAGCTCCTCCCTCTAGCATAGAGGATGGGCACATTGATCCTTTGTTTAATTGCTGCTAATGAGCTGCTGGAGGAGGTTACGTCAGTTGGAATGTAAAGCTCTAATTACCACGTGACAGCCTGCCTTGCTCTGCCATCTTTCCCCTATTCGCCTCAATTAGAGGCACCCTTGCCAAATAAGGTAAAAGTGGCCCCCTCCTTACAGGGTCTGATGTACAGTGAATGTTGTCATGGACCTCAGAAAGACTGTTAGAAACAATGATGTTTCACAGTGAATCTCAAATGCAGCATGTGCAGTACCCTCACAACAATATGCTAGAATGGCAGTGTTCCCACACAGCTGCTTAGCAAGGGCCGCCTGAACACCACTAAATACAACGTGGCTGCTATGGTTGGGTTGGGAAAATCCCTGTTATTAAAATAATATAGTGCACAACAGGCCCTTCCATGCAGGGTTCTCACAGTGCTTTACAAGGCACCACCCATAGCGCACAGCTGCACCTGGTTTATAGATTTTGGACAAGGGCAAACTAAGGCATGTCTGACCACTGTTTTCCATGGGCTTTATGAGTTTGGGGTACCCAACATGAGACTCCTGGTGCCTGATTTTCAGTAAAGCAGAAGCTGGACTCTCACAACTCCAACTGATGTCAATAGGAGCCATGGGCGCTTAGTAGCTTGAGAATCAGGGGTGCAGGTTGATGACTCAAAAATGAAGGCACCCAGAATGGGTGGACATTTGAAAATGTTGGCTTGAGTGTCTTGCCTAAGTTTATTCAGTGAGTTGGTGAAGTAAGCACAGAATCTGCTGTGAGCAGAGACAGATGATAGGGTGGTTAAAACAGCAGCAGCAGATCTACACTAGTGCTCCTATCATTTCCAGTGGAGATGCTCTGGTGCAAGAGCAGAGTAGGGGGATTTCAAAAGCATCTCTGAGCAGACCCAACCTAGGGCCTTTTCTTTGGCAATAAATGGGGCCAAATTACTCTCAGTGCTTGTTACCGAAAGCTGGACAGGCCTCTAAATTATAAATCAGTTTGGCCTTCCCTTTGGGGACAGAATCAATCTATTAATTTATTTTAAATTGTGCAGCAAATAAATGTAGTTCAGGACCCTGTGCTACCAAAACTACTATGTTGGAAGATGATGTTATAACAATGTATGGCTGGGACTGCTATTTGTCTTCATCAGAAAACAAGTGCTAGAACCCTCTCAGCATCAGCCATGGGAATTCACCCAGAGTTGGGGGTGGGGATGACTGTCCACTGCCATTGCGTCCATCAGCCCAGACCGAAACTATTTTCAACCCCCACCTGAGAAAAGGAAGGGTTGCTGGTGGGGAAGGGCTGTGGTTGACACCTAGGTCATTTCTCTACTACAAGAGCCTCCTCTGAAGACATCCATCTGCTTCCAGGAGGCCACATCAATCCTCATGCGCTGTTATCTGTAAGGTAGGAAACTGACATGGCCCTGGTGGACTGATTAGATACCATACCTCTTCTCAGACCTGTGTATGCAACTGTTGCAGGCAGCCTTGCTAACAATGGTGTTGAAGCATGGCATTTGCTAGCAGTTTCCTTGGCTGGCAGGATATTGCTCCCATCCATGCAGGGAAGATTTTCAAGCATGACCCAACCCCCATCCCAATATGGCAGTTTTGAGAATATAGAGCCCTTAAGTAGGGTTGTTGCTAGCACAGTTTTCATCCCATGTGGGCAGTAACCCAGCTGATGTATTGAGCCAGGATTATACCTGAATAGAGCAGGATCTTGTCTCACTAGAGTGAGATGAAACTGCGCCAGGTTGCTTTAGCTTTACTGTGAATGGGTGTGTCCTTCTGTGCCAGAGGCTCCTGAGGCGCAAGTAGATCTAATTCCTCTGCCCAGGAACTGAATGTATAGCATTGGGAGACTAGCAGCAGATCACATTCTTAAGCACCTCCACTGGATGTTCTGTCCCTTTGTTAAATCATCTCCTTTTGGCTTTTCTCTTCCGCTTTTGATAATTAAAAATATCTCCAGCTTTTTTCAGCCCCTCTGATTAGATCCATCTACAGATAGTTGGCAGAGATGGCTCCTCTTAGTCTGATGATTGCTATGCTTTTCCAAAGTCACTGTCTGCCTTTCTGTGTCAGCTAGCCCTTTTCCATGGATTATGTCATACCCCTGTAAAAGCAGCAGAGATTCCTGTGGCACCTTATAGACTAACAGACGTTTTGGAGCATGAGCTTTCCTGGGTGAATACCCACTTCGTATTCACCCACGAAAGCTCATGCTCCAAAACGTCTGTTAGTCTATAAGGTGCCACAGGATTCTCTGCTGCTTTTACAGATCCAGACTAACACGGCTACCCCTCTGATACCCCTGTTGACAGTTGAGTGTCTGGTGTAGAGCCAACCTTTTCCCAGTAGAGGGCAGCATGCTCTTCAAAGATGGCTCACAAATATATGGCTGCTTTCTCAAAAGCTAGCCCTGCCCATTGAAAAAGGGCTGTACCCATTAACAAACAGTATTTTAAAAAGAGGGGCAGTCTTAGCGAGTGAAGTCCTGGGTGATGTATGTCACCAGAGCATTAAACACCATCATGGTTAGCACTACCTGATCCCCTTGGCGCTGGCAATGGCAGCAGAGAAGTCAAAGATTGAATGGACACACCCAGAGTGGAGAGTTAAGACAGGGTTGATTGGCCAACTGTGTTGCACCCTTGGATACCCACTGCCAAACCTGGCAAGGGTCCTGCTGAGTCTTTTTACATGGTGGGCAGAAGCAGAGCTAGAGCAGGGCAACAATCAACAGGGATGGGAACCTGAATGGCTAATTTGACAGATAACGTGAAGATCAGCCACGTTCAGCAAGCTGAGTGGTTCCAGCCTCTGTTTTTTTCTATGTGAATTCTTGGCTTCCTGTCCCTTAGTCTGCTGCAGTCAAGACAAGAGCCAGGGGCATTAATCCTGCTGTTGGCTTGGAATCCCCCCTCTTCTTGGTCTCCAAAGGCACAGGAAGATCTCCCCCAGTGACTGTCCTCCTTAGGTATCCAGGGATGTCAGTGGAGGAAGCAGCTGGTTACATGAGCTAGGTTTTTCAAGGGCTTAGTGCACCCTCAGTTTAAGGGGCAGAATTTGTTAGGAGGAGATGAGGGAGCTTGGTAGACTGCCCAGCCTGCCTCCCCTGCCAAAAAAAAATGCATGCCCCTTGAGAAAAACAGAGAAGAAGGGAGGGTCACTAGCTAGCCTCAGCAAATGGGTAATAAATGTGTGTGGTGTATTCAGGGCTCATTGTGGGAGATTGTTATTTGAAGGTGGAGGGAAATTATATTCAGGAGACCAAAGAGCATCTGAAGGGTAGAGGGGGAGAGCAATGTCTAGTGGTTAGAGCCAGAGGCTGGACTCAGGAGATCTCAGCTCTGTTGCTGCTCTACTGCTGACTCACTGGGTGAGCTTGGGCAATTGCATTGGGTGACATTTTCAAAGATGTTACCATTATCATTATTGGATGCCAAACTTTCAAGACCTGTAGCTGGTTTTTCAGAGGTGTTGAGCCCCTGCAGATCCCACTGACATTAGCTGGAGTTGTGGGTGCACGACATCTCTGAAAATCAGGTTCCAGGTGTCTACAGTTGGGAACCTCAAAACTGAGGCTCTCACAACAGAGGCTGCTATTGAACAATTTGGCCTTAACGGCTCTGTGCCTCAGTTTCCCCTTCTGTAAAATAGGAACAATGTCCCTGGATCACTGTGGGTTGTGAGGCTCAGCTCATTTGTAGTGATGTAAGATCCTGGGATGCAAGGTGCTAACTGAGGCATGACCTCTGCCTAGGACTATCAGCCAGAGCCGAAGAGTGGGGTATTTGCCATGCCCTAATAATCAATATTCCATTCAGTGCCAAAAAGGGAGCTGACAGAAGTCAGACTCTCAGCCTGGCAAGGCCCACCTGGGGAACAGTGGGCCATTATAACAGGAGACAGCTTGAGAAAGAGGTAGCCTCCACTACCTATAGCCCACAAGGACAACTGAGATGATGGAGGATTCGTTCTATGGCATACCACATTCTTTTCCCATTTCCTCTATTTAATGAGTCAAAATTTCTGATGCTCATAACATTACCAGCCTCAAGAGTGGATGGGAGAGGTAACAAAAAAATGTGTTTGAGAGGCCTGAGATGCTGCATTGAATCTCTAAATCCCACCTAGTAGCTGTAAATCATTCGATATTGTTCAGGTTGAGCTGTAGTGTGGCTATGATGATCTCCCATGAAACCTAAAGCTGCACAGAAAAGAAGATTAAGTGCTGTGGTTGTTTGTTACTAAGAATACAATTATCCATAGGCTAATGAACTCCTGCTTGATAGGATTATCCAGAGCAGCAAGAATCAGCTCCAGTCCATTTCCCCCTCCCTTGGGATTTAATTTGGATGGGGGGAGAGGGGACTATTTTTTAGTCAGTCAATAAACTGCCCACTCACATATGCAACCACAGAATGTTTGCTGGGGTAGATTCGGGAGCCAGATTCCCATGTCTGCTCCCCTGATGCTGCACTGTGGCAACAATAATTAGCTCTCATAGAGCACCTTCTATTTTCAGAGTGTTTTACAAACCTTAAGGGAGCCTCCCACAGGCCGGGAATCCTGGATGGCAGAAACTTAAAAGTCCTGACAAATCACCCTGTCCAAGCTGGGTCCCCAGGAAGCATTTGCCCCAGTCTCACTTTAAGATGTTCCATGCAGTGTCCCATCACTCCCTTCAGGGGTCCATTCCACAACCTAAGTATAACCAGCCCCATTTGACAGACGGGAGTAATACAGGCATCCAATTTCCCCTGCTAGTCCTTCTAATCCATGCAAAGGGTGGCCTGGCCAGTCCACAAACAAGGGCTTCCTGTCACTTCTAGCAGGGAGGGAGGGAGGGAGGAAGAGGAGGCATTCTGGAGCTCTGGCATCCTCTTACCTCCAGATCCACCTTTCCCATAAGCAGCCCTTCCATTACCGAACAAAGAGACAATATGGTGCAAACTATTCACTACAGGGTCGCCCAATCCTGCAGTCAGATCCAAGCCAGTAGGTGCCCATGCAGTGAATGTAATTGGGCTCCAGGAGAGAGAGGGAGGGGGAGGACAAGGGCGCTGCCTAAACACTGCTACAATCAAAACAAGGCTCGTTTAAATTAATAACTCCATGAGTCCCCGGAACTTTCTGGAAAGAGCCTTTTGGCCACAGCCCCCTTCTAGCAGAGCTGATAATGTCCAGCTCGCTTGGCTGTTCCCAGCATCACTCCCCGGAGGGGGAAAACCCCCCTTTCCCAGGGGAGTGGAGACCTGGTTCTCAATGCTCGGGGGGGCTGGGCCCGGGTTGAGAACACACTGAAGGAGAAAGAGGGAGAGAGAAAACCTCATAACTTGGGCTGCCTGCGCGGTGGGATGGCAGCTGTGGGCAGGGCCCTGGGAAATGACGCTGCTGCTGTGTGTGTTGTGAAACCCTATCCAGCTTTAGCAGAGCCGGGATTTCGCTAACAGCTGCGGGCAGATTGCGCTGCCCGTTGAAATTAACCAGAGCTGGTCAGTTGTTCCCAGGCAGCAGCAGCAGCGGCAGCAGCCGCGCAGGGGAGCCAGACAAAAAACAAGCAACGTCCTTAGTCCATTGCAACTCGGCTCCAGAGATGGATGTGGCCGTGGATCTGTACCTGGCGGTCCCGCTGCTGTTCACAGTCCTGGCCGTGATCCTGGCTTCGGTCTTTGTGAAGCTGAGAGCGACTGAAAGGGACAAAGCTGCGGTGACAGCCAAGGGGGCAGGGTCACAGGGCAAGGAGGCAACCGAGCAGGGGGAGGAAAGGAAGGAGGGCGAGGGGGAAGGGAAGGAGGGAGACGCGCTGAAGGAGGAGGGGATCCCGAAGGGGGAGAAGGACGAGGAAGGAGCGAAGGAGGAGGGGAGAAAGATTCCGGTGGAGGAGATTGAGGCTGAAGAGGGGAAGGCGAAGATTGCTGGGGAGAATGAAGAGCAGCAGCCCAAGGAGGAGGCGGTGGCAGCGGCAGCCAGGACTGCAAAAGCAGAGGAGCAGAGTCAGCCCCAGGAGATGAGCATCCCCCGCCAGGCTGCTGAGGCGGTGGAAGAAGAAGAAGAGGAGGAGGAGGAGGACGACGATGACGACGAGAGCAAGGTAAGAGTGGGGAGCTCCGGACAGCTCGTCTTCCTTGTGCAACTTTGGGAAGTTGGGTTGGGTCCTGCTGCCTGGCCCTGAGGGGGTAGGTGCTGGAACTAGGGGAGCTGCAGCAGCCCCTGGCTTGAAGCGGTTTCCATTATACAGGGTGTGCAGTTTAGTTCCACGGCTTTCAGCACACAACCCCCCCCTCCCCCCACAAATTGTGCCAGCTCTCCTGCCTGTGGGAATGACGTGTGTGCAACTCCCCACCTAGAAGTTGTGTTGCTGGGGTGTGTGCGTCGGCAGCAGCAAATGCTTCGGTTGTCCTGAACCCTGATGTTTGTCATAACCCTCGTCAGTCCAGGCACACCCATACAGCGCTGAGCGCACAGAGCTGTGCAGTTACTTCTGTGCTGGGATCTCACACACTTTGCACAGACATGCCTCTAGCCAGCCAGTTTTGTTTCTCTTTGTGGCCTCCAGATCATCCCACCCTGCCCCAAACCTCAGATCTATTTAATCTCTCTCCTTCCCACCTCCTCTGATCTAATGAGTTATGACAAGCTTGTTGCTTCTGAGAGTGTGAGAACAAAATGCTGCTTCATGTTGCTCCACTGAAATTTTGATTTAGGATTTTAACTCCCAACCGTCCAGTCTCCCTGCCCCACCCTGCCCTACCCTGCCTGTAGCTCTTCTAAAAAAAAAAAATAGATTCTGAGAACTGAATGCAAGTCAGATTAATCTTTGCTTGAGTGGACCTGAGTCTGCAAATCTGGTTTGTGAGGCTCCTCCCTCTCTATCACTGGCCTCGCTAATCAAGATAAGGAGAAGGGGTTCAGAGGGTTCCCCCTCAGTCTCCTTTTTGCACCCTCTATCTAGATGTCTCTGGTGGAAGCTGGCTTCTTGCAGTTTTGAATATAATGGGGATGAGCCCTTATGAGGCAGCCTGCAGTGCTCTTCCTCCCCCATGCCAAGGAAGGATAGATTTGAACACGCTGCCCGGCAGTCTCTGCATGAGATGACTCGCAAAGTCTAGACTCAGTGTCCAGTAGCCCTGAAAAGTGCCCTGGGTATCTGCAGTGTGTGTGGCAGTCACCCAGTGCCATGCAGCAAAAGTAAATCCTCCCACCGCACCAGATCTTGGCTGTTTAAAAATAAATGAGCAATGCAAGGTGCATGAAGAGTTCATGCTTCATTGCTACCCCTCCTCCAGCACAGCCAGGACTCCAGGAAGCCAGTTGCCAACAGATGGTAGACTTGGCCTGATGCTTCTCTCACACTCTTTTAAACATGAATTGCCTGAACCTGCTGAATTGCAGTTACCAAAAGCTTTCCTCCAGGGTTTGTCTGGTGGTTATTTTCAAGGTTATTTTCTGTGGGTCATTGGGTGAGTAGCTTAAGGGTGGCTTTAAAAAAAAAAAAAGGGTGTAAGGGGGTGTCTATTTAAAATCACACTCCAGATAGGCTGCTCCAGTGGAGAGAGCACAGGCCTGGGGGCCAGATATGCCTGGTTATGTTGTTGTTGTTAGCTTTACTTTTAAAATGTTCTGGCCGCGGTACAATAGACAGAACAGAGCCAGCCAGTGCCCTGGAGAATTTACAATTCTTGGCTCACTATGTGACCTTGGCCAAGTCACTCTATTCCTTCATTTCCCTACCTGTAAAATGAGGTTAACGAGCTTTGAGCTCTATGAATGGAAATGTGCTAGATGATGTGCCAAGCCCTATTCACTAGTATGGAAAGAAGACTGAAGCAGGCGTGGTGACTTTGGCACATGAATGCAGGCCTATATTTTAACCATGCTCTTCCTGATCTGTAACATCTCTGTAGTGGGGCCTGGGCAGTATCCATGCTCAACTTTACTTAGCTTCTCACTTTCAGAGGTGCTGAGCTCCCATCACTCCTGAGTTCAGTGGGACTTATGCATGGGCAGCACCTCTGAAAATTGAGCTACTCTAGCTTGGTCATGTTGTTCCTGAGGAGATCCTTATCTCTTGTTCCATTGAGGATTGTCCATATTATTGGTCTCATAATGGGAGTACTTTGCTTCTGGAATAAACAGGATGATCCCTGGAGGCATAAGTTGGGGAGATACTAGCCTTGGTGGTAGCCACCCTGTTCACTAGGTTTGCTGTTGAAAAGCTTGTTAGCCAGGTTTCTCTGCACTCCTCAGTCAGCTGCAGGGTCCAGTGTGTGTCCCAGCTTTTCTGGCTGGAAACAGGCAGCATCTCATTAAAGCAGCCGACTTTATAGAGGATTCCCCTTGGTACCCTTGGCTTCCCTCCAGGCTTATTGCTGCTGTAGCATGGCTCTTGTTTGGAGGGCTCTTCATCCTCTCTCTCATACATATACACACCTCACCCCCCACACAGTCCCTATTTCAGAGCTTCACTAACCAAAGCCACTCAGATCCTTTTAAACAAACACCACTCTGTTGGGGTTGGATGCTCATGCTCAAACCAGTAACTCGGTCAGGGTGACCGTTACCATGCACCTTGGTTTGTACCATCCCCCAGCTTGCTCTGAGTTCACTCTAGAACCTAGCTGTCTTTGGTCAGTGGGTGGAGAAGCTAGCCAGGGTGTTTCCAGACAGAGTGACAGGAGCCTGCTGGTTTTACTCGCAAGGAAAGTGATTGCAGCTGAAGGCATTTCTTCATTGCTCAGCGATGGGGCTGGGCAAATGAGATGAGACCATCACCCACAGTGAAGGTGTCTCAACCAGCTTGTCTGATCTCTTTGCCCACTTGGCTTGTTGTCTCCACAGTTCTTTCTGGGCTCCATAGGCTTGTTGGCAGAGTGCAGTTACATTTCTCTGCCTTTCTCCTCAACCCCATCTTCAAACAAGGGTTGTTTCCCCAAAACTTTTGTAACCCCTTCAGCACCTTGCACTCTTGAAAGATAGGAGTCCATAGGGTCGCATGGCTGCCTCCTTGTAAAGTATGTCCAGAGAGAAGGGGTGTTGTATGTGTCAGGTACAGGAGAGACCATAAAGCATGGGGCATATGTGGGTAGACTAGGGTAGTGGTCTCCACCTTTTTTCATGAGTGGACCCCTAAAAAATTTCAAATGGAGGTGCAGACACCTTTGGAAATATTAGACATAGTCTGCAGATCCCTAGGGGTCCATGGACTACAGGTTGAGAGCCACTAGACTAGGGTCCAGTGATGTGTAAACTGGAGATGTCTCCTATACAAACTGGCCTCTGACACCCTTTAGAGGGAGAGGCATGTGCAGGTGAGATGTGGAGAGTCAGTGAGGGAGTCTGTTTCGAACCGCAGGAGCTGCGGAGGAGAAAACACGGGTGGTGCAGGAGCTGAGCTTGTGGGAAAGGATAGACCAGGGAGGCGGATGCTAGATGAGTGCCTGAGGACAGGGAGGACAGCAAGAGAAGGGCCATGAAGCAGGCAGAAGGCAATGGAGGGCTGGACCCTGAAGCGATTTTAGGCAGCCAGGGGGGTGGCTGATACGAGTAATGCCATCTTGCAGGCCTACAGGTGGGCAGCTTGTGGTGCTGCTTGAAGGCTGATGCACTTGGCTTCCCCAAAAGAGCCCACCTTGATGACTAATCAGTTAGAGGAGCACAGCTGGGACACTGACACCCGCCAGGCACTTAACCAGGGCATGGACTCACCACAGCGCTTCCTTTGACAAAACAGGGTGAGGGAGACTGCTCTGGGCCACCAGGAACCCTGCCCCAGGCCAGCCCCGCCTGCCTCCAAGAGCAAAGCCCAGTTCCATGGCCAGCAAACTCCCAAGGGTAGCAAACTCGGGGCAATAGCTTGGTTCCCTGGTTCCCTGCTCTGCCCCTTTCTCCTCCCCCTGCCCATCTTGCTCCTTGGCAGGGTCTCCATCACTCTCTTCCCCTCTGCCCCCCGCCAGGTTCCCAAAGTGAGTTAAAATAGGCCCTCTCTGCCATGCAAGCATTGTTTTTTCCCCCTGGGAAGAATGACTTCATCCAGGTCACGCTCCAAACAGCCTCTCTCTGCTGGACCTAAGGCTGTGAACAGAGAGGGCGGGTGGGGGACATTTTTCTGTGCTGAGTGAGTGAGTGTGTAAGAGAGAGAGATCTAGCTTGTGCTAGGACTCCTCTGAGCCGTCCGTTTAGTTTTACAACAAGGGCACAAGCTAAACAATCTGATTCAGCACAGTAGAGTGGAGGGAAGAAGATGTGCCATCCCAAAGGGGAGTGTGGGGGTGGGAATGGGGGAGAAGGGTGGATGGGGACTTCATACAAAATAGCTAATGCCCCATCACTGTACTTCTTGGCAGCTGCTCATCTAGACAGAGAGGCGTCTTTCTCTGGCTACTGTAAAAACGACAGGGTCTCTGTTTTGTAGGGTGACCAGATAGCAAATGTGAAAAATCAGGACAGGAGGTGGGGCAGGGCCGCCCAGAGGATTCAGGAGGCCTGGGGTCTTTGGCGGCGGGGGGTCCTTTTGCTTTGGGACCCACCGCCAAAGTGCCCCGAAGACCAGCGGTGGGAGCCCCCCGCCACCGAATTACCTCAGAAGACCTGGCACTTCAGTGGTGGATCCCACTTTGGCGGTAAGACCCAGAGCGGAAGAAGCTTCAAGGGCCCAGGTCCCGCAAGAGTTTTCCGGGGCCCCCAGAGCGAGTGAAGGACCCTGCTCCAGGGGCCCCAAAAAACTCTTGTCCCTATAAAATTGAGACATCTGGTCACCCTGCTGTCTTGGGGGAAGGTATTTAGCTCTCCCCACATCCCCTATCTCAGAGGAATTTTCAGAACATGCTACATACCCCAAGGTCAGGGTGTAATTTTTGCCAGTGATTGGCCTCCCATCAGCAGACTGATGATTCTCCCATGAGCAGACTGTCAGAAGTGTGAGAGCTCTCATTGTCCTTGGGCTGCTAACCTCACCCTGCACCCCTGGAGGAGAGGGGCTGAGAGAAGAGCTGTGAATGGGGGGGTGACAGTTCTCGGTTGTGTTTGTTGTTACAGCAGAGTCCATACAGAAGAGGTTGGGAGCAGCACTAGGCAGTCATGTGCCCCATAACTTCTGTGTATCCTAGAAGCTTTTAGTAGATGCGAAAGGTACCCCAGGAATGGGCAGGGGGACTAGAGAGGTAGAATGGAGGTGAGCTAAGCTGGTGCTATCCAGACATCACTAAGGTTAGACTCTGCGGTGTGGAGCTGTCTCTGACCCTCAGTAAGGATCTGGGTCTAGATTGATGTCCAACATCCTGGCCACAGGCATCTTATGGGCAACTTCTGGTGCTGGTAGAAATGTGTCCTGTCCAATGGGGCCAGTCTAATCTGGAAAACTGCAGTCCCCCAAATGACTCAGCACACAAGATTTCCAGACGCAGTCAGCTGGGCTGTCTGTTCCGTAGCAATGGCAGGGGTTTTCTATGTGGACTGAGAGCTTTATAAATGAATCAGTACATCAGAGTGGGGTGCGGGGGGGGTGTTTAGCAGTGCCAATGTGGGTTTCTTCCCTTGATCAGCAGATGTACTGCCTCGGAGTGGTCCAATTTCACTGCAGCCATTAACCAATCAACCAGAGTATTGAGGGAGAAACGTTTTTCTGAGCAAGCAGCACTGGCATGTCTTAG
Organism: Chelonoidis abingdonii; assembly: GCF_003597395.2. Lineage (NCBI taxonomy): Eukaryota > Metazoa > Chordata > Testudines > Testudinidae > Chelonoidis > Chelonoidis abingdonii. The sequence goes on from NC_133781.1 coordinate 16,120,658, forward strand.
TCTTTCATGCTGACTGGCTGGGGTCATGAATTCTGCTGGCTCCGATTATTTTTCCCTAGCATATGCTCACGCCATGCTGAGCTTTCCCTTAGTACTGCCAATCAGCAGTGTCTGTTTAACTTTCTCTGCTGCTCTTCCTCAGACAGCTTCAGAGTCGTATGCAGTGGTGTAGCTGTGTTGGTCCCAGGATAATAGAGAGACAAGGTGAGTGCGGTAGTATCTCTTTTACTGGAAGAAGCTGGTCCAATAAAAGAGATTACCTCACCCACTTTCTCTCACTTCAGTGTACCGAGATGATATATGATCTCCTGGCTAGAGCAGTGAAACTGGGCACCAGAACTCCTGGGTTCTGTGCTTGCCTCTGCTGCTTGCTTGCTTGCTTACTGTGTGAATTTGTGGAAGCCCTTTAGGAGTTCTGTGCCTTCGTTTTCCCTTTTGTGATATGGCTACAATAGGCCCCACCTCCTGGGGGTGCTGTGAGGCTTAGCTAATGTCTATAAATTGCTTTTATATCATACGAAGGTCTGACAAAGAGATCTCTTTCCTTCCTCCCCCAAAGGATACCAAGACTGCCTGGCTTGTTTTTTCCACTTGTTTTGATCTATATAGTCTACTAAGATGGAATGCGGTGATCCCTCACCTCATAGCAGAGGGAACATACAGCAATGGGTCGGGATCTCTGATCTTGCTGGCCCTGGCTGCAGGGTGAGTTGGGGCAGGGGCCAGGTGGCCAGAGGGGCTTGCGTCTAAGTGCCTTACCGCCGGGTGAGCCGACTTGGGCTGGTTCAGAAGCAGTTCAGGCTTCCCAGCTGCTTGTCAAGCCGCAAAGCCTTGACGTGGAAGTAGTTTTAAAAGGGATCTAGCACCTGGCCAATAACTGTCATGGGTCAGACAAGAGGGGAGCTGCCTCCTAGCAAAGAGTAGAAGAGACAAGGCCTGGGGTAGCTTGTTGCTAAGAAAGGCCACGCTCATCCTTTCCACACTAATGCCCCTTACAGACACCATCTCAGTTAATGCTAGTGGAAAGGAACAGACATTCAAAGCTATTGGGGCTTTACAGGGCGCTTGTCATCCCTAGATCTCAAAGTGCTTTGGAAAGAAGGGTGGGGGGAAGAGGTATTCCTATCCCACCGAAAGCTGGGTAAGAGGGTAAGTGACTAGCTCAGTGGCAGATCTGGGAACAGAACCCAGGTCTCCTGATGCCCAATCCAGGGCCCTTGCTACCGGACCCCCCACTTGCACGTGAGAATCTCCCTCTCCTTCTGATGACTTGAAATTTATTACAGAGAGTTTGTCCATATGTTGTTTTGAAAGTGAGCTCAGTGTGTGTTTTAAGCACACACACGTGCTCCCTGATGTTGCCTTCTCCAGGTGCTTCCAGCTGCAGGTGTGAAAATGTACAGGCTCTGGCCCAACTTCCTTGGAAAGATCCTAAACCAGAGCAGCTGAGGCCAGCACTGAGTGAACAAAAGGGATCAGATCCTTGCCAGCAGTGCAGATAACTGCTCCAAGTGGTTTTATCATTTTGGCTGTCATAATCTGCTTTGCTGGCAGGATCCTGAGAGCTGGGACGTATAGGAAATGGGGGAGCAAACTGGCTCCGTTCTAAAGGAGATTCTTATGAGCTGCCCCATCCTGTAAGGTGCTGAACATCCTCAAATCCTACTGAGGTCAATGGCAATGTGCAGTACTCAGCACCTTGTAGAATTCGGACCAAGGTGAACAGAATGCTCAGCACTTCCTTAACACCTTTTGTGGAAGGATCGCAAAGCATGTTCAGACTCATTTCACAGATGGGGACATCACAGACTGAGGTGAAGTGACTTGCGTGAGCTCACAAAGCAAGTGAGTGGCACAGCTGGGGAAGAGAACCCAGGAGATCTGACTTCTTTAATCACCAGTAACACTTCCCCCTTCCTTTGATTAAAAACTGATCCTGCCAAAGTACTTTATTTTGATTGGTGTCTGATCATCTGCTCTCTGATAACCACCCACTGGTCATGCTGTCAGCTCCATTAACACAAGATGAGTTTACATCATGAGTTCTTTCCAAGTGTGAGAACCAGACCAAGCCATCTTTGAAATTGACCAGTCTAGTTCCTGTGAAGTATCAGAGGGGTAGCCGTGTTAGTCTGAATCTGTAAAAGCAGCAGAGAATCCTGTGGCACCTTATAGACTAACAGATGTTTTGGATCATGAGCTTTTGTGGGTGAATACCCACTTCGTCAGATGAATGTAGTGGAAATTTC